>NC_084708.1:10550141-10862088 GCF_033807575.1 Cydia pomonella
ACACAAACTTTTGATTATTCCTAGGTCGCTGGCGTATGGCGCTGGCGTGCGGGCGCGGGGCGGAGTATCGAGAAAAGGCCGAATTAAACGATGCTGTTGAAATTTAATCAGTAATCGGTTACTTATTTGCTAAAACGTCGTACATAAGATTCGGTCACGAAGGCATGCAAATATTATAATCGGATACGTAAAAATGCGAAAACGGAAGTTCATGATTTTAGAATGCCAACGGGGTAGACAATTTGCCCGTCATTATGATTCGATCATCGAACACACTGTGCTGGAATGAATGTCCTTTCACTAATTGTATAGGCCATGTGAATGATTTCAATACCGCTTACATGAGTGGGACAAAAGTTAAAATATTGAGTTGTTGGTATCTATTCTCTACAGTTTTCTATTCAGTGACATGGAACAAAGCTATATAATAATGATGATGAAATGGTGACTGCGCGGCATACGTTGGCGAGTCAATGCGACGCGGCGCGGCCCAACGGCATTCGGAGATCGCCCACGTAAGACACTTCCATAGGTATCAAAGGATTGAATTCACCCGCGCCGCGCCGCGTCGCGCCGCTTCGCGTTCGCTCAGGTAAGACACTGCCTGAGGTGTTTAGTGAAGATGAATATGTAATTTTGGATATTATTAACCTGATAACTAATCCAAAGTACAAGTAGTAAATAATACAAGTAGTTTATTAGCTACAATCTGTGTTTATCGGTCCCCATGTCATAAATCCTGGTATTAATGTGGTCGCGTTCTCAAGGGGCGAAAGTAGAGGATTATCACAGCTGCAACGGCAATTATCGAAATCGGACAACAGACTGAGTACTAATTATAACAATTATGAGGGCTAACGCAAATCCACGGCCCGTACACAGCTCACGTCTGAACAAAGTACCCCTGAGCCCGTGCCAGTCAGTTAATAATTCAATCACCCCGGCCTCGGCCCCGACGAGCTTAAACGCACAAATATGCAAATTCACCCACCTATACACAGCTGTGTTTACGGGTTAACTTTAAAATTACATCGTGATGCGTTTATTGAGGTGGTTGCTTCTTTAGGTAATCAGCGATGGTTTCTCCAAGCGTGTTTGCAGATGGGAACTATTAAATAGGGTGACCGCCTGGCGGTGAGAGATAGATTTTTAGATCTTTTTTCCAATCGATTACGTCATCAATACGTTAAACTCACTATCTAAGCAGTACCCCTAGTGTAACTATTTTCGACAGCGAAACGTGACGTACGCGTTTGCGTTAAGTGTCATTTTGTATGAGATTTTTGACTTTCCAAAACGTCCCGCTTGGCGCGCTGTTCAAAAACCCATACAAAATGAGACTAAACGCAAACGCGTACGTCACGTTTCAAAATCGAATTTAGTTACACTAGGGGTACTGTGTTTAAGTGGAAAACGCTTGTAAGTATATGAAATACTTGTCGAAATGGGAAGCAGTCTTAAAGTATTAAAGACAAATCAACCGTTAAGGTCAGTCTGTTTGCGCGAATTTCATTACATACAATTGACAAATTATCTCCTATTATATAGGTTTTGTGCATTAAATCCATGATATTCAGGTAATATGTATGCTTTTAACTATAAAAATGTCACTTTAATACAGGTTACATGTGTATGTGTAAGTAAATATCTATCTTCAGTCAATAGCGGGAAGTACAATCTAGGTATGTGATGTAAGCCTTTCTTTTCGCAAAACGTGTTGTTCAGGTACGTTTGGGATTTCGTTTTGATATAATTTGATTCCCAGGTTATTATCATAACTTATATACAGTGTGGAAAAATAATGGGTCTTGGAGGGAAAATGCCTTAAAACCTTAAGTTAGCTCATTTTACTTAAAGGAAACATTCTTTTATTATTTTAAAGAAATAAAACTGCATTGAATGATTTTTTTAAGTCGTTTGTCTCGCCCGGGAATCAAACAGACTAAAATAAATAAAAAATACGCTATTAGATATTCCACTAGTCGATACAGTTAATGTTAAAGTTAAATTTCTTAAAGAAACATTAGGTCTTAAACTCGTTTGTTGTACAAAATATCCATAAAATAAAATATTAAGTATTTTTTAAGTTTTTGTCGGTTCGAATCCCAGGCGAGACAAGTGAAGTTTAAAAAATCGTTGAGTGCAGATTTGATTATTTCAAAGAAAAAAGAATGATTACTTTATGTAAATTAGCTAACTTAAGGTTTTAAGGGACTTTTCCTTCTGGGCCCATTAACGTTTTCCACACTGTATGTCAGGAATCGTGGGCGTATTATACTAGGAAGAACACATTAGATCTTTCAATCGTGGTTGACGAGGGAATTCAATAAAATACGATATCCAACTCACAGTCTGTACTAGACAAGACTGAATACAAATGCACACGTGCACACGTTACATTTCTCAAGTTGAGCAAACACAGTTGATCCAGGAACCCCCACAGACGTCACCTCCACCCGCTTCTTCTCGTCTAAGATTGCTTGACAGCATAGTTTCAATTGTTCCCGATGTCACCTTTCTTCTGTCTTAACAGCGCACTCTATGACGAACGAAAGCTATTAAGGTGTAGGTAACACCCTATAGTGTGCTCTATTTATCTAAGATGGCATGACAATCAGCCTCTTAATGGCGATATATGGCATGATTCAGCCGTTCTCGTCGGAGAACATGTCGATATGTTACCGTAAAAACCCGTTTTTAAGTGAAACACTTTTCCCTAGTTTTTATTTATTAAAGTTCCAATTAGTTTTAAAAAAGATTCGCAGAGTTCCATGTTTACTTACTGCTAAAGTCATGAATGGCTTAATTACAGCAAGGGTTCGGATTTATTAAACTAATTTATATAACAAAGCAAATATATGTTTACAAAATATAGTCGTAATTATTTGATATGAAATAATGTTTAACTTTTTAATTGATTGTTTAAAAATATCTATTTATTATAAATGTATTTACGGATTTTTGAAATTTGGGCAGCAATGCAGTTTCACGCCGCAATATTGCAGCAGTAACGCTGGTGTAGTCTATATCCGAACGATACCTTTAATGGCGCAGCATTCACGTGGGCCATATTACTTACTCCTACGTATTAATACATGTATAAAGTGCAGTCCCATAGAAATTGCAAATAATGTAAACAACCCTTGCAAATCACGCACTCCATAAAATTTTTAGGTTAGATGTCAAATGCCAACAAAAGCTGTTATATTAGCTTTTACTATTGGATTTCGGTATACGTTTGTTAACTGGGCACGAATACCTGCTAAAGTGATATAGCAAAATATTTTAGGACAAATACATATATCGATGTTACTGTCGACATCTAGATGTTATTTTATTAAACATAAATAAATACAATTATTAACTTTATCTTTTTTTTTAATAAAAACAATAAACAAATTAAAACGTTGAACCCGATAAGCCCCCCCCCCCCGTACCCGGTTAATCCGGTAGGGTTCTTCGTGGGTTGGATTTCATGGTATGATTTTTTTGTTTGAAGTGAAGATGCTCGATTTCGGACATGATATCGAACCTCTTAATAGTAATCGAGAATTTACAAATTTCAATGCGTACTTGAATATATGTATGTATACCGGGTGTTAACACCCGGTTAAAGGTTAAATTAAACTGTACGCTGTACTCCTCAAACTGACCAACATTTGTTCAACAACTTTGAATTTTATTACATTTTGAACTTATGTTTTGATTTTTATTACACATCGAAGTTAATTCTAAGACGCAATGTATTGCGAATTTTGTTATGTTTAAAACGTGACAAGCAACGTCAAACGCACTGATGTCAGCGTACATTGAAAATCATATTAAATTTGTATGAAAAAGTTAAAATTTAAAGATTTCATAATTTTTAAAAGTGGTTATTCAAAAGTGTACGTGCACGTATGTCAATTGGTAGTAATCATCACAAAAGCTTAAATTAATAGTACCATTCTGAATTGTTCTTCTGTATCTTGGAACAGGCACAGATATACTATTATCTTCAAAAGCATCTGTGACTTTTACTTGTTGTTGTCATTTGTTGGGCAAGTTATTATAAAGTACCTAAGTAATGATGTTGCGATGGTCTGAGAGCAAAATTTAACGAGTTTAACCTAGGACATTTTAGGAAGTCGCCGGTATTTCGAAATTATTTATGTTTTGTTAGTTTTATAATCTACTGTAGAATATCAAATGCTAAAAATAAATTAGTAAATTACACTGGGTTCTGTACAGACGCGGTAATTTGTAATTTAATATGACTTGAACGTTGCTGGGAAAACAACAACTTATGTAGGTTAACCACAGTATTGCGCGCCATACTGAGAAATATGTCGAGTACATGATGTAGTTAAAATAAAACAAAGAAACTGCAAGCCAAGCAAAAATAAAAGTTACTTTGTTTTCCGAGATACCAACGTGTTATTTTCAAAGTCTGTTATATATCTTGTTAGCTACTCAAACGGCCTGATTCGAACTAAGATACAACAAATATTAGGTCTAGGTTACGTCACGTCTGAAAATATCGATACGTAAAAAGTGCCAAAAATGTGTATAAGTACGAGTACATGACTTTATTGCCCATTAGTTGTTTTAAAATTGTGGCTTCAGTCCAATGTCGCCAGTATCAAGGTATTAGGAGCTTTAAATACGACTAAAATTGTACGGTTAGTATAGGACAGTGTACGGTGATTTTATAAGCTCTTGTAAAGCGATAGCTGGACTTTACAAGTAGCACGTGGGCTACCGGCCGTTGACTCCAAAATGGTGTTTAAACGCGTTTCAAGATTAAGTAATTATTCATTCACTGCACACTACTACATTAGTTTACTGTATAATAAGCTATCGATATTACATTTTAAACAAAATGAATGAGCAATAAACAAAGGAATATCACTAATAACGCAACTAACTATCAAGATGGCGCTCGAACCGGAAATCCCTACAATATTCTTTATCTGTTAAATATTTTTATAGAAAAGCAGATATCATAATAGTGTTAATGACATTTATTAAGAGTTTTTTTTTGCTAGGTCAGTTACTTTTGTTAAGAAGATACCATCGATAAAAATATTTTTTTCGTAGAAGTGTAAATAGTCATTTAGAAATAATATTTATTTGAGTCAACCAATTATTTAAAATGACATCAATTTTATATACTTACATAGGGGTAATCACATTTAATGTCATTTCTATTTATTGCTATATGCTATTGCATGAACCAAAAATCTTTAGTAAGTAAGTGAGTAAATATTTTTTATTGCACCAACAATTATACATTATTATATTCAATAGGAATTTTACAGTGCTATATTTAGGCAGGTATTAAATAAAAGTTAGGTATTATTAGGTTATAATTTTGAATAAAATTACAACTTAACAGTTTATGTACCATAGGCAGGTATAAAGGTATTTCACGATTCGCGGGTCTGTATACACATACAATGAGGTCTAGCCCTCAGGCTGTAGTGTAATATGTTTACAAAGTCTATTTTGTTAGGCTATAAGAGTTGACATGTATCGACAAATACATATGTACCTAATTTACAACACAAGTACCTAATTCAAAATGTAGTTTCTTCGGAAGGAATGGAATCAGAGTACAAATGGTGGGCCAGGGACAAGTATTCGCAAATAACAAAGAGCACTGGGTTATGGAACTCCGACTAACTCAAACGGCGGCTGAGTGAACTCCCGACAGCAGTGAATTAATAACTTTAATTCCGTTCGGTCGCACGAATCTCATGGTTAGTGCTCCCAGATCGGTTATTCTAAGCTCCAGGTAAGTTTGCATGCATATTACAGTGGCAGGATAAAAAAGTTTGATATTCGGTTCCTACGGCACTAGTTCGGGTGAACATTGAAAGGTATATTGTATTAGATGATTAATTGTATAGTTTGCGGCGATTGTTTACAGCTGTCGCCTGTTATGGTGTATACGCGTAAACAAAAATTAATTAGGGATTTGCGCTGTCATTGATAAATTTTTAGCTCCAGGAAACTAAAAATTGATCAATGACAACGATTCTTAACAAGGAATTCGCGCATTAAAAATAAAGTTTTTACATGTGAAAACAAAATCAACCGGATTTTAAATTCTAAATGGATAATCATTGGTTAGTTCAATGATTTGAAATTATTGGCGGTGGAAATATCAAATAATAGCCAAAGCCGAATTTGGGTCAGTTTAATGGCCATTTAGCTTACTTACATTCTCTTAATAAGAAAGTTGTATTCCGTTTATCAAAAGTAACGCTGATGAAACAACGCGCCAAAAATATCTGCCAGCCTGAAATTATTTTCCAATTAAAAGTAAATCATTACTGATCGTGTTCAAAAGTATTTGTTAAAATCGAATAGTTCTGCACAATTATAGAGAAATATCTCTTCCTGTTAAGCTGTCAGAGAATGGTAGATACTTTTAACGCGTAGTCTGGTCTGCTACTTTTATTTATTTATTTAATCTTTATAGCACAAACTTTATTGCATTGTTGATATGTTTATACGACTGTTTGGTTTCTAAAAAAATTAAAAAAAAATTACAATAAGAGTACAAATGGCGGACTTAACGCCTTGAGGCATTCTCTACCAGTCAACCATTGGGCTAAACAGAAAAAATAGTTTGGTGTAGGATTGTAAAAAATTGATATACAATAGAAAGAGTACTTTGATGCTGACTGTAATTATTTCCGTCGTGTAAGTACTTTAAATTATATTAAAATAAGCTGTCAAAGTTGCCAGTTAAAACCGGCCGGTTAAAGCCGTTGCATTATTGCCGGCAACAGTGACGGTGTTAGTAACTTCCCAATGCCCCGCCATCGACACTGCGTTAGTCCCACTTTTAGTATTAAAACGTATTTTAAACAACTTAACTAGTTCATATCATGATTTCTATATCGCGTTTTTGGAAGGGTATCCATGGAAGACGAGCGTCAAGGCATCCAAAAAGTAACTTGACACCAAGCTGAGTGGAAACCTTTTCAGTAACGTTATAAAGTATTTCTGTGACTTAGATTAGATTAAGTTTTTGTGGTTTAAACGTCCTGAATAAATTCTCTATTCTTTTATTGAATACCATCTAGGTACGTACAAATAAAATCACTTCTCATTTTCTAAGCTAGCACTTGAACTATAAGAAAACATTAGCTGGGAATATAGTTATTGTATGCCTCAGGTGGTGCCCATATTATTCAAAAGGAAAACTGTATGTTATTATAATTTGTGAGGTAACGCTCGGCAACAGTGCAGAGGTTTATTCCGGAATAAAGTATTCCGCCATTTTGATAACCATATCAGTGCAATGCAGTCGATACACGTGACTGCGCTTATGCGCTAAGAAGCAAGTGCGACGTACAGGGGGCCGATTTTTGAATTTTGACCACTCGATTTCGTTTATTTTGTTCAATAATATCTCCAATACTAGGCACTCAAATTCTTCTAAAGGAATTGAGAACGAGTGGTCAATACCACTCGATTCCCAATTTCTATCGTTCGTTATTAAAAAATAGCATTTCGCCATTTGAAATCGAGCGCTCGAAATTCAGAAATCGGTCTCCTGATGCATATTAAAATTTAAGTGGTAGGTATAACTTAGAAGTAAATGACTATACCTATCCATTCTAAGGATTAATTTTATTCGTTCATTCATTTATATATGAGGGGCACTACACTATACAGACTGTATTTTAATTACACCCGCAAATTAAAACGAACTTTCAGTGCTATGAAACGATTTTTAAATAAAATTTTAATTTAGCTTGAACTAAGAGTGAAAAAAAAAATTATATTCTTTGAGCGGCAATGTATTGCGTACATGGTCATCGCTTGCGACAATTATTTTATAAGGAAAAATAAAGTTCGTATCGTTTTAGTAAAACAAGAATGTTTACAGTACATATGGTGCTACTTTACCGCACTAGTGCGAAAATTAGCATATTACGTTACAGTGTCGATCATTTAAAGGGCCATATGTACCGTAAAACGTTGTACGATACATGTGCGAATAGATAATTCGCAACTCGTGTCGATTTAAAACTTCGGTCGTGTTTTAATTTATCACCACTCGCTGCGCTATTTCCTATTTTTCGCACTTGTATCGTAATGTACTATTATTCATTTGGGCCTATACTTACTACTCAGAATATCTAGTCATACCTACTTGTTAAAAATACACGCTCCGAATATGCCTTTTACTCGTATGGCTTATTTTATATACAGTGAAATAGATTAGACTACTCTTTGCTTTTAGGAGGAAATATGCATATTAAGGATGACTCACGCCACAACGGTCCGGGCCCGGGCCGGGCTGTCCGATACTTTAGTTTCTATAGAAGACTTCACGTGATTACCGATCACCGGTCATAGAAAAATAAGTGTCGGAAGCCTCGTCCCGGGCCCGGACCGTTCTCGCATGAGTCATCCTTTATTATTGTTGTGTGATTGGTTTAAATTAGTGCACCGATTATGAGGAAATCGATATTTGTTAAAAAATTAGTTTACACCTAGGTAACTATGTTTTTAGTTACTTATTCTACATTAGTTCCACGTTATTTTTTGACAGGTAGCAACAACAAAAATCGAGTAATAAGGTATATGACTCGTGTTATTTAATGAAATTACAATAGCAAATTTTAGAAGTTCGCTTGACATACACACGAGTCACGCATTTTTCTAGAAAAACACAGAAAAGTTATCTACTGCTTTATGAATGTAAGCATTCATTTACACCAGCATAATTCACCGTATATTTTATAAACAGCAACTTTTCAATAAATAAATAAACAAAATATTGCTTACCACAGCGATATATTACATTAAATTGGTTACATTATGGCGTACGTGGCGTCACAATGCACACTTGGAGCCATATATCAGCCCATTATAAAGGCAGCAAAGGCGGACAAGTAGGCAGCGCTCCGGCTTCATGCAAGTAATTTCACATAGATAGCCGCCTTCATTTTTACGGAGAAAACCTGAAATATTAAGAAGTTTAAAAATTGTATACGGCTACGTTTCTTTTCCAAAATATTTTTAAACCAACACATAGAGACACATAGAGTCGAATCAAGTTAAGTCTTTGCAATCGCAGGGTGTGCCCTTGCGTAATATTACCTATGATAGATGTTCAGTGACAGTCAAGCAACAATGACGAATCTAACGACACGCCAATTATTTCAATCTCGTCAGTCGTTTTGAAGTAGGAGGAAACATAAGGATGGACTTGGTCAAATACATAACCCTCTTTTTAAGCTTCGCCGCAATTGGCTAAATAGAAACCGAACAGGATTTGCTTTCCCAACGCGCTTCAAGTGAATAACGGAAATATTAAATAATAATAAGTATATGATAAATGATCTATTTATTTGCATTAAATATAGTAACATACATTTGCTTTAAATATGCTCTTGTGTATCTAATGCTATAGAGTTACACGTTGCCAGTCATTGACATATATCATAGTTCAGTGGTGTCTTTCACGAATTCAAGCCAATCGTGCAGTCTAACGCAACTAGTTGCGACCAGTCGCGCGCGTGATGCAAACTTATCAACCAATCACGTTGTGGCGTTAGACTGCACTATTGGCTCGAATTCGTGTGCGTGACAGCGCTGTACTGGCCCCATTCTTATTGCCCGTATTGCCAGTCAATTTTCAACTCGTTCAAATGAATCGGAAATAAATGTGCATATTTAACCTAAAATATTTGTCTAAGACCCAGGGAAATATTAATGTTGTTGAATCTGGAACTTTTATTTCTATAAGAGTTCAAAACTAGAATTAAATTTTTACTCGTACAAGTACGCGGGGACTTACGAGGTTATTTAATGTATGTTGACTAAACGTTAAACTTATCGCACACAAGCACGCCGATAATGTTATTTATCGTTACCACTGTGGCTCACACGGCCACCCAAAGCAAATTAAATACATGTTATAAAAACAAACTATAATATAATTTGATCTCATTTTATTTTCTCGTAGCCAGGCCAGGTAATTTTTTTTTAAATAAAATACTATATACATGAAAATTCAACAAAAGTGCTGAACGTCTGTGGCAGATATTCTTTTGTTACAAACACAACAAAATAAATGAACTGTCAAAGGAAAACCTGAAAGAGTTTTCACAAAAAACATGACCTCTATAGAGTCCCAATCGTATAAAGCTTTGCCCCTAGAGCATTCACGGGAGAGCAAAACAAGTGAAATAAAGTGAAAACATTATTATCGTGTGTATTATTTCAGTCCTATCTAGCCAAGTCCAGTCTCATACAGTGCTAAATTTAAATATTTTAATACTGACTTCGTTTGGGTAACAATTTGTATTCGTATCTTTTAATTGTCGACTTGTGGGATTCGCCGTCGCTAATTGACTCCATTACCGGCTTAACGGCTACCAGTATTGCATTACTGCAGTTTAGAGCAGAGCAGAAAAGAAAATTCATGTAACAAGGAATTATACCGGCGAAATTCGTGACAGTAGTGTATTTTTACGTCGCATAAATATTTACTTTTTAAATTAGGTTTAGTAGTAGTAGTAAAAATGTTAATGTAATATCATCAACATAAAATATTATTTTGATATTATTTATTAATTACACGTCAAGATTAGGTACATTAAGTTGTCAGCGGCGGACGGGAAAAGACCCGATGGATGCTCGCTTGTACCTTGGTTTTTGGGGCGGCCCTTGGCATGGGATGTAACCTGCGTGGATACATTGGCTCCGTCCCACGTCCAGGGCTCGTCCCGAAAACCGGGGACGGCTGCAGAAGACGCCCAACTTAACAAGTGCCGCAAATATGCATTTTTAAAAAACAATTACATATTTGCGGCACTTGCAGTTGAAACCTTTGGGCCGTGGTCATCGGACACCAAACAAGTCGTTAAAGAAATTTCTCACAAACTTGTGTGGGTGTCCGGCGACCTTCGTGCGGGGGAATATTTCGCTCAGCGGCTAAGTCTGGCAATTCAACGGGGAAATGCAGCAAGCGTTCTGGGGACGATGCCCCAGGCAACTCTAATGTAATTCAACTTAATGTACCTAATCTTGACGTGTAATTAATAAGTAGTAAAAATACTTTATTGTACAAAAATTAAAACAAAACAGAAAAAAAACAATAATCATTATCCCTTTCAGGAATCTCTTCCAATTAACCTTTGAGTAATTGAGTCGGAAACGGAAGACATCCGTACTGTACAAACGACGCAAAAAAAGACGAAAAGTATTTAGTTTACTTATAACCTTCAATATACATGTAACGGTATATGACTTACAACAAAAATATACATATATATATATAAAACTAAATTCAAACATATTCTATAATATATATTACATATATCCAAAAACAACAATACCGCACACATCCTACTATTATACTTATATAATGCCTATATTAAGGGGCTCCCTAACGCCAACGACCTTCGATCTGAATCCCTTAGTTTTCAAATGCTTTTTGTAGCTTATTATATTAACAGCAACGGCTTTAAACGGCAAAGTTCACTGTCTTCGAGATATTTGGCATCAAAATTGAACAATTTTAGGCCAACAAACTGGTTCTATCTATAATCTATGCTCATCCCACCCACCCCGAAAAGAGAACCCAGGAAAATCGGCATACATTAGAGACGGATCCTCCATTCACGCAATTCGTTCCCATCGACTTAACTAATTTGATATATTTGACTTTATTTACCGATATCAGAATAAGTAGATTGAATTCGCAGCTTGGTTTCCTTACTTACCTACACTTATTTATCAGGTACAATATTTCTCAAAAACTCGCTAAGTACGCAAGCCTGACTGCGTTATGCTTGTAGTAAAAAATCTGGTTTGCTGACGTTGACTTTCCCATTAAAATTACTCTAAAAACAATTCGGAATGTAAAATGAAAACAACATTATTTTTCTCGAGATTACCTTCCGTTATCTCCCGGAAAAGCTTTTCTCGCGGTAATGAATGCTGTTCCCTACTAGCTTGTACCAACCGCAATTATCTTAGCCCTTTGCCGTGGCACCCTGCCATTTTATTTTAAACTTTATCGAAGACTTGTTAAAGTCTTTTTTAGAATGTTACTGTTTAAAGTAGCATGATTTTGTAGGCCACCAACTAAGTATACTGCAAACAAAATGTAAATAAATGATATCACACCTCCAATTATTTCGTTTTGTTTTGCATTTTCCGTAGAATTTTCTTTGCAAATGTTAAAATGTTTTTTGGTCATTTGTTTACCTGGTCATGTTGTAGCTCTAAGCTTAGGAAAATCAAAAATATATTTCGTACGGTACGGTGACAATTGACACCTGACACTGACAGGTTCCTGTCCATTTCTGGGTCGATAAGTAGCAAATTGGGGGATTTAAAATCTGGAGCCGCCTTTGAGAGCTTACCCCTGGTCATATGTATTATAGAGACTGACGTTTATCTGACATGGCTATTTGTACGTTACGTACAAATGGCCATATATTTGACGTGCCCCTCCACCGCAAAAATCGGCAGACTGTTTTGTACAGAGAATTACAGACAAGTCGTCGCCAGTTGTTAAATCCTCCAAGAGTAGCAGCGGTATATTTATTTATATATACTTAGCTTCAATATTTATTTGTTGGACCAGCAATGTACGGCGAATTGTTACTGCCAGGTGATGAAACAGGGCCTAATACACTTCACAATATAAAGGCATATTGTGAAGTGTATTAGCTTGACTTTTGCTGTAAGCAGGTATAGCAGTACTTGTAAATTACATTTAAATTCAAGTAAAATAAGCGATATCTTATCAGTGTGTATCCGCGAAATGAAACCAAGCAACGCCACAATACCGGTTGGTATAATAAGATTAATAAGCGGTTTTTGAACACATCATAGAGAGCTTATAATATGTGTGTAGATAAAACTGTGTGTAATGTAACTGTATATAATTATTTTCGTTCGTTTCATAAACCCACACTCGTATTTTAATGCCTTTTATTGTATAAGTTACATAAATTACAAATATGGGTTGTGATTTTAATTACCTTATTTTATCGGTTCCATAAAGTATAACACCGGATTTGTTTATGAAACATATGGATTTACACTTTAAAAAAACAAAGCGATACTAATGTCTTAACCTAGAATATTAAATATACCGACTAATCTGTGATCTCGCACAGTGAAATGTGTCACTATGTTTGACAATCGTGACTAAAAGCTGTGCTAGTTAACGCTCTCGACGTGATAATCCCTGCAAAAAAATATCAGCTTTGCGTGGGCGCTAATGCCTACCAATATAAAATTCGTGTATAATCCTGGCTCAAGGTTTACAAACTGCCCGAAACTTTGACGTTAATGAATAGAAAAATTTCTACCTTCTGGTAGGTACATTTGCTGTTACTCACTAACTAATTAGTATTGTGAATATGTCAGACCGGCTAGCATGAGTTGCGTTCTTGCGCGCGACTCCGTACGCCCTACGCGACTTCAAGTATGGACTCGCGCGCGAGAACGCAAGTTATGCTAGACGATCTGTGCTCAACACTAATATCGCGTAATTTTTACGTCTTTATTACGATTACCTTAATTCTTTATTTACAGTAATAATGGTGACCAACGGAATATCATATGCTGCGTTTTATCGTAGTGCATCAATAATTACTATGGGTTGATAAGGGCCATCAGGAATGGCTCGGCTCTAGATTAAATTTGTCGTGATATAGACCATTTTGTAATACATATATCAGGATTTGATTGATAGAAAGATAAACCAGCTTCTCTTCATACTTACAGTACCATGCGCCCCATTTCCAGTATAAAATGAACCCGGCTATCAGTTTCCTGGTACTGAAAGTGTTAACTTAATTGGTCTAGACCAAGGTCAAACAAATACAAAGCAATTTTTCATAAAAATGTCTTTAATCCCACCGAACCTCGTGGCTGCCAGAGGATTCGCTCTTTAATTTATATAGACGTACAAAATTGGAACGTTAACGTGATCCACGGCAGTTATACAGCACAATAGGCAGGGAGTATTTGCGAGTGTAAATTGAAACATGTCGAGAGTTAATTGCGTCCAGCCCCGCGAGGGGACGCGGGATTAACCTCAGCCTTCGCCCTCGCCCCTTGCGACCTTCGGGGGTGGTCGAAAATGTAGGTGGCACGCGGTTATGTTTATTGTTAATGTCTGTGTCAACTTATTTTGTCTTGATTTCCAGATGTCTGTGGACGGATAAAATTGTAATAATTTAGTGGCGATAAATATTGTATTCTTTAAGAGGATAGGCAACGGCTGCTTCTCCATACACACGTAGTCCCCATTTTCCTCTCTGGATATTGACATTATGGAAAATGTTTATTTCATATTATGATTTTCATTAACCATAGCTATGTTTGACTTTTTTAGATTTTTTATTTGCGTAAAAATTAGGAGCGAAAAACAGATTTCATACATTTTTTAAATGCTCCTAACATTTATAATAACTACATATTTAAAAAAAATAACAGGGGCGTAGCTGTGGTTGATATACACCAAACTGTGTCAACATATTTTTAATAATGTTAATCCACAGAGAAAAATGAGGACTACATTTGTATGTAAAGCCGGTTTCAGGGCGGCCGTGGCCTATCCTCTTAAGTCGTAAGTAAGTGTATTCTTAAAAACATTTCGCCTGATGATAAAGCGGAAAGGGGATCCTTAAAAAAAAGTATTAAGAAAAACATTAACTAATTAAATTTGTGAATATACACAGAAAATCCATTATGAAGGACATGATTTGACCACAGCAAACTGCAACTTCACGACTTGTAGATTTTGTACTTAATCCGTTAATAGTAAGAGGTTGTTTGACATTGCTCTTAAAATAATTTTAATAAGCATATACGTAATTATCTTCTGTGAGTAAATCTCAGATCTTATACCGCTGTTCGAAGTTGAATCAAAGTACCTAAAGTAACTCTGTACTATATCTATACACAACTTATACTGACATATTTATAGCCGGACCTACTTAAATTTGCGCCTACTTTGAGATGACAAAGTTTGTGGTGCTATAAATTACAGTGGTGTCATCATAGTTTCATTTTTGTCGCGTGTCACTATGCCTGTCACTTTCGCACTTACATACTTGTTCTAACAAGTTGCATATTATGATGACATTTTGTCATTGCAAAGTCTGTAGACAGTTTGATTGGTCCGACTTTATTTACCACGTTTTTCTTTTGGGCGGTAGTTTGGTAGTATATATTTTTCTAAACAATTGAAGATCCATAGAACCATATTAATATACATCCGCTTTCGCTTAACACTTGAGACTCAGTACAGGGAAGTATCTGCACCGCGTGTCAGCGAGGAGTAACATAGGCCTCCTCCAGCACCGGTTGAGTTTGTCATAATTTAAAAATCCTTCGCAAGAAACTAGGCTACCGCTACATGAAATTTTGACAAAAAATATTGTAAACTTTTTAGTACCTATGCTTTTCAGGACTTACTAAGGTCATATGGTGATAGAAACTATGCAAAAAATTACTCAATGGTAGGAATTTTAAATTTCGGTTCCGTTTTTAAGTTTATTATCTATTCTACCTTTTATCTACTTAAAATGAAAATAACATTGTACAACACAACAATAAGTAACAAGTTTAAAATGTATTATTTTTTACGACTTACCACATAACATATGTAATACATATTATGTTAATGTACACAATATTAGCTCGGTACTTGTACATAATGTTCAATAGGCGATTTTTTTGTTTTACTAGCAAATTTTTAAAATTTTAGTTATAAGTGAAATAAAATATTGAGGATAATAATCTGTTTGTTTTTACTATATGATTAAAATAATATAAACAATCCATTAATCTAACACATGATACGATGAACCGCAGTCCACAACATCAACATTAATTAACGGATTTTGTGTTAAGTTGAGAGTGGAAATTGAAACATGTCGGAGTTAATTGTGACTTGACTACAGCCGTTCGTCGTTTCCCTACAGACCAGCAATACATAACCTTTCAGCCACAACTCACCCAGGCTTAGTCTCTCTATCCCTATTTTGTATAAGCCCAAATGGGAGATGGAATGATTGGTTGAAGTTATAGATCAAATGTTACGGAACTTTGAGTTGTGAAAGAGACGAGGAATTATATATCGAGTGTAACAGGGCACAATGCTAACTTTAGTGTAATTAGCAACGGTAATGGCGTATCGTAACTGCTGATTTCCTGAAGTTCTGATTACTGTGACAATCTTCTCTGTGGTGTGAGATTCAAGAGATCTTAATTACATATTTGTAACGCTGTACCGATTCGAACTTAGGTTTAACTTGGTAAAGCTGTCTACGCGACTCGTGGTCCTTGGTACATATCATCGTTTAGTTCTTTCCAGGGTGCGTAGACAAGATGCCGACTCGCGAACGAAACGCAACTCTCTCTTTTGCATTAATATGGCAGAGTGATAGAGACAGATATATATGCTCGTGTCGATTTAAAACACTCCCTTCGGTCGTGTTTTAATTTATCGCCACTCGTTTCGAATTTCCTATTTTTCGCACTTGTATCGTAATGTACTATTACATAACTAAAATTTTTAATGATTCAGTCAGTTAATGAAACGTTCAGGTTTTAAATAGTATTAGGCTGTAGAATGAGCGCCCTGTCGAGGTTTTTCGCGGAGGCTACACCTAGAGTATGGACTTCTTCAAAAAGGGAATGTACAGGTTTTTCAAGGATCGGCAAGTTGCAGGCGTCCATAGGCTAAAGTGACTGTATACCATCAGATAAGCCGTATGCATGTTTGCCACCGACGTAGTATGAAAAAACCTAAGCTCCAAGTCCAGGTACAGATAGATCTAAAAAAATCATAATAATAACAGGGATATTTTATCATAACATATGTAACATAATCTGGATGATATGCTGTGAAAAAATGTTCATGGTTAAAATTATAAAAAATAATGATGTTTTTACGGACTGATGTGCTTACCAAACAACGAACTTAAGTTCAATGGAAAGCCTAGAATATACATAATAACAATATGCAACGGCGAGGTATATTTCAATGAATTATTTTGACCTATTTAGTAGTCCACAATAATAATATATATACGAGTATATATTTACGTAACGGTAAATTCTAAACTTGACGTTTGAGCCATGTTATTAACAATGCATTAGTTTATGAGTCAGATAAATTCACTGTTAGCAAATCGGAGATTTACAACATGTCATCAGTTTGAGTAATGTGGTGTTTACGTGATTATTTCTAGGAAATTTGTATCATGTTTGTATCCATATGACATGTAATCCCGCATAACTTGAACGTTAAATAATACAATTTGGAACCGAATGGACCGATATTCACTGAAAAAATAAATAAACAGCAAATCATAATATTATAAACAGAATAAGAAAGCAATAAATACTAAAATATGGGCCTGTAGAAACAGAAAAAAATTACTTTCAATCATGTTCACCTGATGTTACACAATAGGTTTAGAGAGCGAAGTTTTTGAAATATCGTACAGCTTTTTTTAGATCACAATATGGTTGCGAAAAATTTAATTGACAATCTTTAGATTTTTTTCTAGGGACTTCATCGATTCGAATCCTGATTGTTTTACTTTCGCTCGAATAAAAATCACGAATATAAGTCTAAAACGCACTTAAAAAATTTGTAACAATTTATGCACAAAAGCTAAAAAAGCGAAAATTAAGACGTAAGTGGAGGACCCGCGCGAAATCACCTTTTCATACAAACGTACTCCTCATTTACCTCTCTGGATATACATAACATAGCTATGCCCCGTTTGGATTTTATAAAAAGTATATTTTTTGAGTTATGAGCATTTAAAAATTTATATGAAAAAGTGTACTCGAACACGTATCGAGACAAAAATGATTTCTTGTCGTTTTTAATTGTAAATTTCGATCATAACAAAAAAACACCATTCTATTCACATATAACAACAACTTATCAATAATAATCTAGATCCTATTTAATTACTGGTGTATGAGTTTTGATTTGGAATCTTGGTTCGGCATGTTTCATGATACATCACTAAGCATTCCCGCATCCCAATGACTTGCCATCTCTAGGTAGGTACAATTAGAATTAATTTCTTTTGAAAATTAATAAACACCATGATATTTTATTTAAAATACCTACATAATAAAGACTAATACAATCAATTTGAGGAGTCCCGGTGAGAAAGTTTTCGTGGCATCACAAACCACAATCCCGCATCCCAATGACTTGCGATCTCGTATTACTCGAACATTAGCACAATTCGAACCGATGTCGTTACATCTGGTGTACGAAACAGTGATTACGAGTCGAGTTAAAAGCGATTAGTTAGTCGCACATAATTACGCATTCCGTTTGTCCGGTTAATCCGGCCTAATCGGATGACGTTTGATGAAGGTCTAGCCTCGAATAGTCGGATGTCACCTTGAACGCCGGGGGCAATTTAGAGACTATTATCAGCATACTTTAAGTTTGCGGATTTGAATTAAATTTAAATGTCTGTGGTTAAATCATTTAAGCGATCATTCCAAATGAGAAATTTTATTTAATTTTAAAGGCTAATTGGCCTTCCTAAATGATTAGGTCCGATCGATTCTGAAAAAAACATTTTAGTTCCTTATCAAAGTTTAGGTAAGTAATTAAGTCCATTTAATGGTTTTTGTTATTCCTGTTTACCTTTTGTCATGTCTCTTGTAATTTTTTCATTTATTACAAAATTTCTTTTTCTTCTTTTTTTTTCTTGCGATATATCTAATTTTTAAAAGGTACTTTCCTTATTTCTTGTAATATTAAGTAGGCTTCTATTGCTTAAATGCACTTTTATATTATGTAGATACACATTAAGTTATGGTCCTAAACTTCCGAGGTCCCACTGGTCCCAGTGGCTCCAGTGACTCTGTCGGCGTGTACAAAAATTGGACAAATTGGTCTTAAGACACAAAATATATAGAGTAGAAATATCAGACTCATTTCATATATTATGTAGGTGACTGAAAAAAATTGTGCCCATTCACATGCCATTCGCCCTTTGAGGTTTAACGGTTCATAAACCTTAGGCTTTCAGTAAGTTTTTATACAGGTACCTCCATATGTATATGTATTTGACTAGAAAATCAAAATCTCAAGTTTATAAATGAATTTTTATCAATTTTAGAGACATAGAGGTAGAATTTAGTCGGGTAATAAACTTGTATTGTCAGTATCCTTTACGTACTTATATGGTCTTGGCTTTTATTCTAGTCGCTTCCCTAAAATAGTAGACCTAGCCTAGCCTTAGACGACCAGTTTAATTTGGATCTCCAACGCTCATAGTTCTCAAGAACCTCGTTTTCACTGTTATACTGGATTGTCCAAGTTTCAACGCACGCTCGGTGTGCTATGACAATAGAGAGCCAGATGCTGAAAGGTGCCCATGTAAAGGTCGGAAATGCCCCGTTACGCGACTTTCACACTCTCGCACCCTTTTATTGTTCAAGTGTGAAACCCGCAATAAGCCGCCCACGCAACGGGAAGTGGCCAAAGAGTGAAATGGGAAAATGTAAAAATAAAGTTGAAAAAACTGAACGCACTTCATAATGAATTGTTTAAGGTGGATTCATTTTAATAATTTGAGATTAGAGAAAGCAAAAAAAATTGTTTTAAAGGTGGAATTATCACTACACCACCTTGTATAGGATGGTAACAATAGTTACTGGCGATACACAAAACCTTGATAAATTATACACCTGAACCTTACTCAAGAATCACTCTATTGATAACTGAAAACCGCATGAAAATCCGTTCAGGAGTTTTTGAGTTTATCGCGGATAATTACATACAAACGGACAGACGGGGCGCCGGCGGGGGACTTTGTTTTATTAAGTGTACATCACTACCAACTGTCAAGTTAATACTAACATGCAAACTGAGATATACATATTTATATAACTACATAAATGGGTTTGTATGTAACAATAAATGATTTATTTTCAGTAGATATACTTCTAACGCTAAATGGTATAATTTTGAAGGATACATATATCACTTAGGTAATATACCTACATACTTAACTACATAACAATATGTATACTCGTCCCAACAGGAGGAATAATTACACAATCAATACAAGGATGACCCAATTTTGTAGGTATGTATGGCATAAAACACGATATTGCGGACTTTAAATATGTCATTAAAAAAATGAAGCACCTACAAAAAATATAATTACATCCTACATCATTTAGTAAATGACCGTTTTTTTTTTTATAAGTATGAATTATTCGAATATCCCTTGATCGTTTTATCCACCACTTATACATATATCATTACTTGTTATAAGTATTGACAGAAATGCACATAAGTAAATTCAGCACCCATAGTATTTTTAGCTCCTCAACTCCCCAAGTATTAATTAAATAATAACCACAACAACCATCTTAATGGTTTAATTATTTACCTGACACATTAAAACATTTCATTTAATACCCTGAGCAACCCAGTGCGCCATCATTAGCCGCCGGGTTCGGGTGAGCCCTGTAATGACATTAACATTTACACGCACCAAGACACTGGAAAGCTTCTTATGAAGTATCGACGTAAAATATGTATATTTATTCAATAAAGCCTCAAGAAATATTCGCTAAGGCTGCTTGAGAAAAACTGATGCGATTTTGCCTTTTGTTCCCATTTTCCGTCCCATATTTTTGTTTTCAACTTCACTGAATATTTTTATTACTTTTTTCTTGTCTCTGAACACATGAGTTATTTTCACGCTATGCAAGGTTTTTGCGCAGCTTTATGACGCTCTTTGTACACGGTGGGAACGGGGAATAATTGACCACATTGTAAAACTCACCCACTACATGATACTGTGATGATTGCTTTAACATCGGAAATAAAATAGGCGCAACCATTTCTTTGCTTTAGCTGGTTTTTAAGGATATTAATTATTAGTTACCATTATGATATTTCTATAGTCATGTATTTATTATAATCAGAAGCTTTCGTTTTCAGAGTTTTGATGTAGGTTATACATGAATATAATATATTTATCATCCATTTTATTGGTTTCAGCAGCAATCAGCCAAGATTGAATAAATATACCTTTATATGAAGCCACTCAAATTGCTATTTTATTAACAAGAGGAAAACTAAAAGGAACTACACGGGTTTTTTTAAGGGTCGGTCAGTCGATAGTAATCTCTTGACTTTCACTGATGAAATATTCAGCGCAATGGATGATGGTTTTAGCGTTGACGCTATTTATGCCGATTTTGCTAAAGCCTTCGATAAAATTTCTCATCATACCTTATTAACAAAGCTTTGGCGCCTTGGCATTCATGGCGATCTGTTCCGTTGGATCAAATCTTACATCGAAAATCGAGTTCAGTCCGTAGTATTACTGGGTTTTCAGTCGGAATGGAAACCAATTAGCTCTGGTGTGCCTCAAGGTTCTCATTTGGGCCCTTTGCTTTTCTCACTATACGTCAATGACATCCCTAATTACATTAAACATTCTAATTTGTTGCTTTATGCGGATGATACCAAAATCTTTAGGATCATTAGAAATGAAGATGATTGTATTAAACTACAAGACGATCTTAATAACCTTGTCACCTACTGTAGAGATAATCACTTATTTCTGAATTTGGACAAATGTAACGTTATAACTTTCACAAAAAAGAAAAAGAAAATTGAATTTAATTATAGCCTTTTAGGTAAAACATTGAAAAGGGTTACAGAGATCCGTGATCTTGGCATTCTAATGGATAGTAACCTTACATTTGTCCCACATCTCGACAACATCTTAAATAAGTCATTTAAACAATTGGGTTTCATTTTGCGGGTAGGAAAACCTTTTAAAAATCCTTTAACATACAAAATCTTATATAATAGCTTTGTCCGCAGTCATCTAGAGTTTGCATGTTCTGTCTGGAAACCATCTCACGCTATTCATATTAATAGAATTGAAAGGTTACAAAAGAAATTTATCAAATCACTCGCGTTTAGGACTGGGCAAATTTACACTAACTATACGGATACATGTACACGTTTTAAGATGCAAAAACTAAGTGACCGCCGTGATGCTGTAGACTCTGTCTTGCTTTTCAAAATTATTCACTCAGTACTAGATGCCCCTAAATTGCTTCATAAAATAAGTTTCAGAGTTCCGCGTAGACGAGAGCGCCAGTGTCGCAAAAAAGACCTTTTCTCTATTCCTCGCAGTCGGACTCGTTATGCTAGTAATGCATTTATTAAGCGTGTTTGTAAACTGTTTAATAATAATGAAAAACTCACAGATGTGGATATATTTAACTGTACAACTACTTTACTGAAAAAAGCATTCACATGATATGTATTAAGAATACCTAAATAAGCATATTTTTTCTAATAATTGAGATATATGCATCTTTGGTTGTTATTTAGCTTAAATTTCACATGACTTTGATGTTCACTTTTATTTTTAGGTGTTAATCAACTTGTACTGTATATAGGCAAGCTGTAGATATTTGTTTAAAGTATTGTAAAAATTGTTTGCATTTATATACGATATTTTTGTATTCAAAAAGTGCATTAGCTTCGTATTTTGATATGTAAATTAAGGAAACTATAGGTCAATTTACTGCTGCTTAATCTACTGTTCAATGTTATTGAATGACTGTTTGTTTCTGAATAAAAGAAAAAAAAAAAAATTAAAGCCGCCACTTTATACCTCGCTACTTGCATAGATATGATGACAGTACTATAGCAGTAGTGTATCGTAGTATTATTATTTTATGTACTCTGTGTGTCTGTCTATATGTCCGTCCGCGGCCGTGCGTCTGTCTATCAGTCTGTCCGCAATTTGGCAATGGTGGCATTTGACGCGGAACATGACCCGACAACCGACATGCTCTTTGTCGATTTTTCTTATTCAGGTATAATCTAATTTATCTTAACACTCTAGTCAACGGAATCTTGGTTGAATAACAGCATAATTTCAGACAACAATCGAACAAACAAAATGTAAAGCACGTCGCAGTCCGCATTGCAACTATTGCAAGCCTTGCATATCGTGAGCGGGGACGCGGAGCGGCCGGCGGCAGATGGCCACCAATAATTCCCAGTAGAGACGTGAGATTTCTACTGACCAACTAAGTGATTCTCAGACAGTTTGTAATGAATGATTATATAGTATACGTAAATTGGAGTTCATTAGAAATTGCAAATAATGTAAATAAATATGACAGATTTTGTCACACATATAACTTAAAATTCTTACGAATGTTGGTTTTTACTGAAATTTTAATTATCATTATATATATTTTAATTAAAAAATTATATTCATAAAATATTTAAATATATCAACTATTCATAAGGTCATAGGTGTCCTTAATAAGTGCATTATAACGAATTAATGAAGATTCTATTGAACTTCACTTTAGACACAGTGACGCTTAAAAAAATCTTTTGGTCGTTATGGACACACACAACAAACTGTAAACCATGAAGGTGCAGGGGGTTTTGTATTGTATTGTTATTATTTTATTGAACAAAGGATTATTACAAGACTGGGTATTGGAAGGGTCTTGAAGAAACAGGATAATAGGATAAAACAGTTCCTTGCAAAACTGTGTTTACAGTTTGACTGCAAGCATTGAGGTATTATGTAGTACTAGATAAGACCACTGGAAGAAAATGCTTCCACACCGCAATGAAGTGCCGGCACTTCACTGTGTTTAGTACGTCTCCGACTACTGGCGAGATGCCACTCATGTGTCACAAATTAAGAAAAACAATAAAAATTAAAAATACCAGTGTGCGTTATGAAAATGTATTATAATAATATCAAGAAACATAATAAAAGCAATATATTAACAATACACTGCGAAAAAACTCTTGTTTTGCGCTCATTTAGATTATTTTGAAACGTCACTTTAAACACTCTCTGTGGTACGCCATTTTCTTTGGCGCATAGATTAAATTTCGCAGATGTAACATGTAGGTACTAATGATTATCTACCTTATTGTTTGCAGAATATATACATAATAATGATATATTACTCTTTATCTCGTAATTTTTTTTGTGTTTTTCTCATATTTAAAGCGTATATTATGATATAAGCGCCATTTGATCAAAATTGCTACGAGGACGAAAGTCATTTGAGAAAGCGTTTCATGAATATATTTATAAATTTTAATGTCATCCGTGTCACATGTGTAAAACAATTTCAATACACCTGTAAGTAAATAAATACATTTCATCTATATTCTTCACAGTGTGTATGTAGGCAGAAAATGAACAGTTGTCATAAAAGTTTCGCCTCTGGCTAGCTACACAGCTATGCTTATTCTTTAGCTTAGTGACAGACGTCAAACGCCGAAAATGGCGGACACAATTTGTTCTCGATAGCCTGTCTAGTATATTTATGTCAGTGACTGCAAGTGTAATTTTCTAGACACTTGTCATTTCATTTAGTTAAAAATTTAAGTAGTCAATATTATTATTTTATGTTGTTCCCAGGTACAAATATACGTATATTAGAAAGTAAGTGCATTAATTATATTCAGTACACCAAAGACTTTTATGCTTAGTTGGTGAAATTGGAATACATAATAGAATGTTTACGCAAATTGAACGCCTTTGTTGTTTTTGTCTATTTATGGGAAGCGGTTGAATGTAAGCTTACTGTGTGTTTTGGGATTTCAATCTAAAGTTGGGTATAGGTAAAGAAAAGTATTTTTGAATTTATAAAAAAATAAATGTAACAAGTTCATAACATATCTATAACCATTTTTAATCGTTTGAAGCACTCATAAAACAATTAAAAAAACCGGCTGAGTGCGTGACGAACTACGCATAATGGAGAGACAAATAGCTATTAAAGAAAAACGATTATATTACGGCTTCTTAGTATATACTGATTCATTTGATTGTACAGCTTTTGTTAGTCAAGACTTGGCCAGATAACGGACGAATTTATTAGTGGTTCAATACGAAGCCAAACACCCGTGACTTGACTATAGTCTACATAGTAGATTAATCTCGATTGTCGGTAACATCGTCTGATATTGACTTCGAGCACATATTAAATCATCTAGTGAACCAAAGGGATCAGTTCTATATGTCAACACACGATGTTGGGCATTGAAATGACGATCCTTATTAAGAAAAATTTATACAATTTATAAATGAGATATGTATTTCATAATCTAACTATGACTGAACTGAACGCTCTGGGAAATATGGTCATAATCATAATTGATATCTAATAAACTTAATCGACAACCAAATATTACTAAGTAGGTACATAGATTTAAGAAAGATGGAAATTGATCTAAAAATGAAGTTGATTTAATTTAAAATCAGGTTTTTCTTCTTATCCATAAGAAAATAATTGCCGATGTCAGCATTTCCACCGTTTTCTAAACGTCGGTTATTTTTCCGAAAATTACAATGCTGCTTTTAAATTGTGGTGTTTGTTCATAATGTGCTCCAGCAATCAAAGTAGATTTAATATTTGTCCCAAGTTAGAAAGACGGGGTGTTGTGAAGCTAAAGTAATATTATGTAGAATAGTTATCGTGAGTATCTACGATGCAGTCGCGGCCACAAACTGCGGCCGTCATCTGGCACACGTGCAACCCCCACCTGCCCGATGCAAATTCGCTGGATGTTTTATACGTTCGGTTACGGCTACTTTCTGGAATTCTTACTACCGGCACGGAATACGTATTTGTTCTGGAGTACAGGTTTTTTCAAAGGCATCACTAGATAGTATATTGGTGTATATCGTTCTATGTATTTTGATTGTATTGTAATTGTGTTGTGTTTGTTTACCGATAGTCAAAATGTTACTCGTTGACACGTTTTTAATTAAAAGGATGTCGTCTACTTCTACCAAACCAAATAAGCCTGGTACCATTTAAATATATTTTTGTTACAAATAACATAAAATATGTATAATAAAGATTTTGTCTGTATTGACTTATCTCAATAAGTAAAATGTAATATTTCTTTTGAGACAAATAAAATATCTTTAACCCGATAATATATCGGGCAGGCAGAAAACCAGCGCTGAAACCACGCCGTAAAGGCGGGGCTTCCAGCACATAGCTGAGACTGTCCTATTGTCACGTAGATGTACGTACGTTGATAAATTTCAAAATTAATATATATTTATCATCCCGAATATGGAATCTAAAAAAAAAAAAAAATTACAATATCGGTTTTTGCTCTTCTATCGATTTCTAAGTTGAGCTCTGGCAACCTTACTCACCCTTTTACTTCTTATATCTTTTATTTATCTTATATTTTTTATTACTCTGTTACTTCTTATCTCTTGAAATAAAATAAAAAAGTGGTGATCAACTTTAAAATGAACTTGGGGTTACTTTGATACCCCCCTTTTTTCGACGGAATTCAGTAATAACCCCTATTATAGAGAGTAAAACTACCAAACATAAAAAAAAAAATCCGTTTGCAGGTTTAGGATATATAAGGATTTTTTTGCATTTAAATTACTTAAATTTTTAGACAAAAGAATTAATTACTTAGACGAAAAAAAACAAGGATAGTTTAAGAAAAATCAAATTTATTTCAAAAGTCTCATATTTTAGTTATTTATGCTTAGAAGCATAATTATTATTTTTGGGTTAGTTCTCAAGCGGACCCCAGGCTCCCATGAGCCATGGCAAAATACCGGGACAACGCGAGGAAGAAGAATAAGCATAATTATAACGCTATCAAACTTTACCAACAATATATAATCAACAATACCGACGACGCGTATCGAAAGCCTGCATTTGACCACTTCTGTCACAGGTTTAAAACTTTTTCAGATTAGTTCCGATATGCTCGGGAACCTAATCGTTGTTTATATGTTTGAGGCATTATTCTAAAAGAATAAAACAAAAATCAGTTAAAAACAATTAATTATCTAAATAATCTAAAAACACTATAACACTAAGGCGATCAATGCCACCGCATGCTACAAAAACTGAAATGGCCGCCATGATTGTGATTTGCAACAAGAATCGATCTTATAGGCCGATTCATGCGTTATTCAATTAATTACATCAAATTACTTACTATATAGAACTGAGAACTGAAACTAGACAACAAACATTATTTTTTACTTAAAATAACAAATTAAAATCGTAGTCTACAAAAGGTTTAAGTAAAATATGTAATAAGTTTATATTATCATGATTTAATTAAACATCGATTATTAATTTCAAGTCTTATTACAGTGATCCATTTAACAAACAATTTTCAGTTAAAGCTCAGATATTACTTTAAATAGGGGTTCTGTTCTAATAGTTCTGTGATTACATTTACTACGCGTAATTATTTAATACACTGAAACCAGGATTTAAATACACGTTCTGAAACTGAAATTGGTGTGTTTCGACTAACATTGTAGTAGTAGCTAACGTTATTTATTTTTTCATACATGTAATTAATGAATAGGTAAACGTATATTTGTAATTTCTTCGTTTTTGTTGATAGCGATATATTGGATCGTAGTAACTTTAACCAGATTTTTATGCCATCAAGATACGATATATTTATATATATAATACCTACAGTTTTTGTGTGATTGCAAGTTTTTGAGTAACTACCAAATAACACCACAACGTAAAAACTTCCACATTTACACATAATATTGGGAGTATTAATGCAAATGTAAGTAAAAGTAGTGTAATTTACAGTAAATTTAACCTTTACTAACAGGCCAATTCGAGTTTAACTTATTCAATCTGTTTCTGATATGATACTGATCTCTCAGTGGAAACAGAAGTAAGGCTATTGCGATTTGAAAAATACCAAATGTCATAAACTTTTCATTCCGTTTATAATTGGGAATGGCAGTAATTCTATTATAGACGACTTTTAGTCTTATAAACTAAAAGTACTTAAAAGTAAAAGCCAATTTTCTTTAAATAGAAAAAGTTTTCAAAACAGCAAGGATCGTAGAGGGGCTCACTGATTAACAGTCCGCCGGACGGTATCGGCCTGTCAGTGGTTTAAAAATGTCAACTTTTTGTTGTATTTTGTCTATTTTGTTGTACTTAACTGACAGGCCGATACCGTCCGGCGTACTGTCAATCAGTGGGCACCGTAACAGATAGATGGACCGTATCCTAGCTAGCTGTATGGGAACTATTTATTTTTAATGCAATCCACGCAATAAAAAAAAACCTAGTTTATTGTCTGCTTCATTTTGATTTGCTATATTTAGGGAATACTAAAAATACACGTGGCAGCTTAAGAGATACCTAATTAAAAGTACTTATTAGACTCTAGAAGTCTATGGCATTATGCAACTTATCGTCCCAATAATCGGTGAGAACACGTCCTTGACTGAAGAGGGAAGAACAGGCGCGAGTAATTAAATCGGCTCCGATCGCAGCCCTTTTGGCATGACAATGAGTACGGCGGAGCGTCACAAAGGCGAGCTGAACTAATGGCGCGTGCATAATCCGTACAAGTCTCTCCATTCAATGGCAACTGGCAAATTTTTTGAGCGATGATTTACGAAATGTCTGCAGACGCTCGCTGCCGATGCAGCTTCGACACTAACTTTATTTTGCGATGGTGGTATATAAATATTTTAAAGTTCCGTTAACAACGAGCACATATTTACTGCACTTGCTGTTTTTTAAAGAATATTCATATAAGTACTCATGTTTGTAAACGCTGTAGAACTTTCTCAATAAAGAAATAATGTATTACGCGTTTTTATTGGCAGAAAAAGTAAAACGAAAAAAATTACAAGCGTACCGAAAACGTTCGTAAAAACATTGCCGATAGGGTAACGCTGGCTGGGGAGGAGACCAAAAGGTGGTGAATTTTTCTTTGATTCTAAAACAAAAATATTTCGTAGTATAGCTAGTATGATTAGACCGCCTGTTATTTACTTGTTTTAAATTTTCTGTATTCTTTTTATGAATTTAAATAATTCTACAGGTAAGACGTATTCGGGTAATTCCGAAAGAAAATAAAACCAAAAAATTGGCGGATGATTCCGAAAAGGGACTGACTGATTTTCGGGATTACCCAATTTCAGAAATTACCCGAATAAACCTTACCTAACACTAAACCAATATTTGTAACGTTAATTACGTGCCACGCCACCTGAAATGAAATTAAAATATGTCGCTACGTCAAAAAATCATTCCACTGATATAAAGTATTAATGTGTCAAAAGAATGCATGAGCTGTTTTCAACGAAACAATTGAACCCTTTAGTGGATAGCCGTAACATATATTTGGCATGAGTAAAATAAAAAGGAATCTATAATGAAAAAAATATGGTTTGATATCTAACGTGTTATTCTAAATGTCATATCGTTAAAGAGTAAAGTGTCGAACGATATAGGTACGGGTCTTATTTATAACAGCGTTACGTTGTAGGATTTGTAGATGACAGAAATAATTACTTAACCTTAAAATTACTAATCATATCTGAACATGATATAAAGCGCGTTCAGAGTGAGTAGCCACAATGCAATGCTTTGTACCAAAAATTACTGATTCATGCTTATACCCGCGTCAAAAATATTCCCCGCAAAGGTGTTTCAGCAATATTGGGACGGTCCGGATGTAAAGTAGGATCGTAAGTTTAATATTTAAAAAGCTTACGTTACCACATTTGTAGAAGCGGCGCTTCACTGAGTCAATTAAACGATTCCAGCCAGCCAGATTTCTGTTTGTGGAGTGACAGCCAAGCGACGCGTCGCAGCCGCCAACTCCGCCAGAGAAACATATTATTTTCCAGCAACCCAACGCGCGAGGTAGCGCAAAGTTATAATTGATGTAGTAAATCTATTATCGTAACGACTTGCACGAAATTGAGTTGTAAAAACAAGTTGTTAAAGATAAATTGGGAAAAAACCTAATGTTGCCCAATTTTTTATTACCTGTCATAAGCGCGTTATGATTATTTGACCGTTCGAAATATTATGCAGTAAAATTTTAATGCGCTCTTTCCGACCAACAAAATTGCTCCCCATGTAAATTTTTAAGGATAATGACGTTACTTTATGAAACAACAAAAAACGTATACATTCTGATTTATGATATCATAGTCGTTATCGAGTTAGTATATTATAGTAGTAGGTGTAACAATTAGGTAAGTATAGCCGGGGTCCACTTAGTGGCAAAGCCATCATTTTGCGCGTAGGAGCGACCATTATCGTATCGTATGCCGTAGACCACACAATAGTAATTAAAGGAAACTTAATAGAAACACATAAATACTAGGCCGGCCATATGAGATTGGCTGCCTACACACGACCCCTATACATATAGGTACCTAAAGCAATTCATGTCAACACAAATTATGATTTGTGGTAAGATTAAACCGATTATTGACCAGTTTTCATTTATTGACTAACTTCGTTTATGAGGTTTTGAAAAATAAATTTGTTAAGCAAAAAAAGCTTACTGGGACCAGGAGCCTTATTTTTGAACTTTGAAAACCTCAAATTAATTGAATACCGCAGTGTATAAAGTCTTTAAAACGGATAGTAGGGGTAAAAATTATAATAAACTGGGCTTCGATATTAAAAAGCCTTCCTATGAGCAGTATTTAAGCTTCGGAAACCACTTTTACTGGAAATTTATAATTTTACTGGATTAATATATTTTGTAGATATGCAGGTATATTTATTGGCAGTGTTTTCATGATATTAAAGTTTTGAAATCTTGAATATTTATATGAATTAATAGATAGAGCATGAGGCTTCAATTTATAAAATACAAATGGCTCTTCTGGAGCGAAACTTTAGTCTTATCTTTGGCTTTAATTTTTTTTTTATTCACAGTGGGTAATTATATTAAATATAACAATAATATGAGCATATACAATTAAATAAATTAACCAGGTACATTTTTTAACTCAAATATCACATCTTTATTTGAACCAATCTGCATGAAATTACGGCGTTTTACAAATCTTTCGAACGGCGTTATGGTTTCAAGCTGATAAATCTTTAAAATATGCATCCATAAAGTCGGAGTCGTATTTGCTTTATTAAATTTCACTCGTAAGACTCGAGCAGTAAATTTACTTCATCTGAAAAGGGTGTGTTTGTTTCATTTATCTTAGGCTAAGCCGCGAATTGTATTTTAGCTGCCTCTCGGAGCTTGTCATCTATTTTTAGTTTATACAATTATTCTATTACTCGTAGTTTCCTATTACCTATGTTGATTTTTTTTCTAATTTTGTTGATCATTCTTAACGTAATATTCTCTACCTTGTTAAGTTACTTCAGATGATATATAAATTCGTCAATAGTATGTGTAAAAAACTTGTATCGACTTAGAAATTCATGCTGAAGTACTTATAGACAAACGGAAGGTATCTGGTACTTAGCACGGGTTTAAACTTATTTAAAGTATCAGCGTAAAACCTTAACAAATTATGTATAAGTTATAAACCTTTTGGTCTTAATAAACTATATAATATCTTACCTATTAAGTACCTGGCTTGTGTGTTATTTATACAACTCACGAAAATATACGCATTTATATACCTACACATAATACATATATAAACACACGTATGCTAAATACCTAACGTATTTATTCAGAATATATTGCTTTTATATTTACTTTACCAACGAGATTGTATTTTGAATGCAAATTGTAACCAATTTTTAGGGTTCCGTATCCAAAATGAAACGATAAAACCCTTATAGTTTCATCATGTCCGTCCGTCAGTGCGTACATATAGGTATGTCACAGCCATTGGACTTTGAAACTAAAAGCTATATTTTAATACAATTTTGGAACACAGATTAATTTTGTGAGCTTTTATTTAGTTCAAAAGTAAAATTTTTAATAAATGTATCTTTTCCCCTACTCCGTAAATGTAACTAAGAGTAAAAAAAACAATAAAAATCATTGTTGTTGTGGCACATAATGCGATAGGTTTTAAATCAACTTAAAAGTTTTTAGATGAAGTGCATACTCTTGAATATAATTTCTTTGAAAGTCCAAATATAAATGTCCCCTCTCCCCTCTCACTTTTGAACGGGGCTTACAAGAAAAAAATACAATATTCATATTTTCCACTAAAATGGATTTGAACATGATCGGTTGAGTCATTAATGAGTTTTGTCAAAATAAAAAATCGACGTTTTGCTTGTAGGTATTGTTAAATCTTTCTCTAAACAAATCGACAAAAATATTTATATTTAAAAAATATATTTTAAATTATAAACAATATAATATAGTTTTTCAAGTATTTAGTGGTGAAACAGCGACCCCGATTAGCGGACGTCGTTAATCCGATGACTCTTTAACACAATTCTTTCCTGAAGATATTCTCAAAATGGGGTGAAATAGAATCGAAGGCAAGATCTCTGAAGCGAAAAACGTAATATTCCGTTTCAATTATTCTTGCGGATTTGTAGCAGCCGCGTCCCTTCACAATGTGACGAATGAAGAGCGAAACAAATAAAGCGGAAGACTGTGGCCCGACGTATGACGACGTATGTACACAGGGGACGATACTTTGTAAACAATATCTTGAATTTTTCAGAAATTCTTTATATTACGTTGATAGCTCGTTGACGCTGATGGGCACTGTGAATGTCATCTCGCTAGTGGTAAGGCACAGCACAGCGGATTTTATTCCAGATCTAGAGCAGAGCCCAAGTGGGGAAATATCTCCACCTTGCAGAAAACCACAGCCAAATAACAGTAGACCAACTCATAGTGTTGTGTTCCTACCGGTGAGTAAGCTTGCCAGAGCTCAACGAGGGTGTGGAGTGTTAGGGTCGGTAACGCGCATGTAACATTTCTGGAGTTGCAGGCGTTCATAGACTACGGTGACTGCTTACCATCAGGCGGGCCGTATGTTTGTTTGCCACCGACATAAAAGTTCATGATTTAATTTTTTTTTGTTTCAGCTTGGCTGTGGAGCCAATCAGCGGTCAAATATAGGGAGCCGGCGCCGGATACAACTTCATACTCTCGACCCATGGGCTCCTCTCGCTTTTTTTATGAAGACAATTAAAAAAAAAAAAATGATTTTTAGTTTTCTTCCTCTGGTGGATTAGTATTGCGATATAACAGGGAAATGTCACAGAAGGATATTTTTTAAATTAATTTATTTTAATAATTATAAGTGTTGAGGTACTTATTTAGTTTTAGATTTTCTAAACAAACCTCCTGTACCTAACCGATGAAGCTCGCTATATTATGTATACAATAAGTAATGACAATTTTCTATCAAATACAAAATATTGACTGTATTTTAAAAAGTGACAATAGTACTTCACGAGTACCGAGATATCTTGCCACGAGATGAGTGAAGCTTCACTCGGGATGAGTGAAGAATGACATTTCGTCCACGTGTATCGAACGACGTTTTCTAATATAGTTGCGAAAAAATAAGAAAAACAACAAGTACTTTTTTATGCATGTTCTATAAGACTGAAACAATTGCATATATAAAATATTATACTATTATTACATAAGTATCGTTATTTACGATTATTTGTGTATCGTATATTTAAATTGTATGAAAACAATATCGAATGTTGCCTTGAGAAACTTAAATCATTCTTGTAGTAAAAAAAAAACGCCTCTGCTTTGACAGGCGTTCCGGCAGCTATTCCGTTCCATTCAGACAACTTATTAAGAACGGTTTTTCAATATCCAATATTAAAAAATAAACGTGTTGATACTTACAAAACATACTTCCGAAAATAATTTAAAATACATTACAATCAGATACTGATAATAACAATACGGATTAAAATATTATATTAAAAAATGCAGTGATGTCATATATACTGTACTGCGATGAGACGTCACTTTGAACCTGAATAGGAAATTCTCTGAAATTGCTGGCATATATTTTCTATACTGAGACTCGTGGTCCTGTTCGTACACTGATTCACTGTTGCTTCCTGCTCTTAAATATTGGTTATGGTCATTCTAAAATATGCAAGCCGTTTGAATCTTTATTGCCTTTGAATCGAAGATTTAATGTACATTACATATAATTTTGACGTTTTATCCTAATTGAGTCGTTATTCCAGATTGGCTAAATATGCTACGAATTTAGCAAAATTTGGAGGTGGTTGGTTATGGTCGAAAATAAATGTCAATCAATGTACATAGGTAATTACTATTAGAAGTATTATGACAAATTAAAATATTTTTTATTTTATTTTTGGGGGGCCGTAAGTCCAGTAAGTAATGCATATACTTGGTAAATTTTGACCAATGCCGCCGTGACCCGGTGGCCGAGTGGCTCAGGCACCTGCCACGATAGCAGAGAACGCTGGTACGATTTCAGCCTGGGGCACTGAAGGCCTTGATCACTTTTTCTTCGTACCTATATGACATTTATTGCAGTTTCTACTTGAAATAAAAACAAACTAAAATATTTTCTGAAAATAATTTGATTTGGTCTTCTAATAGTATTGAATGGCAGTGCCATCTCTCTCGCTAGCTCGGTATCACCTGAGTTGATACAGTTAGAAGGTCGAACCATACTGTTCTATCTTAGGGATGGCTAGGGGGCGCCGTAAGCCTTCAGTAAGAAATGCATATACTTGGAAAAAATCGACCAATGCCGCCGTGACCCCGGTGGCCGATTGGCTGAGGCACCTGCCGCGATAGCAGAGGACGCTGGTTCGATTCCAGCCTGGGGAACTAGAGGCCTTGGTCACCTTTTCTTAGTATATGACATTTATTTCAGTTTATAACTTGAACGTTTCCCTTCTTTCAATTTCATCTTCTTCTTATAGTTAAGTTAGTTCAGGTCCATTGCAACAAAATTAATAACTATAATCTATAACGTTTTCGGCACTGTATTGTCAATATTATATGTAATATAAGACAAATGTAACTCTTTTGTAAGTAATGACTGTTTGTGCCAAAATAAAGAGAAATAAAATAAAAATAACGTACATAATAAAATTGTTGGATTCATACCTCCTTGATCTACCATACACTTTGTAGTAAACCGCTAATAAAGAACGAATGACAATAATAAGTAAGTATATAAGTACCTATAGTCAAGTATATCCGAGCATAATAGTACGTATGTTTTGGATTTTCATGGACTATCGCACACACGTGTAGCATTATTTCAGCTTTATTACCTACATACCCATTTACATTTAAGTAACAATTTTGTGATTAGGCCCCATAATGTCTTATTATCTATCTTATGATTTGTTAAAATATGTAACGCAGTGTCTTACGTGAGCGAATAACTCGCGATGCGACGCGGCGCGGCGCGGCGGCCCAACGGCACAACGAGATCGCTCACGTATGATACTTCCATAGGTATCAAAGGTTTGAATTCATCCACGCCGCGCCGCGCCGCTTCGCGTTCGCGAGTTATTCGCTCACGTAAGCCGACACCTTACCAAGAATACCTTGTTGAATATTAAGTCATAACACCATAATACAATATATTGAATGTAAAAATATGTATTTATTAAATTTAACTATAACATACTCATCTTGGCTAATAATCTAAAATAAATATAGATTAAGGTAAGAACCTTGTAACGTGTACCGTATTTTTTATTAGAAATATGTTCATGTAACAAAAAAACACTTTTTAGCACTCCATTTTTTAATAATTTAAAAGTGAGTGTATATTGACTCTTTGATCGCGTGTCAACAGCAGCGATATGCGGTGACGAGGTAAATTGATCATTCGGGCATTTAAAAGCAAACTTAATTGCATTAACCTGCATTTTATGCACTTTCCTTATTAAATATTTTATTTTCTGATGCTATTTGCGCTGATGCTATTGGCGGAAAATTATAAAATTATGGAATGGGTTATAAGTTAGCCAAGTTTATTCAATCCAGCAAACATATTAATAGTACAATGAATCATAAATGTTTTGTTTGCGATTTACTTATTTAAAAATGGCCACAAGTAGGTGTCACAATATAGATGCAATTAGAATATTAGGAAAAAAAATTGCCCAGGGATCAGACCAATCTGCAAATTTATAAAAATAAGATATAAAAATTATTTCAGCAATTTTAACGCATTACACTTCATTCTAACCTCACCATGTGAAGTTTTGTTTTGTTTTGTAAAAGCATATTTTTCTTTTTACAGACTTGAAAATTTCGAAGGAGCATCTAAATTCGTCGAGATCTACTTTTTTTTATCATATACTATGTAAGCATGTTCCCCGAATCTACACACAGCTTTTTTGAAACTTTATAGGCAACGGAGCGTTTGCAGAAAAAAAATCTCTGAAACCACATAGTTACGTAGTGCTCAATGATTTAGGTGGCAGGGTATGAGGATGGACGGGGTGCCGATTGTGAGCGGTACGGTTGTAGAAAGCAGCTGGTATCAAACCAATCTACTGAGCATAATCCATACAAGCAATAGAATACACATAAAGACAAGGATTTTTAAGTCACCTCTATATATGTGAACCTTTATTTGCTTTATATTGTTTGTGCTTTTGGGATCATTCATGATTCGTAAATCGCGTCTTTATACTGAGTTACAGGTACCTAACTTGGTATGCAGGTGGGTCCAACACATTTTAGAAAAAGGTCACTTCTGTGGACATTAGGTACAATAAACCTTAACGACTCTGGTATACCTATAGATATCTCATTTTTCTTATTTGAGACTCAAGTACCTACTGGAAACATGTATTCCGCCTGTGATTGTGCCGCGTAAAAATTAGCTTTAGGTTCCCTTAAATTTGCGATGTCTACAGGAAAGACACGAACGAGTTTGCTATAAAATGTGTATGACCCGGCTGCACCTTTCTAGACAAGACAGCTTAATCAATGCAATCTTTATCGCTAAACTGAAATTGAATCCTAACATATATTAATTAAGAAAATGCTTTAATTAATATTTAATGTGAATAAAATACTTAATAACAACCTTGTGCCCGGTATGTAATATGCCATTTCGCCATAATCCTGAAAGCGCTGCACTGCAATTTATTCCTATTAAAATGTTAATCGGCCATTACTAAGGTGAAGTTAAGCGCTTAAGTATTAAAACAGAAACGTGATATCATAGTGTTTAGCCCTTTCATATGTGAATTAATTGTAATTGCAGGGTTAACGCCTTGTTTGCGCCGTGTTATTCCCCCAGGGTATGCCGAGGAGTGACGTACAGGATAAAAGGTTTTGTTACGTGCTTTTGCCGACGAATTCTCGTCATCTCTTAAAATCAAAATATTGTTTTTAACCGACTTCAAAACGGAATATGATCTCAACTAGGTTTTTTTTGGCTTTTAGTATGTTCTTCTTCAAATTATTGTAGAATTTGTATACAAACTGGATATTTCGCTTAGATCATTCTGTATATGCGCGATAATAATTTCCTCAAATGACGTTACACTGGAATTTTTATGTCTTTCTGCAGGATTTTAATTCTCTTCAAAGTAGTTCTTCTTCTAAGTCGTCTTATTTATATATTATTTACTCACACAGTTACCGGTACTTCCCGTACGTCCCTATCGATTTTAGCTCTTGAAGTAATGTAACAAAAATATGTTGTAAATATTGCCTTTTAATAAATAAGAAGGCAATTTTTATTTTGCCGCTTATTTTCTTAGATGTGCACGGCTACGGCACAAGCATTATTATGTAGTAGTTATTATTACGTAGACAATGCACGCTTAGTAAACTAAACACGCGATCTTGTCGGCTTCTTTAGAAAAATGTTCCTTGAACATCACTTGTGAAGACCGCATACATCCCAGTTATTGGATAAAAATAATCGTAATTTTATTATTGTAATCATATAAGTCAAAAAAAAAAATGCCTATACTGTACATTTAGTAAGCTGCAGAAAAAAAATATCCTTCCTGCAAACAAACTTCTTGCAAAAGAGGTTCCATAATTATATTTTTTTTTGTCTACAGCTCACAGAGCCACTGGTTGTAGTTATTGGTAGTTAATTATGATTCGAATCTACCAACAACACGTAGGAAAAGCGCTATTAGCCTAGTGAAGCTTATATTATGTTCTACGACAATGGCATCAATTGGTTAACAGTGCGTTTGCGTGCGTTGAAAGGCAAGTTTATGCCATTGATATCGTTTATTGTTAACGACAACAGCCGAGTCAAAAGCCTTTGGGTATCTTGAAATCCTTGAGGTTCTATTAACTAAGTTACCTATTCATGCCAATTATTTGAAGGTGTTATTCACTTAGGTAATTACTGAAACCGCCTGGAAGATTACCTTTATATAGACTAATTAAATTTTCAAATAAATTTGTATCATCAAAAAGGTAAAGGTATTTTGCTTAAATTTAAGGAATATTTTGCATGTGTGTATACACATAATCAAAATATAAAAACAATCAATGACATGATAGTTTATATTATTGATGATTTTATTCTAACCCCAATGTCTATATTAAGTAAACTAACTCCTTGCTTAAAAATCTGTAGTATCTTACGTATAATCTGACAATTTCAATAGTACTTGTACAATGATCGTCCCCAAACCGATGTGAATAGCTATTAGGAATTCCGATCGGTTAGTTTAATCGTCTCCTAATCAGTAATCAGCTTCAATAGACCCCACCTGAGTGTCTGTCTTCCTAGAATGTCAATTATCTTACTCCCTTCCGCACAATGAATTCAAATACAGTAGGTTTTGCGGAACATATTCACCACTGATTTAAATTATTACTTTGTTATCTCTAAAGAAAGGTACCTATAACTCGTGGATGTATTTGTGTCGACTAGCTAACGGTTTATTAAAAATCATATTATAGAATTATAAAATAACCTCGGCCTGCGGAATGTCTGCTATAGATCGTGTCATTCGCAAAGACGCGTGCTTTGAGTCGTATTGACATTTTAATAATAAAGGTTAGATTTGACAAATCTGCGCGTCATCGTGGATGACACGAACAATACGCCTACACGTATCGAAAATAACTGGTCTATTTTCGATACGCGAACACAATAGTTACACTTTTAAAGTCTGTTACGTCATGTGTCACTCGCGCACGCATGAGGCTTAACGCACTTTTCATCGTGTTGTCATCTGGTCTTCTCATGATATGGCCATACCATCGCAGGCGCGATTCTGTGACTTTACTTTGTATTGGCCTGATCTTATAGCTTCCGCGGATGTAGACATTAGGCACTTTATCGAGCATGGTCACTGCTGCGGCCCACCTGAGCATCCGCATTTCCGTCACATGAACTCTGTTCAGCTGTAGCTACATGGATACCCTTAGCCCTGCCTTGCTTAGCTTCTGCCCTTACTACATGGATATCAGTTATTAAAAAAGACCTCTCCAATAACAATTTAGACCCAGCGACGACCCAGAAACGATATATCTGGAGAAGGAGGATTAGGAGAACCGAGCCCAATTAGAAATGGGACAAGGCCGGAAGAAGAAGAAGGTAATGTTTCCATGAGAAAACAGTACCTAAGTATTTGTGCTCTAATACTTGTTTATATTAATTAGTCTCATATTTATGTGAAATCCATACACTACCAAGTTGGCCAGCATTCCACGCGATAGATCACAACAGGCCTTACTGCAGTTTTATATACCTTGCCTTTTATTTTTAGGGTTATTTTGGGATCGCAGAAGATGTCGCGGCGTTCTCTCTATGTATACTATATAGACAAATAAATGTACTAGACTACGACAATAGTCTACAGACTATAGAACGCCGCGACAATAGAAATAATGGAAGTGTGTGTATGTGGGTGTAGGAGTGGTTAGTCCTACCTTATTGTCCCGTCGTAGTCTCGTCTATCTGCTTCGCTCTTTTGCCTCTCATGCACCATCTGTGGTTAAAGGTATTATATGATTACAACGATCACCAAGTGTTTACAGCTAAGTATAGTATTTTTTCATATATCTATTTCCAAGGGTGATGACATCATCCATCAATACACAAGAGTTACATATATATCTATCAGTTAACTCTAGTACACATGAGCACCATCTTACCCGGCCGGATGAAGGGTACAAGTTGCCAACTACCTATGTAGCTGTATAGTCAAGGGGGCGTACCGCAGCCGAAGCTGCCCCTTGCGTGCTGATAAAGGAGTAACTAGCGGCCGAAGCCACCTTACTCCTACACGGGGATAAAGGAGAACCTAGCAGCCGAAGCCACAGAACTCCTAACGCCTTTCTCTGGATTCAAGGGGGCGTACCGCAGCCGAAGCTGCCCCTTGCGTGCTGATAAAGGAGTAACTAGCGGCCGAAGCCACCTTACTCCTACACGGGGATAAAGGAGAACCTAGCAGCCGAAGCCACAGAACTCCTAACGCCTTTCTCTATAGTAGCCGCTCCCCTTACGGGGAGCATCTAGCAGCTAAACCTGCCATTCTCTTACACATTGATATAGGAGGATCTGCAGCCGAAGCCGCAGACTCCTACACATGCATAAAACACCCTAGTCCGCCTTAACTAAGATGGCCTCTAAACAGCCTCCACGACGTAAATCGTGGCAAGCTCAACTCATACAAACTTACTGCTTCCACGGCAAAGTCACGTGGCAAGCCAAAAGATTAATTAGTTAAATGTATAAGATATAAGTATATAACAAAGCGATAAACACTTAGCTTTCTGGTAAACCAGCCTATGTGGTCACCGACTCCACGCGTCGCCTTTGTTCACTTTACTAACACTTGTTATCACAGTTCTAACCACTTGAAGCTCTAACGACAAAATGGCTGTCCGTTAGCGACCGCAGCATATTTAAATCTTGATCTACCTACATGAGTATCTATAAATGTAGTAGAAGTTGTCAGAGCTGTCAGACTAGATTTGAACCTTCGCGATACGATCCGATTCGACTTAACTCGATCGGATCGATCGTCGCGACAGAAGACACCTGTCAGATCTCTTCATTTCTGCCATCCAGCATTTATAAGGTGCGTTATGTCGAGAGTTATATCACCGTTTATTTATAGCATGCTGTCAAGGTACTTGAAGGAATGTTCTTTATTTAGGTGCATGGAAACATTACCTAAATAAAGAAAATTTATCGAGATCAATGAATATACTCGTATATGTCTGTATAAAGTAACTCTGTCTATCTATTAGTTATCTCTTCACGCTAATTGGTAACGCTGGTATGGTGGTAAGTAGTTTGAGGCCCGAGAAAGAACATAGAATAGTTTTTATCAGTTATCATCATAATTCCACTCAGGCGAAATTGCGAGCAGAAAAAGAATATGCTAGCCTACTGAAGAGTAAATAAAATTAGCTACAATAAAAGTTTTATCGAAACAGCCCTCTGTTCCAATTCTCATTGTATTTTATTGAACAATTTATTAATTTATTTAAAATCTGGTTGGCTGCTGACATGTCCGCTTTGTCACATGTACAAACGGGTTACGAAGGCAGAAGCCGGTCGCTTGTAACATAAATGTGCTTCTAAGTATTCAAATCGTATAAACTGACAGCCTTGTAATTTTGGCGAAGCAGGAGGCAATTTATCTAATGGGTAAACGGGGCGAAGAAATGTTGCCGACTAGTTCCGGAGCAAAGTAAATCTATTTAAATGATTACAAATCTTCAAGGTCGACTGGGGTTCGTTGAACGAACTGACCTTCACGGGCTTCTAGCCTAGGTGATAGTGACGTAAGATGCAATTAATATTAATTTGTAATAATAATTAACTGGTACCTGACAAGTAAAATTATTTAAGCATAGATATGTACATTTATTTATTGAATTGTAAAATTTGCCTTTTATCAATGAAACATCTGAATCTGAATCTGACCCTGCCTACGAAGTGGGGGGTTCTGGGTTCTAATCTCGGTAAGGGTAATATTTACTATATTTTTAAGAATTTATATGTATTTATACATATATTATATGTATCATAGCCTGCTATTTGTTCTCCGAGTATAAAATGAATTATGAGAAAATATTAAAATGGCGGTTCCACAACACTAACACACTTAATGAACAATTAAAAAATAATTAGTACAAAAAATATACCAGTTTATTACAAAGGAGATCGACGATTTTAGGCCTTGCAAAAACCATTGCATGTAAAATACAAACTATGATGTAAATAAAATACATACCCATTTTAATACGGAAAAAAAATATTTTCTTTTTTTTATATACTACGTCGGTGGCAAACAAGCATATGGCCCGCCTGAGCCGCCCGAGCCATATGTACCCGAGCCCGCTTTGGTGGTAACGAAATGCAAGGACTAACAATGTATCATTGTAACCGCTATTGGTAGAACTTTTAAATAAAATAAAAATAATAAATAAAATTCACGTGGAAGGTTTAGGTACTTATATAATTTAGAGTACATATGGTACTTCACGCACCAGTGCGATAATTAGCACATTACGTAACTACGTGGAAAACTTAAAGAGCCATATGTACTGTAAAACGTTATACGATACATGTACGAATAGGTAATTCTCAACTCGTGTCGTTTTCAAACCCTCGTTTCGGTCGTGTTTTAATTTATTGCCACTCGTTGCAAATTTCCGATTTTTGGCACTTGTATCGTAATTTACTATTGTTAAGGTTTTGTGTAAATTGGTTTTATAAATTAATCTAAGGCGGTATGAAGTTTGCCGGGTCAGCTAGTTACTTATAAATATTGATTTCAGAAGTTGTCTCATAAGTCGCTTTGCTCGCACTTATTGATGCACGTAAGATGCATTAGAACACGTTTCAAGGTCGTTTGTTTGCATGTCAATTGTTTACAGAATCAGCCTCCTTTATCACAGAATACTCGTAAGTTTAATGTTTTTTTTACATAGTTGTATCGCCAATTGTAGTTACTTTACGCATTCAAGCGAGAGCATTCAAAGAGTTCGACTATCCACCTCCTGCCATCATAATCGGGTCAGCGCGCTGTTACTAAATTATTGAAGTAAATTTAAAAAGAGACCACTGACAGAAAACTCGCGTTTAAAAAAATACGGGTTACCAGTAGTCTATTCCGTGCGTTTTTAATTAATTCATAATTTTATTTTTTAAGTACACCGTAGCACAGCTATCTTGCTATTCGTAGCCGTAGCTTTGTAGCCAGTCTACGTGACTCTGCCATAGCGGACATTGCGGTGACGAGTACGCATAATTAGCTAGCACGCTTGGCCTCCATTCTAAGCGTGTGAAGTCGTCTTAACCAGGAGCAGCATTCGAAATTTCTTATCTTATTTCATATTACGCTTGCTTTTTAGTACCTCTAGGAGTAGAATAAAGTAATAAATATATGTCATATAAATGCGAAGTTTTCAAGAGTCTGCTAGAATATCTAGCAAAAGAAAATAAATTATAGGCAGTTCTATTCTATACTAATCGCTCTAAATCCTTCGCTAGAACTAGCAAAAAATCGAAACACGTTATTGCTCACTCCAAATAAAGGAAATACATTTCAAGAAAGTACGATGAATTTGTCAGTTTTATACGATTTTATTAATACCATTAACAATCGCACTGATAATTGTTCAAACCTATTAACATACATTTACCTATACGCTTATTATATTGTTTGGACTTCGTCTCATGTTGTTATTTTACAATTTATGCCTATAATGTAACTTACTTCAATAGTTTCCACATTGAGTTCAGTGGGTATTCGGTTCAATTCTATTAAAAGTTTCTCAATACCAGACACACTGTTTGCCGGCTACTTCATTCAAACGGAAAACAGACTGCAAACTTGAGCGTACCGTCATTAAATTGTATATTAATACTCTTCAACAATAATTTTTAATTATCTTCCGTTTGGTGTTTTCATGGTTAGAAATGTTCGTCGATTATTTCTCGTCTCGTTGTCGAAAAAAAATGTTTCTTCACTCAGAGCAGAGGTACAACACCCATTACAATTGTTTATCTTGTATTTAGTAGTAATTATTTACTTAGTACTTAGCAGGTAATTATAGACGACAGCCATAAAACAACTAATTGAGTACTTATTTTGTGCACGACGAAAAATAAAGATGTTGAATAGCATAAGTTTGTATAGTTTAGTAAATAAATAAGGAAATACCTAGGTTATGTGAATGAAGGATTTATTAATATGTTTTTTATTGAGCGAAGGGAATAAAGATTTTATATAGTAGGGCAATCTTTGCGCCTATTATATAAAATCTTATTAGAATTTTATCAGAATAGATTAAATAGATTCTAATTTGAATAAAATAAATAGGATTAAGTAATAAAAAACATGTAAATATTATGAAAACTTTAATAAAAATGCTTGAGGGGCGGGGAAGAAGAGGTACGCGGTGCGGGGGACGAGGCGCTAAAATAAGTATAATAGCTAAAAAGAACGCGCGTCGCCCATACTGCGCCATGACCGATCGAGCAACCGAGTAAGCAACACCTCTCTGGAACTAGAAGAACCTCTCCTGCCTCGACCCTCCTGGTTCTGTGGCAACCTGGTGTTTCTTTTCTACATCCAACCCAACCTACCTACAGTCCAGACCCTACGTCGCAGAAACCTTTCTTCGACCACGTATGAAAGATTCTTCGAACACTCATATATTCTGTACGTACTTGTCCTGCATGGAGTAAGATTCCTAATTCTCGAGATGTTACAGTTTGTTGGCAAGAGACTTGCATTAGTCTTTTTCTCAACCCGCAGAATTCTCATACCTCTAGTACGAGGGATTGGCAACGTCTATGGCAACTACGAAATTAAATGTGATCAGAGTGAAATTGATTCTACATAGCTTTTCTTATTATCTGAAGGTCTCATGTTTAGAAGCCGGTAAGGAATATCGTATTCAATACCAGCCTTATTTAGTTTGGTGTAGGACTTGGTCAATTTGTGCAAAATTGTCCCATAATATTTATTTCTTTAATTTATTTATTATACTACTTATACGATCTTAGTGTATATAGAATTTCCATAGAATTTGTGTGACCCAGTTTGCTGGTGAAGTTATTTACTTTAATCCGGGGCTATGGGTTATCTTCAAGTGACCCGTTATTTATTTCGCTCTTGATACAGCTGAGTGGACATAAAAAGTCAAAGTCACGTAGGTTGTTTACGGACGCAATAAAAGATCGGTTGGTTAATAATTAAACATCTTTCGGTTCTGTACATTAAAATAGTCTATATCTATAAGTATTGGCAATATAATCTATCGTAAAAAGTTTAAAAGGTAGGTACTAGGGGTGCGCGGTAGGTCCGGTTTAGGTACACTTGATCGTGTTATCCAGGAGACATTATTCACAACCCAATAAATATGTAGATTAAATATGTAGATATTAAAAATATCTTAGTAAAAAAACTCAACGTTCTCGGATAATTTAAATGCAACTCGTTTGTGTTTGCAATAAAACTAATAATAAATCCAGAAATCGACTGTGAAATCAAATAAATGTTTATATTGATATATATTATGTTTTGTACTTTGCAATAATTTAGTGGGGAGTCATAAAAAAATTACAGCTTTTCAGTTTCCATAATAAGAAAGATAAAATAATTAAGTTGTTTAGGTTCAGATTACTGTACGTTTGTGTATTTATTGTGAGTAACACTAATATCAAACTTTATTTTCGTGTATTAAAACTAACTTAAAGATTCATCATTATATTATGAGAACAGATAACTAAAAATACATTATATTTTTTACATTGAAAATATAGTCAATTTTAGGCACCATTGTTATCGGACCTCAAGCCTGTATTGCTATTAACACTGGTACGGTTGGTTACCTCTATTTATAACTCGATTGATAGCAAGCGCTTTGACACCGCGGCGGCCGGAGTGCTGCTCGCAGCCGCAATTAAATTAAATCCTAAAATTGCTACAAGCGCTATGCGACATGGCAAGTGTCCGGTACAGATTGCCTCACCATTTAAACTATCTGCAGAACTGCAGTATTATTTTAATAAAATTGTCTTTAGTTACCACAATCAGACCTTGTTAATGAAACGAGTTTTCTAATATGTAGGGAAATATTTTTTACAGTACATATGGTGCTACTTTACCGCACTAGTGCGAAAATTAGCATATTACGTTACTATGTCGAACATTTAAAGGTATGTACTGTAAAACGTTGTACGATACATGTGCGAATAGGTGATTCGCAACTCGTGTCGATTTAAAACACTCCCTTCGGTCGTGTTTTAATTTATCGCCACTCGTTTCGAATTTCCTATTTTTCGCACTTGTATCGTAACGTACTATTTAACACACTTGCTCGTTTTGTGGAACTTATCGAACTTAAAACCCGCGCAATTTTTTTATTATAATAAATGAACAAGTGCGGTAATTTATGTTGAGACTTTTTTTACACTTGTATCATAATGTACTAATATTATTACATATCTTACACTAGACTCCGAATTAACCCGACTAGGTTAGACTTGATATTTTTGCTGACTGTACCTACAATAAATCAGAAAAAATAAATCCGCTTATCCGCTCCTGGAACAGTATTTAGCAATATATGTTCCTAATCGTGAATTAATTGGGTATTCAGCTCTTGAGCCGATACAATAAGAGTCAAGTAGCTATTTCGAACGTCACCCATAATCCCCCTTCGCTTCCCCTTGAATTATACGCCAATTTCCCGTCATAAGTAGAGAAAATCGAGTCTTGATTGCAGTCACGTAAAAACACTTGTTACTCGTGAACGACAGACGGCATCAATCACTTTGCTTTGCCATGTTTAGATTGGCCAAATTAAGGCCGTTTGTGAGAACACCCGCCTCGAGGAAAAATAATGGCGATTATTCAACTCTTCTGTTCGCTACATTCGTTAGGATTGTTTGAGGAGTACACACGAACATGACACAGCGAATAAATTTTTATGGCAATCTTGACGAAGGCTAATCACGTCCTTATGTAAAATTTAAAAAAAAAAATCATTTAAAATCAAATGAGAAGCCTCTTATTTTTTTGTTATCCATAGCTACATATAGATCGTGTCATTCACGAAGGCGCGTGCTTTCACTCGTATTGTCATGTTATTAAAAGTTAGATTTGACAAATCTACGCATCATCGTGGATCGTACACACGCGATGATTTACTCTCATAAGGAGTACCAAATGCATCTTACAATCACGGACTCATTAATAATATTTTCACCTCAGCAGCTCGAACAAGCCTATATACTTTCTTCACTACAGGGAGTGTCGAAAGTGCGACTTTCCTCACTCCAGGGAGTGAGACAAAGTAGCTTTTTAATTTAGTGAAGGCCATGAATACAGGAATAAAAACTTTACTTGATGTTGAATTTTTTTTACTTTTAATATGTTCTCACTACTGATGTGAAAAGTTGTATGTGTCACACGAAAGTTATTTTACATCTCCTGTTTTTGAGTCCTTCGCTACGCTCAAGATTCTATAATTAAATCACGAGCGAAGCGAGTTTCGCTTACTCGGGACTCAAAATCAACACTCGCAAGAAAAACTAACTCTCCTCTCTTGTTGCACAAAAAACTATTTTGCGTATATTAAAAAACGAATGTCAAAATAGAAGCGCAGCACATCCGATAGCTACGGACTTGCAATAGTAGATTGTTAACTTAGGAATGAAAGGCACTCATTTCAGTCGAGGTCGTTTGGCGCTCGAACTCAGTGAGGGCGCTAATAGTTCGAGACTGAAATGGTGCCTTTCACCCGAGCAGAATATAGGGAAATAAGTATGCTTATTTATTTATTTCTCAATGAACAGAATTAAAAACTGTAATTTTCATTTTAAATACGAGGAAAGTAAATTACATGTGTATTGATTAAAAAATCAATGAACAATTTAGGTAAAAGTATCGTTATCTATGGAATGTGGTGATAAATATCCAAAAACCAAATTTAAATTGCTAATTGTAAAAAACATGAAAACTACGTACGTGGAAAATAAAATGCGCTTGAACAAAAACGTGTTTTTTTTTCTTTATATTACGACAAACAATTAAAATTTGATATTAAATGGATTTTTTTTCAAATTCCATTCTGATATAACTTCCCATCCCATAAATCACGATTCTTTTACCTGAATTGTTAATTGAAATCGTATAAAATTAATATTTCGTCATGTTATATTTGCCTTCTGTAAAAAGTAATGAAATAAACGTATTTGTATTTGAATGTTTTTTTAATACACATATATTTTACTTTCCTCGTATTCGATACGAAAAGTAGAGTGTTTAACTCGGATGAAACGTACCATTTCAGTCTTGGACTATTGGCGCTCGCACGCAGTGAGATTTCGACAAAAATGAGTGCCTTTCATCCCTTGGTTAACAATCTATCGATAATTCACCGATTTTGTTAACATTAAAACAATAATTTCTGGTATGACGTACAGGTTTTTATGTGGGTCAATGGTTCATACATTATGAAACGTGAAAAAGTTTCAAAGATAAGGTTTAGCAAGAACGCAGCTGTACATTCAGGTCGAGGGTTGATGCACAGTTACACATTTAAACGGCGTATTTTCGCGTTTCAACTTGAATTTATATTTTAGTTGCAAATAACAGGAAAATCTCAACGAGCATTATGATGACAAGGCTACACAGTTAAATACCTATATGTCTTACCCGGATTTCAGTCTTCACTTGATTCGAGAAATGTGACTTATGTTTGAGAAAAGAATTATTAATTATTAATATTATGAGTCGGTTCTGGTAAGCTCAAGCCACTTAAATTTTACATAGAATTTATTTTATATGTATTATTTCATGTCAACGCTATATTTAATTAGTTAAATGAGTAATAGTAAAACGTATAAACCCCTAAATTTGTTCCGTAAGTTCATGTTTCTACAAGTGTGTAATGTACCTACCTGCTTTCTTTTTTTTTTACTTAACAATCTGCGGACGGACATGGCAAAACTATAAGGTTTCCCAGTTGATTACGGAACTCTAAAAAATGTTGCTCAATTTTTAAGAGGCATTCTTTCCAAATAAAGTATGTTAGATCACCCACCGTTAGATTCCCTCCACTTAGAAGTAGGTAGTTAAATGTTTTCAACCCAATTTTCACCCCCATTAGGGTAGAATTTTAAAAAACCTTTCTAAGTGGAGTGTTACTATTCCAATTTCAGTATCTGTATAATATATTAAGATTAAATTTATAATCCGAGGCTCGCCAGGATTATGATACTTTAATAATAGGTAATGTAATAAAACACATTTCACTTACGGCTTTCATTTAATCATTTGTTTGCAACGATTAAGATGTAAACTTACATTGTTCATTTCAAATTATACATATCATATTTGGTTACACTATTTAATACTTAGATCAATGCGCCCACAGTGAAGTAAACGCATTGCTACCAGCTTTGACTTATTATTGTTTAAAGACACAGGAAAGAATTCTATGCAAGATTTAACTGTGTTCGTTTATAGATTTAATAATAAACATTTGTAATTTACATAAGCTGTCAACGTTGCAACATGGCTAAGCAGCGGAAACAAAGAACATACCGTATAAATCCAATACACTGACTTCAGCATTTCTATATTACCAAATCAAGTATGTGTCATTTGAAAGTCTATAATTATATACCTAAAAGTTTTACTGATACAGTTAACCTTGGGACATGCAAACGTATGTATTATTTCTAATAGGCAATGATTATTACTCGTGAACAGGTTTTGAAAATATTTATTTTATATTTGTACTAAATAAGTTACTGTAGCTTTCTTACTAGTTTCGTTTCCGCACATAACATACAAGGATAAATACACCGAGTAAGTAGCAATTTGTACTGTGATATAAAATTATAATACAACATTTTAGCGTTTCTAGTAGTAATTTCACAAAGTAAATAGCATTCATAGAAGTACAGTTAGTTCCCAATTATAATTGACTGGGCTTATACATAGTTTAAACTTAATATAATATAAATAGGCTAACTGAAATTTTTAAAGTGTATTTCAATTCGTATGCTGGAAGAAGTCCCATAGGTCAGATCCATAGTTGATGGTGTGTCGCTACTAGTGATGAGCAGCTTACAGTAAGTTGCAGTAAGTTTCCAAAGTGAAATTTTCACTTAAATTTCATTCTGTAAGTTCCAATGGAAAATTTCGCTTGATTTTATTCAAGTTTCTGTAGTTTTCAGGTGTAAAGTATCTGATATAATGTGAGTATAGTGATATCTATGAAAACAAAGATATCTTATTATACTTTTAACATTACTGGCCAGACGAGAGTTTTCCATACCGTTAATGTCATATTTGACTGATGATTGTGTTGAAACTTCTTAAACATGAAACCAAAGGTTTAAAGTTTCACACCTGGGAAATAAAATAATTACTATTGTAAATAATGTGAAAATATATAACCATATACATGTTTAACATACATATACCAAGCAAAACAAAATATATGTTACAAAAAACAAAGAAAGAAAAAAGGGCGCAGCTTAACGTGTACTTGAACTACCGTCCATCGTATAACAACCAGTTACGGTTACCCCTTGGTGACGCGGTTACTGCCACAAATTCTCACATTTTCCGATCACAATCCGTCCGGCAATCCGTCAGAAGCAGCGGGGACTTTACAAAAAAAAGAAAAAATTATTCGGTAACATTTCTATCAGGAACATTTCCTGTCAATTCTATAGTTATCAACAATTGAAATATGTCCGTTAAGGAAATATGTGAAATGATTCAGAATTTGCCCATCGCTAGTCGCAACCGTTTCTGTAAGAATTTTTCTGTCGCGATTCCCACCGTCATCGTCAATGTCTTGGATCTGTACAGCGATTACATAATTAAGTATACTTTAATTACATTTCCGACAGTTACATATTTAGATATTTAGTATTCTTGATTCAATTACGATATTTAACATTCCCAAAGTATATACAATTGAATTACATGAGTTCCATAAAAAATATTTATTAATCAAATTATAAACTCTACTTAAGATAATGTTTGCAATTTACAAGGCCCAAGTTACATTAATTTATAAACTGCCTTAATTTACACCGCTCCTTTATATTATTTAACAAATATGTAGATATCTGAATAACTATTATAGACAACACTGTAGATATTCCCTTAATATAATTTATATACACATTAAAACTAGTTATTATCACGTTACATGCTGATGGAATTACGACACTGGTATGCAGCTTTTATTGTAAATACAATGTTCCAAAATAAAATACATTTTATTAAATCTTATTTTAATTACAAAGCTGCGATGCACAATTTGCGCGAATTTTCTCCGTATTGTAATTATTGACTATTACTCCATTTCGGCTGGTGATGACGTCACTGATGAATGATTTTTCAGTTTTGTCGGGTGTATAAAATTAATCATACCCTGTTAATGTAAACTCAATTATACTATATCAAATCAATTTTGTTTGTTAAAAATATACTTCGTCGTTATTTCGTTATTTTTATTCGATTTGGCATTCTTATGGTTAATTAGATGAATAAAAATAATTAGTTTGTAGTCGTTCAAATAGTGAAGCGCTGGTGGCCTAGCGGGAAGCGCTGGTGGCCTAGCGGTAAGAGCGTGCGACTTGCAATCCGGAGGTCGCGGGTTCAAACCCCGGCTCGTACCAATGAGTTTTTCGGAATTTATGTACGAAATATCATTTGATATTTACCAGTCGCTTTTCGGTGAAGGAAAACATCGTGAGGAAACCGGACTAATCTCAACAAGGCCTAGTTTATCCTCTGGGTTGGAAGGTCAGATGGCAGTCGCTTTCGTAAAAACTAGTGCCTACGCCACATCTTGGGATTAGTTGTCAAGCGGACCCCAGGCTCCCATGAGCCGTGGCAAAATGCCGGGACAACGCGAGGAAGAAGAGAGTCGTTCAAGTAGTAAATTACCATACAGGTTTTTGAAAATATGGGCTTCCAAGATTGAAAAATCATAATCGCTATGAATATGTAATTTAGAACCAGGTTATTTTTAATGATAAATAAATCATGATAACGATCGCGATTAGTGCGTATCGTCGTAGGTAAGACAAGAGAAAATTACGAACAAGTACGTAAAAGACTAATGTCTTATCGACATCGATAAGTAATTAAATTCGCGACCCTACTAGGCCTAAAAATAGCACAGATACGCAACGTAAAATTATACCACTAGTGTTTCGAGTACAGTTAGGAAGATCGCTATCGCGAATGCGGGTTTGGCCGCGTCGTTAGCCGCCGTAACGACCTTTCCGTCGTTTGCGTACCATTTGTTGGCCCGGTCGGGCACCCGGTTACTCTTCTCCTCGTGTTCCTCGTCCTCGTACACTTCTGTTCCGTAGTCGTCGTCGGGCACGATCCGCTCCTCCGGGTACTGGTACACGTGCCTGTCGTTTCCAGGTATTTCTGTGTACAATGTGTATTGATATACAGTTTGCGGAAGAGGTTATGAACAAAGTTGGAAAATAGTAACTTTTATGTACATATCAATTAAGAAAAATGTTTGTTCAACAATAATTTTCATAGTTACCCAGAAATTAAAGGTATTTTTATTTTATTTATGAGCATATCAAAGCGTAGAAAAATCTAATACTATGTATGTCTTGATCTTAAAGGTATTGTTATGTAATGGTTATAATGACATTTTTGTAAACAGCGACCTTGAATAAATTAAAAAAAAAGCATTCATACTATCACTTACAAATTAAAAAGCTGTACGTGTGTGAGAAAATGTAACGTCATTGTGTCATTTGCGTAGCGTAGACAAATTAAACAAAATATTTGGTACCAGAACATTAATTATGTTCAAGTTATCCTATTTCACGTTATAATTTATTATTAAATTAAGTCGGGTACAAATAAACATACTAAAAACATCTTCAAGTCTTCAGCTCACAGGAAAAGATAGTACAGTTAAGTATTTGAAACTGGGAAACGAGGAAAACCTCATTATAAATACATTAAATGCACCTACCATATAATCTAATCTTGCTTTCCACGTCGCCGAGTGAGTTCTTGGCAACGCAGATGTAACTGCCCAGGTCGTCGCGTCGGATATTCTTGATAGTCATCGTCATCTCCGCCTCGAACATGGATTTCTGCCTCACCGTCATCTCGTGGTGCTCCGAGGGTATTATCAACTCACCTGCGAAACAATTTATTGTTATAACACCCGCCTTCAAATTCAATATTAGGATTTCACCTTGCGAAGAAGAAGTTTTATGAAAAATGTAAAAACTTGCTTCAGACACCTAGAAGTTTTATGGCTTTCTTGCAATTTGTTTTGCTTTAACGCCGTCTTGTCCGGTATCTTAATAAAATTCCTGGTAGTTTGCGATTGTCCTTGGTACATTTGACTACTTAATGAATGAGATACCTACCCTACTGTTATGTCTATATTTTAGACATTCAGCGTTCAACATTATTTCAATTTATTTTCATTTTTTTATGTTACATTTTATAGAGCTACGAGTAACAACATATTGCTTATCTACTTTTAAAATAAAATAACGAGGAAAAGCTTTTTATATTTAAATAATTCTGCCCTGGATAGTTCGGGCGCCGTTATCTGAATATTATTTTAAAGGAACATAGGAAAACGTGGTTTATAAGCGACCCAGTTTTAAAACTGAGTATTTATAAATGTACCGGAATGTTTAAAATAAAAAAGTATCTAAGTCACCTATTTAAAATAAAAATTGGGACGAATAAACAAAGGCAATAGCCGATGAAATAAATAAATAAAAATATTAAAACCTGTATACCGATGTAAGATCAATTTTATTAATATTTTATGTATAAAAGAGGAATATAAATAAGCAAGTACATTAAGTATAAAACTTAGAAAATTACTAAAAGATTGTATAGGCAAAATATTGCGAGGAGAAGGGTCCTTATGCTTCATGTGTATATATGCAGCATGAGGATTCTTCTCTAATGGAAACCCACAGAAATGTACCTAAAATATACCTATATAGGAAAAATAGTTACCAGGATCTTTAACCCAGTAGTTGATGGATTTGGGTGATGACTCCACGTAGCACTCAAGCGTGACGTCAGTGCCGAGCGGGGCGCCTACCAACTGGTTCGGCACTTGGATCACTGGGTGAACTGCATGTAAAGAACAATGTATTGATGTGTATCAAGCTTTATTAAGACAACCGAAATGGTGTTGTATAAAGTTGTTAACGTATTTTGCTAAAACGCTATATTGTAAGCAACCCGTGGAGCGCGACTTTTTTATTATAGGCCCGAAACAAAAGGGCTGAATTCCAACTGTATTTTGTATTGGAATTGTACACTAACTCTCCAGCTGGATTTACAATTCACCAATCTTGACCCATAGTCAATAGATATAATATTCATTAACAACATACAGGGTGAAGTTGTTGAGGGGTGGATATGTAGGTCATACTGAACAACTTTTACTGTGGGGCCAACTCCGAAATCGCGAAAAAAATCTGCAGTCTCATAACTTTTGATAAATCATATGTCAATGTTTTCTATGGAACAGCTGTTTTTTTGCGATTTCAGGATCGGCCTCATATTAAAAGTCGTTCAGTATGACCCGAATATTCACCCCTCAACGTATGGTGAAACATAACAATTTCATCCTATATTTGTTATATGATGGAATTGTTATGTTAGGGTGGGTACAAACACTTAAAGCGTGTAGAGAGGGAGGTATGTCAAGATTATCGTTATACTACTAAACGCGTACCTACATAGCCTATTTATCTAAGTCTCTGGTAGTGTGGTATTTATATTATGGCTCTCGTTACTCGCGGCATCATGCTCGGAGGGTGCTTGTAAGAGACTAGTTAATCATCTCACGTGTAGACTTTGTAGATTACGTTGATGGGGCTAATAAATAAGAGCACTGTTATAAAATGTAGCAAGATTGGCATAAGCGTATCATAATTAATTCTATATCAAGCAGCAACGTCTGCAAACGATGCTACTCCCATATGTTTACGTATTTGTAGGTGTTTTCTTTTTAAAATTTATTCTTTCTTAGTTTAAGCGTATTAAAATTAATATTTTTTTCTTTAGCATCTTGCCTATTTTATATTTTTAGAACTCGCTAAAGGGGTTTGAGGTTCGCTCAAGAACCTAATTCCAAAAACCTTACATAATCTATACGACTCCTGTAACAACCTGCTTCGAACTGATTTCCGGACGTTTTATAGTAAATTGTATTTTAAGGATAGGTTTGCTCTTGCTAGAAGACACTCTAGAAATAAACACTGATAAATAAAAATAACATAAAATATAAATTTATTTTATAATAAGTATTATAATCAATAATAATATATGTGCGGTATGCATATTCATCTTTGGATAATTGTCACGACTCTTTTCATACATTTTGTATGGATCGCGGCAATTAGACCGTAAACATATTTTTTTGAGAATGAACGCTTTGTTATTTACGTAAATCATCAAATATACCTTTACTGTAATATACCCATCGTATAACACTTAAGCACCAAGGTATTATCATAAATGAGTACCAAAATCACGGCTTAAAATGATTTCATACAGTACAAAATACAAATTGAGTATTCACTGGTAAACCAAGCCTAATGACCGTTTGGCAAAAACGCTTAAAGCCTCGAGCGGTTTTCGAGTTTTATGTAAATACAGTGTTCACTTAGGTTCGAGGTGAAAATAAATACTACATAAGGCTGTCTGACTCACGACGGGTAAGCTACGGGCGATCGGCTGTTGTTTCTCTCGAACAACAAACAATCTCGGCAATTGTTTGCCTTGGTCCCGCCTGCAGTGTAAGCAAGTAGTCAATCTCTGAGAGTTTGTGGTCGAGAATGGTCACGAAGATATGGTCATCTATTGACAAATCCAAGAATGGGTACTTACTTTTGTTCAAAATTGGAATTGTATCGGAAAATGGACAAGGGTACATTTTAGCAAAAGATAACGGCATATTTATTGGAAATAATGAAAGATTAACTCGCATTTTTTTACTCTAGTCGCTCGAAACCTGCAATTTTTAGGGCTCCGTACCAAAAAGGTACAAAAGGAATCTTTATGGTTTGACTCTGAACGAAAATTATCAAATTTTTACATTACATCAACATTATTATAAATATTACAAGATAAATATAATCACATCTCCATCTTGATAACTTTTTGTAGTAACAAAGAACATTTTCTAATTTTAATTGCAATTTAACCTCCTTTGTGTGTGTTAATTATACGTTTATTTCTATGAGTTTACAATAAAAACAGGTTATTTCAAATAAAACAAAAATTAATTGAAATCGGTTCAATATCCATAAAAAAACAATATACACACAGGTCGCGCAAATTAGTTAGCCAATTTAGCGATAGATGGCGCTATTCATTTATTTTAGTCACACGAAGCTCCTGACTGGTAAACAGATTGAGGCATGCTTAGGCATGTCTGTGTAGACATGTGCATATTTCCGTGTAGTTGTAAAAATATGAACGATAGTTAAACGCCTCGTGGTTGGATCAACCCCGGTCTACCCTAGTATTAATATACAGAAAACTATAGGATAGTAGGCGGGCTATAAGAGTATAAACTATTGATAGCCTATCAATTAAATAGTTTGACTTCTGGAATCTAACTGAAGTATTTTAAGACCGACGTTAGACGTCGGTTTTACTCGTATTTATCAGAAATAATATTATTAACGAAAGATTAAACGGAGAAGTGTTCTGTTTAAAATATTATCTGCATATTTTTTATATTGACATATTAAAAATATGCGAATATTAATGCATCTCAATATTCTTGGATTTGTCAATAGATGACCATATCTTCGTGACCATTCTCGACCACAAACTCTCAGAGATTGACTACTTGCTTACACTGCAGGCGGGACCAAGGCAAACAATTGCCGAGATTGTTTGTTGTTCGAGAGAAACAACAGCCGATCGCCCGTAGCTTACCCGTCGTGAGTCAGACAGCCTTATGTAGTATTTATTTTCACCTCGAACCTAAGTGAACACTGTATTTACATAAAACTCGAAAACCGCTCGAGGCTTTAAGCGTTTTTGCCAAACGGTCATTCTCATTAGACCCTGGATCCAAGCGGTTCTCCCAATAAGATTTGGGGGACTAGGTGTTCGCACATCCTCTAGCGTGGCTCTACCTGCTTTCCTGTCCTCTGTGTATGGTTCGCTGTCTCTCGTCGGTATTATTTTAAACCGCTCTACGATACCTGTCGATGAGATAGCGAACCTGAAGGAGGCCAGGGAGGCCTGGTGTGAGTCGTGCCCGGGAGCTGACATCCCAGTTGCCCGTCATTGTCAGCGGGATTGGGACTCTCCACGCTTAAAGTTAGTCCATGCCTCACTTCTCGAAGACAGCCCAGACGATTATGAACGTGCGCGCATCCTGGCGGTTTCGGCCCCCGAGTCGGGACACTGGTTGAATGCTTACCCTGCTAAACAGATCGGCACTGTTCTGGACCCAAATAGCTTAAGAATAGCAATATGCTTGAGGTTAGGGTCCAGAATATGTGTACCTCACACGTGCACCTGCGGCAAAAATGTGGACCAGCTGGGCCGCCATGGCCTCTCTTGCTTAAGAAGCGCCGGTCGAATATATCGCCACGGTACTATAAACGATTTGATCCGTCGCGCGCTTGCCACCGTGTCTGTGCCTGCGGTTTTAGAACCCGTGGGCATGGCGAGAGACGACGGCAAGCGTCCCGACGGAGCTACCTTAGTGCCGTGGAAACTAGGAAGGGCCCTGGTGTGGGACGCAACGTGTGTCGACACCTTTGCACAGTCCCACATTGGATCAACCCGCATTCAGGCCGGCGCTGCGGCTGACCAGGCCCAGATCCTCAAGCGACGCAAATACTCAGCCTTACTCAACGACTATGAGTTTGCGGCGCTCGCGGTTGAGACTTTGGGTCCCTGGTCAGCCGACATGAAAGCATTCATGAGGGCATTGTCGGCGCGGCTGGTCGACACAACAGGGGACCCCAGGACTGGCGCGTACCTCTCTCAACGCATCTCCCTTGCGATACAGAGAGGTAACGCCGCCAGTGTCATGGGGTCTATGCCGCAGGCCGACTTATTGGACGGGGTGTTCTCTATGTAATTGGGTTTATTATTATTTTGTAGGTAAGTATATTTTTATTTTTCCTTTGTTATTTTTAGGTTTAACTAGTTTTCATTTCATAATAGTATTATTTAATTTAGTTCGTTTTATTTAATTTTATTGTAATGAATGTATTAGTAATCCCTTTATATTATGTACGTTAACTTGACAGAATAAATAATTAATTTGAAAAAAAAAAAAAAAATATTGCATAATTACATATTTACTAAGAATCATTTCTTAATTTTTTTCTTGGTGAGTTCGAAAATATTCACTCGCTTATGACTTAATCTCCCTATGTAACTCAGATGCCTAAGCTAAGTGAGCAGGTACTTACTTCACGTCGGTGCCTTCCGCAATCTCTATTTTGTACGTTGTTATCAAACCGCTACTTTCCGCACTGGCAAGATGCACTGCACTTACATTATATCATGATCGTATTTTTTTTTATAAAGGATGCGTCTGCTAGTATTCAATTATACGAGTATGTAAAGGCCTTTTGAATCGAGTCTAAGACAAATCCTAGTGTAACATTAAAGTTACTACAAAATGTATGACTCAGTTTCTTTGTTCGATAACTCGGTCGATATCGGGGACTCTCCGCAGGCGGTATAAAGACTAGTGAAACTTATAATGGCATGCGTTTTGGAAATCTCCCGCCCCCCGCATACGGGCACCGACCAATGAAAATAGTTGCCCTCATGCGGGCACTATGGCATGCTTGCCAATGAAACTGAGCCAATATGGTGCCGCTCAGCACCATCTATTTCAGCTAGGTATAAAACTAGGGGACACGAGTATTTCTTACAGGCTAATTCGAACGATATTAGAATGATGTTGGAATTTGGAATCATATCAGTAAGCTGCAATTCAGTGTGAAAAGAACATGCGAATGACAGCTAACTCATATGATTCCAATATCATTCTAATGTCGGTTTGATACTAGTCCACATTTGAATTGCCCTGTTAGACTTTACTCATTTCACACAGTCTTCAATCTTTCAAATTGTCAATCTCTGTTTTTAATTACGAGTATGTATACATCTTTTTATACATATATTCATCCTTTCTGTTGAAAAGTTCAAAAATTTGTAATAACAACCTGAGCTAAAATTAACTTACAGTGTACGCTGATGTGAATTCTCTTGCTGACCGTAGGCGGGACGCCGTTGCCCGCGATGCACAAGTATGTGCCCATTTCCGAACGGGATATCTTCGTAAGCTTGAGTACCTCGCCGTTGTACGTTAGTACTGAGAAAAAAGTCAAACAGTTAGTAGAAAGTACTTATTGGGAAATACATAGGTATATGCCTCTGTTAAACATTAAGGTTTTGATAGGTACAAGTTTGTATTCATAACTGGATTTCTTATACATTGCTACCATGGATTTAATTTACGTTAACATTTTCCCAAATTCACCGTCCAACTTTAGCTTAACAAATGTGAGCACTCAGGCGTATGAAGTACTTTCTTTTGGACTAAGAAAGTTACCAACTATCCTCTTCATCGGGTTGGCCATAAAAGTAAGGTAGCAAACAGCGAAAAGTTGCATATCTAGAATATGTTCCCAAACATGACAGATACGTACTCGTGCTACTGAAAATAATGGAAAAAGTTGCTGGGAAATGAAAAACTGGCGGCCGAAAGAAACTGTTTCACCGGAACCACCGGGAAATCATTGCACAAATAATTAACAATATCCATTATCTTACTGAATATAATTTAATTAATACATTTTCAATATTATATATTATAAATAAGTAATAGTTTCATTTGATAGTATTTAGCAGCAAAAGTATATCAAAAGGATTGTAAGAATTTCACAAAAAAATGATCCGTGTATAAACCAGTACTTAGTCAATCTCAAGCGGTGGCGGGTCTAGTGATAAATAATGGAGTTTTGGCGAAGCAATACTGTCAGTTCTGGTAAAGCGTACATGTGTTCTCGCGCAGACAATGCTTGATTCCCTTTACTTTAAGCACAATAAATCATTGTTTCGTTTAAATAACAGGCTGTCACTTTCTCGTACGCAACCTGCTTAAAATGCTTGACGGAGATACCCTGCCTCAAGCAATTAGACGGAAAAACAGACTTCATAACTTCCAACGGTTTCGATGGCGCTTCAAATTTTTTCAATTAACCATTAAAATGGTTTCAGAGTTCACACAATAAGACCTAGGACTCCATTCAGCACGGAACTCTACTAATTACGACAAACTTTAAACAATACTGGACGAAACTCATCCCGAGAATAGTCACCGCGGTTCATTGTGCCTTGAATGCGGTCACACAGACGTTTTATAATACATATTCCTGAAAAACAATGCACTACTTGCAGCTCGAATAAACAACGACAAATGAAATATTTTTGTTTTGTGTTTTTTTTTTTAAATGGCATTGATTATGCTGTGATTTTTTGAAACAAAACCTATCATTATTACCTTTGACTAGTTAATACAATATTTATCTAAGGGTAGGTAATCAAATTGGAACCGTTGTGATACAACTGACATACTCGTACTAAAAGTGTATCGACTGTATGGTTTTTCTTGTGTTTTAGTCATTCAATTTGGCATGTCCCGGGTAATTTAGGTATTGGATGAGTTATAATTTACGCCTCTAACACTCTAAATTATGTGAAAATCGATAAATGATATTAAATATTTAAATTGCTACCTATATATTTATTATCAAGTAAATATGAAAAAAAAAACAATTAATTTAAAACAAACAGGTAGGTTAGGACTTTTATTAAAATTATGTTCAGTGATATCACTTACATGCTAGATTTTCTCTCCTATATTTCAAAATGTTCAGTGTAAGCACTGCGCCGTTACCAAGCAGCAATTTATTTCCTTACATGTAATATTGTGCTCTCGCCGACTTCAAAATTTATGGTAACTATGTTAATGTATGTATCTTTAATATGTATTGTGAAGTTGTCATCATATATGAGGTTTCAATTCAATTTATTATTCTGAGGTCGCATGCCCCAGTGTTGATTTTATCAGGAATGTTTTGCGTATTTACTACGAGTCAGATTGCTACTTTGGCACCAGTTATTTATGAAGGCAATCCCGATCAGCGCTGTAAAGCTCAAAACAAGTCATTGTCATTTTAACTTAATGAAATCAAAACTTAATGAATTTAAATAACTTCTTTATCGATTCCATAAAACAAATTGTGGTTAGCAAACGAGTAACGTAAGTATTCTTACTATTACTTACTATAAGTGAATATTGCCTATTGCCTATTAGTTGAAATCATGGAGTCAGATGTCTTCGGCTGATGTATCGACGATTTTAACTTCTCGCCAAATGAAGTTTTTTATTGTTCGACTATGTCAGAAGTTTTGTGTTTTACGCCTGTATTACGCTACGCCTATCCTAATGACGGCAGAAATCTCATACACTACCTACGCTACGACGACGCTTCGTGTGCGGACTTATTGGAACTTGTACGTGCTCGTAGCGCTCTCGTTCTACGCGCGTATTACGTTACTCTTACGCGTATCTTACGCTTACGCGCCGTGTGATGAGGGCCTTAATTAACACAACTTTATACGTTTTTGATATGGTGTGTAGGTATATATGTATTTTTAGTAGTTATCTCTTATAAATTGAGTGTATTTGATTTTTGAGCGTATTTATTAGCTTTAAAATAAGGTTACCCGAGGCCAACTAGTAATTTTTTTTACACCTAAAACATTTCTTGGATGTTTATCACTTTAATTTATTTAGAACGTAACATGTAATAAAAATACGGTTAAAACATATTTCTATAATTGTTTTCAAATAAAGCCCAAGCGAAAGAGACTTGAAGGAATTGTCATAGGGATCATTTTACGTCGGCACGGTGTCCATCCTCACACCCTTGAACTAAAATGGTGCGGTCTAATGGAATTTCCTCTCTCGGATGCTCTGGCTGCGGAATGAGCTCCATGCCCAGGTTTTCTGGAGGGGATCGGGTTCTTCAAAAAGAAGTGTACAGGTTTTTAAAGGGTCGGCAACTCGCATGTAATATCTCTGGAGTTGGTGTCCATTGCGACGACATCCATTGCGGTCGTATGCTTGTTTACTACCGACGTGGTATAAAAAAGTGAGGCGTATATTAAACTAATTCTATGGATTGTTTCGGAGAGCCTAGGTGTCCTTTCTCAAGCACTAACAGTGTAATGTTAGTTTCACGACAGTTTAAATTCGGTGAGGCGTATAGTCCATTTCCTAGTACAGTAGTATGTAACGTAGTATCCAATAGGATTATACGGTTGCATACAGTTCACTCGATAGAAAATCGAATTGAAAGTTTGACATAAACTGAAATGTTAATTGTAATAGATGACATGGAAATGACATATACGAAAGAACGAGTGACCAATGACGACCGGTTTGGTCTAGTGGGTAGTGACCCTGCCTACGGAGCTGATGGTCCCGGGTTCAAATCCTGGTAAGGGCATTTATTCGTGTGATGAGCATGGATATTTGTTCCTGAGTCATGGGTGTTTTCTATGTAAGTATTTAAGTATTTATAAATATTTATATATTATATATATCGTTGTCTAAGTACCCTCAACACAAGCCTTATTGAGCTTACTGTGGGATTTAGTCAATTTGTGTAATAATGTCCTATAATATTTATTTATTTATTTATATTTACCAATGCCTCCAGTGCCAAGGACTGGGATCGAACCGGCGTTATCTGCATTTGCGGCAGACGCCATAACTACTAGGCTACTGGAGTCATGGCGGGATAAGTCGAATTGTCCCGAGTCGTTTACGTCGCCATTTCGCCAATTCTAAGGTAAAGCCCCACCAGAAATATATGATCATTGTCAAGAGGGCGCTGTTAGAATCAGAATCAGAACATTTATTTGCTTTCACGTATAAATACATGCAAACACAATTGTAAAATATACTCTAAAGTACTTAAATGCTAAAACTGATTATTCTAAGGTTAGGTATGTATGGGAGTTATGCATTTTAAAATTAAGGGGTACGTACATGTCATTCAATAGGATTAAGTAAAAATGATAATCAATCATGATAATGTGAGGAGTAATTAGTCAAGTGAATTCGCGAAATATTCATTAATTGTGTAATACGGCCTATTAATAAAGAAGTCTTTTACTTTTTTGTCAAATAATCTAAAATCTTTACAATCCTTAATGTCTTGGTTTAACTTATTAAATATTTTGATTGCCATGTTATTAAAACTATTATTAAAGTGGCCATAACTTGATTTAGTACGTGCTAGTTTGTTTTTGTTTCTCAGATTGAAATCATGACAATCACTAGATGTGGGATACTTATTCCTATGTAGGTAAACATAAACACATATGCGATAGAGATACACTGAGGTGATCGTCATGATTTTTTGATCTTTGAACATATCTCTGTGGGTAATTGGTATACGTGTGGATCCAGTAATAAGACGTAGTGCCTTTTTCTGCAAGAGTAACACCGAATTAATGCCTGAGCCGTTACCCCAAACTTCAATACAGTATCTAATTATACTTTCAAAATATGAGAAGTAAACAGTTTTTAAGATAGTGGAATCTGCAATTTTCGAAATGCTTTTTAGTGAGTAACATGCACTGGCTAACCTTTTGCATACTGTCTCTATCTGGCTATGCCACCTCAGATATGGATCAAGATCTATATTCTCATGTATGGGGTGACAGTTGAGTTTAGTAAGAAAAATTTAGTTCCAATGAAATTCCGCAATATGGCGCGTGATCATATATGTATTACTGGTCAGGTTTTAAACAAGTAGGGTTCGTACCTCCTTAAATTTAACGGCATTAATCCAGCATTGTCTTTTGTACCTAGATACTAATTATTTCTTAGAAATTGCAGACGTGTGCACTATGGATTCATATTGTTTGACAGGAACGTTCTCATTAGGTGAAATTCGCGAAATATACAATGAGTAGGCACTACCGACATAATGTAATCAATCGGATAATATAATTTGTTCCCACGTTTCAGCCCACGGTTTTATTGTATTGCGGTATCACATGGATATTGGTTTGGCTGATTTTATTAGTATCCAGACACATTAATATCACTTTGTAACATAAAACGAGCTGTAAACATACGTTATTTGTTTAATAAGGTAAAAAATTGTGCACACTGTATTTATTATAGTGACAAAAGCAGATACCGTACCGTACCGTGGTTGCCATATAGTTGGTTAACTTAAACAAAACATTAAGATAAACACGATTGTAATCTATTTAAATGAACTAAATATCAATAAGAAATGAATATGGAGCTTATGTAAGAATATTTACTAAAAATATGTCTCGAAATAAGAAATTTAAAAGTATAAATACCTACAGTTTTAAAAATAATCTTTAATAATCATAGAACGTAAGAACAGAAAATCATCCGGAATATTTCGGGAATAAAATACGATTAACATTTCATTGAAATTTGCTCTTCTGTTTAGGTAAAATATAAATATAATTGCAAACGTAATGTAAAAGTTGTGTTGCATGAAAATGATATAAATAGGTATTCTACATATATATCCGAAATTAAAGTGATTTGAAAAGATATGTGGATAGACTGATGTTCAAACACAAAAACAAGATACTTTTAAGGCCTTTCCCAGAGCTCGCTACTCTTTAAAGAGTTTTTAATTTAAAGGTAAGTAGTACACATCTTTATAATTTATTTATACCTTTAGTTTTAGACCCCGTATGGTCTCGTACCACGATTTCCTGGCCATCCTCGCGTTTCCACATCACCCGCGGCAACGGCACTCCTCGGGCCTTGCACGCCACCCGGGCAGTGCCACCTTCCGGCACCATCGTGTCACCAGACGTCTCCTCTGGCACGAAGTCTGGTGGTATCACCACCTCTAGGAAGCCCATCTGTAATAGTTATTTGTTTTACTAGGGGGCCAAATTGTTCTTTAACCGTTCGTGCTAACATTGAGTGTGGTGAAAAATTACTTGTGTTAGTTCAAATGTTACCTGTCCTGTACTGACTGCACTAATAAGTTATTTTTATAGTAAAAAAGTACCCTGTAGGCATATGCCTAATATTTCTGAAAATAGAAATATTTAACAGGATGACAATGATTACTGAATATAGCATGTTAAACCCAGCATAACAAATTTTCGCAAGACTTGTTACTTGAAAGAAAAATTAGGTATACTTTTAATTAAATGAGCCATGAGGAAAAAGAGCCATCATACACGACATTACGAGATACGAAATTCTTTTAAAGTAGGTAATGAGCATATGTGTATGTAGTAGTTAATGGACTTAACTGAAAGCACAGGCATTTCCTTTGTGAACCTGCTTGCATGCGCATGTTGGTAGTCAATTAACAGCCTGATTCTAATTTTAATATACGTCTAAAATTAGATCTGAATAGGATATGAATCAGATCTGTCAGTGTCGATAGTGACGACTGAAGAAAAAGTCACGTTTGACACTGATAGATCCGATCCATATCGTACCGAGATCTAATTTTGATGAATATTAAAATTAGAATCAGGCCGTAAGGTAAAATATAATGTGACTTGGAACTTGTAATTGGGAAAGTCTATTCTCAGAATGGGTAATGTTAATACTCGTACATTACCCGCTGCGTAAACAGGCACCATAAAATAATAATACTATACTCTCCTTACTACTTACATAGATATACTTCGCTCGCATTTTATTCTGCATAAAAATCATTTAAGTAACTATTCCATGTTAGTACTATAGTAAATTTCATCATTCATCCCTTATCCCATCCCCTTAGGATTTAATCCTGCAGTCACAATTAGCCAATTGAAAGCTGAAATACCGGACAGAGCTCTTTCCTCTCGTTAATAGACACCTAAACGATTCATGCATCGAAGCAAAATGATGAATAGCGAAAGAGACCCAATTTGCTCCAAAGCGCTTGAATACGGCTTCATTTTAGCATTTTTGGAATACGAATTTCATGTTAAACTTGATGTTTTATACTTTTACTTACGTTTAGTACCGTTTAATACTCGTGCAACTAAAAGTGTTCGAAGAACGGAAAGGAATATTTCTGTCATATTAGTAGAAATCCTTTATTTTGTGTTTATAATAAATATTTTTGTGGATTTTTAATGCAGGTTTCTTACGCCTTGTATTTAAACTTAATTGAGTGACATGATAATTTAGCCGTACACGGGATGATCCATCAAAAGGGCACATTAAGCAGAAATCAAAACGAAAAAGAGTTTTGTTCTTAAGAACGAGAGCGGTATTTTGAAGGTACAATAAAAATTAATTTATAGATGCAAGGTTGTCTCTATTACCGTCGGCCGCAAAGATATACTACGTATATTTTAAGACCTAACATTTCACCACCAAAATATCCCACTCAAACAAAACGTTTTGAACAGACTCTGTCAAAATTAACTACTACTCAGTGGGCAACATTAAACAAAACTCATGATATCTTGGGATTTCCGACTGAACTTCGAAATAGCAAAGTCTTCTCGAGAACATTTCTTTAGGGTTTTGCTCATAAATATTATTCAAGGTATAATACTGATAGCTTATTATGCAGTGAACTTACGGAGAAGTATGCAGCTAAAGATGAATTGGTGTCGAAGCGCGTTTAATCATTCTATTGTCAACACCCGGCAATCCATCTCGGCTATTTGTAAAGTCTAGCTATCATTTTACTAAAAGCAACTACCGAACAACGTCATGCTCACACTTTTGATATTGGCGACATCATCTTAAATTTGATGAAGGCCATTCATTTTTTCAAAAAATATGGTAGATTTCAAATTTATGTTAGGTTTGCCAAACTTACGTTTAACGGCGAAATAAGGCACTCATTTTCAACGTTAGTATCTTAATTAAAAGTAAATGATTAACTTTTATATTTGTATTCAAAGTATATGATTAACTTTTATTACTAAGGTTAATACATAATTATACCATATTTACACAGTATACGTTATATATATATATATATATGTGTACATAATTATATTTACCTATCCAATTTATTCAGTTATGCGTTGTACCTATTAGGAACTTCTTAATTTTTGCTTTAATGATGTTTTTACTACGACATTCGTTTTCGATTGATAAATTATTAAATATTAAAAACAAGCTAAAGTATATCTCACTTGACTCTTCATAGGATCCGTGTTGATCTGACACATGTATTGCCCCCGATCTTCCTCTTGCACGCTCTTGATGTGTAGATACCACGTCGAGTGGTCCGCGTGCGACACGGACACGCGGGGGTTGTGTGTGATCACGTGCTCATGAATGGCTTGGATGGCTTTCGTGTCTGCTTTCACCCAGCCGACCTAGGAGAATAAAACAAATAAATTATGATCAATGTCTACGTAACTTTTCTGGTAGGAAGGATCACACTTTTAGAACTCACACTTGCAACTGGATAAAAATTATACCACTAAAATTTAATTTTAATATTTTTTTCTTGTGATATTAGCAGCTTAGAGTTTTTAGTAGTTTCAAAGTGGGTAATTAATTTACACGCACCCAAAATACCACTGTATTACGGGCAGCACTTATAACTTTCAAACGAACTTACAAAATAATTTAAAGTTATGTTTCTTTAAATTATTTTCAAAGTTAGTTTGTAAGTTATAAGTGCTGTGTGCAATAATCTGAAACAAAATAAGTATTTATGTTCCAAAAGTGTATTACTTAAAACAGTTTTAATTACTATTGCAAACTATGTAGTTAGGTTAACACATTGACTGCCAAGAACACGTATGAGTGTTTATTTTGTACGGGCCGCCCGGCACCGAAAGTGTTAAGTACTATGTCTTTAATTTTTCATGATAATTTCTGCTTAGAGAGAGACAAGTTAAACAAATAAATATTTTTAAGCAAGCTAAGCAATTACTGTTAAGCAAGTTAGGTTATCAAGCCACATTTTTGTGAAGCTCGAGTTCTGATGATGAATTCTATGAGAAATTGAGGAAACTCTTCAACTTTTATAAGCACACTTATAGCGATTTGTTTCGTTTTTGTCTAAAAACCATGCATTGTTGCATTTAAATAATGCTACGAGGGTGAAATGGAACTGCACAATTGAAGATCGGAATGGAACTCCGCTCAGACAAAAAAAAATTAAAAATCTTGAGGCTAATATAATTGTGTCATTTCAAATTGTTTGTGAAGTCGGTTTTTTATTAAAGATTATTTAACTTGTACAATTTCATCTAGTAATGTCATTGAGGCTTGTAGTGTTCAAAGAAGATAAGTCTGCAACGATTTTGACAGCACACGCAGTGCGTTATTTAAGCGTTATAATTTCATAGACGGCAAATAGAAGACATAAAATAACACTTGCACTGCGTGCGTGCGTATGAACGCAGTGCAAGTGTTATTTTATGTCTTCTATTGATAGCATTATCAAAATCGTTGCAGACTTATCTTGGTCTAACTTTAGTGCGTTTATGAATAATGCCATTAGGTTTTGAAAACAAAAGGTATCGCTCTAGTAATAACGTCAAGTAAATGTCAATTGAAATGCAAAAATATATGATTTGCATATTATGGTAATCATTTAATGATTTTAATTAACTTGTTTTAAATGAGTATGAAATATGGTTTAAGCTTATTTCATGGTACAGAATTAATCCCAACAAAATATGGTTATTTTATTACTTCACAAAAATGGAAACCAAACTAACTACAGAATTGAAACAGGTGTCCAGATATACTATTATGTAGCTCTTGATTTCTGTCGAACGTGAAGCATGTTTATATTTAAGCAATAAATTGTTCATAACTTGTACTCACTCTATAGTTTCCGAGGTTGACGACGATACATTTGAAAGTAGCATCACGCCCAATGGGTATCGTTAGGTTTGTGATCGGCTCTCCAAATTCTGGCACTTCTACCCCTCCTGTAAAAAAAATCTAGGATGTAATGTGCATAAAAATAGGTAGTTTGGCAAGAGTCGCTTATCAGTGGAGCATAGGCAGAGATAATCATACTTTCTTTTTCTTATGCTAGTATAACCCCATAAAAGGAATGAGTTTAGTTTTATTTTACTATTATCGACAAAATATGAACTATAATTAATAACCTTATGTAGACATATAACATCAACTAACCTTAGAGACGTAATATCACCAGATCCTAAGGTAAGTAATATAGCACAATCGGAATAGAACAAACCTCGAAATTTCTTTGACATTCTGGAGAAATTCGCGTTTTACTCAAAATCTACATTATCTAAGAAAATGTGGTATAAGACAACATTAAAGCTTATTAAATTCTACATGTTGTTATAGAAAATACTTGGTGAATCTAGGTTTAGCGCTTATACACTTCCGGGAGCATTCTTTTAATAGGAAACTCGGAGGAATATTAATTCCACTTTTGTGTATACATTTGTACATGATCTACCCCAATATTAATATTTTCCTTGACTGCGAATTTTCCATAACCCTGTAGCTTAGGATACTGGCCAGATTATTAAAAATAACATATCGGTACATTCCTCTTGCCCTTCACAGCCTGTTTACACTTGTTCTATTAAAGAAAAATCAGTAGAGCCGCCTTGAGAGGACGCAGAATATTAAATCATATATTTTCTTCTAGCGCCTAAATTATTGAGCTGATTTCAATAAAACGGACAGTAGACCTTTAATTGGTACACGAGTGCTATGAAATACAAAATTACTAAAATGAATAGAAGAAAAATGTTTAGGGCTAAATATTGTGATTGCAAAAACAGATTTTAGGTATTAAATGGGGTTCAAAGAATAGTGACAGTAATCAAATTTGACACATGTGTACAATTTCTGGGATCCATGTTGACGTTCCTTAAAATTCGAGCTTTGGGGCCCACGAGGATCCAGGCGTCATCATGACAAGTATACGTATTTATTGTTTTTTCTACTTTTCTCAGGATCTATATATGTGAATATTGTGTATGGCGAAACGGAAGCTTATTAAATTATTTTTGGTGCGAAATTAATAAACGTCTCTTCTTCTTCTTCCTCGCATTGTCCTGGCATTTTGCCACGGCTCATGGGAGCCTGGGGTCCGCTTGACAACTAATCCTAAGATTTGGCGTAGGCACTAGTTTTTACGAAAGCGACTGCCATCTGACCTTCCAACCCAGAGGGTAAACTAGGCCTTGTTGGGATTAGCCCGGTTTCATCACGATGTTTTCCTTCACCGAAAAGCGACTGGTAAATATCAAATGATATTTCGTACATAAGTTCCGAAAAATTCATTGGTACGAGCCGGGGTTTGAACCTGCTCTACTTAATAAACATCTATCGATAATTTTATTCTCACTGGAAGACAGCGACGACCTAGTCGCTAATGTAGGCCGAATGGGTGCGTGATGTACATTAAAGCGAGTGAAGTTTTGTTACTACTTATATTTGTGACAGTTTTCCTATTACCTTCGTTAACAATTTATATTAGACTTAATACTTACCATAAACGTGAGTTTTAATGTCATATTAAATAACAACCTTAACCAGTACAGTAACTGGCAGTTCTGGTAAAAACAACAAGAGAACATTATTTGCTTTATAAATAGTATATAGTGTGGAAAAAAATGAGGCCCTGGAGGGAAAGCAGTCAGATGCAGAGAGAGGTGACCCCCCCTGCATAGACTGATTGAATGCAGGGGGGGCTACCTCTCTCTGCAACTGACTATACCATAAAACCGTAAGTTAACTCATTTTACTTCTTTTATTAAAAAAACAAAACTGCATTTTTTTTTTATTTGCTTGTCTATTGGGAATAGAACCGGCCCAAAATACCAAAAAATAAACATTCGCTATTTTATTGCACTAGTCAATACAGTTAATGTTGATGATAAAATTTCTCCAAGAAGCATTAGGTCTTACACTCGTCTGTCGTACAAAATATCCATGAATTCGAATATTTAGTACACAATAACATTTTTAGATACCTAAGTAAACTGTAAAAAACTTGAATGCAGTTTTCTTTCTTTAAAAAAAAAAATTCCTTTAAGTAAAATGAGCTAACTTAAGGTTTCAAGGCACTTTCTCTCCAGGACCCATGATTTTTTTTCCACCCAGTACCAGAGTAGATGGAAATACCATCATTTCATCGATATCTTATATACGATGAAATGATGGTGCGTCAATGTATATCTACAAGCATGCTGACCATAAAAAGAAAACTAGGAAAGGTAAGAAATTTAATATTATCTGCGTCTAGCTTTACCGTTAGAAAAGCACCATTAACGTATTTAAAGTTTTCTCTCTACACTGGATACTTAGTGAGTCTAGTCCTGGCCCCTTCAAATAACTACCAACGGAACTTGCTAATGTTTTATTAGTTTTTGCACTGGCCGGACTAGAGAGCGTTTTGCCGCTTAATTTTAGTCTTACATAAATAATCCGAGGTGGGTTAGCCGGATCTGGAATGTTCATACGCTAGTGTATAAAGACTGGTTCAATTAAAAATGTAAATCTTCATTTACAACGGAAGTAACGCATTCATAGAGGCATAAAGTTACAGTAATCTTGATAGTTTTTTTAAGTGACTTATTAAGTAAGGAATAGTTATGTTTTACAAGGGGGCAAAGTTGTTGTTTAACCGCTCGTGCTAATATTGATACCCGAGCAAGCGAAAGATTCCAAAATTGAACCACGAGCGTAGCGAGTGGTCGAGAAGTGGAATCTTGAGCGTTGCAAGGGTTTCAAGGCACGAGGGTTAAACAAACTTTGCCTCCGAGTGAAACACAACATTTTTCACCACACCAACGCGAGGAAAATACTAACTATGAAATACCAAAAAAAAAAACCAAATCAAATCCAAATGAACTTAATTAAAGGTTATCATCCAAAATCATCATTTAAAAGTCAATTCTACCAGCTAACATAAGGAAACGACTCAAAATTTGCATATGATTACTTTGCCCCACATGTGGATAAAATGCAACTTTCTCATTAGTTTTTGAACAATCAAGAGGGCCTTTACCAGTTGGTGTGGTGAAAATATATATTTGGTTTAAATCGTGTTGTACTTATTCCGAATAATCTATTACTCTCTAAAAATATTATAGGTACAAAATTTTAGACGAGAAACGTGATTTATCTTGAAATACAATTCGATTAATATTTAATCGCTACGGACTGATGCACAAAGGAAACAAGTTCGACAAAGTGGTATAATATGCTTCTTCACATGACTATTTTATGAAGGCACATGCTATTCTACATTATATTTGCTGCTCATGTTCGCGACTGCATATCAAATATTATACGCTATGCGGTGCGAATTAGTTCACAAGACAATCGTTTAAATTGCACGCCCGCAGAGACTGATGAGCGACGAACTTAGCTTCCCTGACATTAGTTTGTGGGGCGTACGCTAGTGGGGCTTATCGCGAGAAAACCGCCAAGTTGCCGCGAGCTCGTTGTCGGCGCTCGCGATACTGTCAACCACAGTTGCACCTCACTGCTAAAACCTTGCAACAAAGTGTCAACTATCCACTTCAACTTGGACTACTTGTGTAACTTTAGAAATGTGACACGAATATCTTCACAGATTGTAAGCAGGCCGAGCGCCGCGTCTGTAATTGTCGTGCTGCTTATTTACATCAATTATTCAACTGTTAAAAGCTGTGCCTTCATTAATGTGTAAAATTAGTCCAATTTTTGTGTATGGTTGAGTTGTACCTAATTACATTCCGATTACAGACATTATTGTTTGGTTTGTCAAATGGAAAAGTTGCTCCGTTATCAAACCTCATTACTTAAGTGCGCCTCGACTTGATTACAGGGAGCGTGCGTAAACTATAGTGGGAACGCAGCGTAGCGAGTGAGAGGGACAGCGCGAACTTGTTTTTTAAATATTATATCTCTAAAATGTGTGACTTGTACGGCACGATAACGTGTACTGCTGCTAGTAAATTATATTTGTTGTCTTGGATTTGGATACTCGTATAATTGTAATCAAACTTCACAGGTAAGTTCGTTTGATTATTAACTATAGTGGGCAGCAAAGGAGACGTCAGATTTTTGACGCAAGGTGTAAATGTTAAGTGTACGCTTCCAATGTAGCCCACAAGATGGCAGAACTTTTTATACACAAGAATATGTACGAGAATGGTAGATGGCAGCACTTGCTTTGACAAGATGGCAGACCCTCAAACGCGCGCGGTCAGAGTTATTGATTGTAATAGGTAAAGTCGATGAATAAACGTTTAACAGCCGACACAGATGGCGCTGTATTACGCCGTATATTTTATAGTCATTGAATTGTCAAATGTCAATTTTTGACAGCCAAAATTACCCCAATGTATTGAGCTGAGCAGCGCCATCTCATATAGCTGTCAATTTTAAAACAAAAAAATGTTTTAGACTTTACTCATATAGTAAAATTAATAAGACTTTGGGTATATTAAAACCTACAAGCTGATAACTTCTTATGTTCCTAAAAACTAATTTCAAAATATCGAGCATATTGCATATTTCTGTGTAGGTATTTAATCAGACGAATTGCATCTACGTATTTAACAGAGGTTTGGGCATTGTGAATGTCATCTAGCTTAGTGTGGTAGAGCGAAGCACAGCGGATGTCATTCCAGATCTAGAGCAGAGCCCAACTGGGGAAGTACCTCCACCTTACAGAAAACCGCAGCCAAATAACACTAGACCCTACTTATAGTGTTGTGTTCCTGCCGGTGAGTAAGGTTGCCAGAGCTCAACGAGGGGTGGGAGGGTTGTTAGGGTCGGCAACGCGCATGTAACTCCTTTGGAGTTGCAGGCGTACATAGGCTACGGAGACTGCTTACCATCAGGCGGGCCGTATGCTTGTTTGCCACCGACGTAGTATAAAAAAACGTAACACAATAAATATTCAACATATTTTTTAAGAGATTGAAGTATCAGAATAATGATAGTTTTATATTATATTAGCACTTAATTTCCAAGTGCCGTATGCTAAGAACATGACCATGTCGGCCATACCATAATATAACGTGGCTAAGTAATTTTGCAGCTGTGTCCGAAATATGGTGAGAGGAAACTAGATATGGCGCTTTGTCGCTTTTATGACCGTCCAGAGGCAGCGAAATAGCGCACCTCGTGTGCTAGCATTCATTTCACATTTTTCATACATTCATAAGGCATGTTTTAGAGTTCCCTTCAAAACGGAAGAAGCTTATAAATCTTGTTAGTCGACTTTGAAGTGATCGATTGTATTCATAGAGGTATATTCCACGTTCAAAAACGTGGAAGGTGTGTTAAACTATATATGGCTCAGCAGTGTAAATACCCAACGGCACCCAACGGTAAACCGCATCATGTTGAACTACGAGTAAAAATTATTTTTAGTAGAAAGCGAAAAAAGAGAAGCCTGTTTTTACGATATTTCGTATGTTAAAGATATTTTTTTTTATTCGGCAAACGGCCCGTTTTATAACAACTACCAAGATGTGAGGTTAGTGAACGGTCATGGAGGGCAGTAAAAAGTGTCGTTTTGCTCCGACAGCGTTCACAATATCGTCGCAGACTGGGACGCAGTAAAATGTTTACAAAATACCTCGCTTTGTTGGTGCCTCTGGAAGTGTTTCATATTGCTTTAGTATTACCGTTTTAGTGTAAACTGAGTCAGCCACTTCCCGCACCTGCATTTTGGACGGCAAGTATTTACGTGTATTTGCTTGTTGTCCTTGTGTAATTGAAAGTTAACAGTTTTGGCATTTTAAACAAATATAAGATACATGATTTAATATGTGCAGTAGCAAATAGAGAAGCCAAACATCAAAACGTTATCTGAATGATGTCAGTTAGTTATCATTCGCGCGTGTCAGGCCAGTACACTGACATCAGAGTGACATCTAAAGGATGTCACTTAGTTATTGTGCATTTACTCGTACTTGTTCGTACATGTTTTGGCGCGAGCAAGACGAACGATAGCTAGATGACATCATTCAGATATCATTCTGATGTCAGTGTATGTGAAGTAAATATCGTTTTGATGTTAAATGTACATTCGAATTGGCCTACCTTTTGATTAAGGCATTTGTACCTAATCAACGGTTTGGATTATGTTTAACTTATTGTCCTGGGAAAGTCATTTCAATAATACCTATAAGTATTTAATTCACTTATTGAAGTCTGTGGATATAAAAATTCATAAATAATTCAACTAGCTTATAAACAGAGTCCCGAGTCGAAACAGGCTCTATTTTTATATATATTTCTTATGTAATTCTGAGTACCCTAATATGTCTTTAAAAGATAAACGGCATCATATCTTTGGTAAGCACAATCGGCGAGAAAAGCTCGTATCAGTCGTATCAAAAATGACATACCCATATAATATTATCTAAATAATACAACAAATGACCAAATAGCTTTGTTACACAGATTGGCTTTTCCGAGGCTAAGAAAACAGTAGGAACCTAAAGTCGTAACTCTAACCTCATAATGTAATGGAGGTTTAGAGGTCGGCTGGTTTAGTAGGTTGTGAGACGAAGATCGAGTAAAGTTTGGCTTGCCAATGTGCTGTTACTGCCAGATGGTTGAACATTTACATTAAGAACTTTCTATTATTGGACTTGTATGTTCGGTTGTTCTTACTAAGTGGGTATGGTGTATGTACAAAGAGAATGGCGAGTAAGCATATTTATTAGATAATTATTATGGTTAGGTACTTGTAGAGATGTATAGCCTCGTGCCGCCCAATGTGCAATAGGTATAGGAAAAGTATGGTCAATTATGCTGCCACTTTGTACAATGTACAGTCACGTCTCAAAATATCGATACGAAAAAAAAGTACCAAAAATATGTATACACTACCTTAATACATATATGGGCAATAAAGTCGTGTATACATATTTTTGGCACTTTTTTCGTATCGATATTTTCAAACGTGACCGTACATTGTACAAAGTGGCAGCATAATTGACCATACTTTAGAAATTTAATTCAAAGTTTATCAAATGTCAGTTTTAAATTTTCACGCTACATTGGAATTCACCTAGAGGTCGTGAATGGTCGGTTCAGTGGCGACTGTTTTGACAGCTGACGTTTGACAGATATTCATAGACAAGAGTTCTACATCCGCAATTATTCAATCATGGCGCCATCGCGAACGACATGTGGGTGCATGAATCTTGATTTATGAAATGAATCATGGCTTTTTTCGTTTTGAGACTGACATACAAATTATCCATAATGAATGTTTTATTTAAATAGACTGTTCTTTTTATAAAGGTACTAATAAATATTTTTATTTCTTAATCGTAAGATTACGTACATCATATTGCATATTGGGCGTCAAGGTTATTTTTTGAGTTTATTTTTAGTTCTGCAGGATGATTTATTTGTTGAATACAAGCTAAAAGACTTTTCCCATCACAAAATAAAATTTGAGATCCTGAATACTAACTTTATAATGATTAAGTAAAAAAAATATTTACAGTTCTAGTGAAAAATAAGGACCCGAAGAAAGTGATACTGAAAGACAAACAAACAAAAGATATTAAGTTTCATGTTAAGCAAGTCGTTTAACAATTTTTCGGAGCTTGTTATAGCATTTTGGTGTCAAATACGAATATTAACATACACAAAAAAGTAAATTCCTATATTCCTTAGGCAATATTTTTTTTTACTTCCGTTGCTAATATGTAACTATGAAAGAAAAATAATCATAGTCAGAGGCTGCGTTATATAAATTCTTGATTGAGTGCCTTAAAACTTAATAAAAAAAATATTTACTTATATTATTTATAGCTCCGATCAAAAACCAAATGAACTAAAAATACGATGTTATAATTTAACGTATTGTATTTATTTATATACACATAAATATAAATACAATAACTTAAACTCCAACATCGTAGTTTTACCCAGAAATATTACGCGCATGTAACTCCAGAGGAGTTACATGCGCGTTGCCGACCCTAATACCCCTCCCTCCCCTCGTTAAGTTCTGGCAACCTTACTCACCGGCAGGCCCACAACACTATGAGTAGGGTCTAGTGTTATTTGGCTGCGGTTTTCTGTAAGGTGGAGGTCCTTCCCCAGTTAGGCTCTGCTCTAAACCTGGAATGACATCCGCTGTGCTGTGCCCTACCACACAAAGCGAGATGATATTCACAATGCCCATACCTCTCTTGTGGACGTAGTTTAAGGACGTACCCGGGTCCAGAACCTTCTATACTTTCGTTTTATTACTGAATGTATGTTACTAGGCTATGTACGCTTTATTGTACACTTGATGTAACTGGTGCACTTGTGAGAATACGAGATCAATTTATAAAGCAGGTGTTTTAGTCCTTTACATTTAGACTATTTTATGGATGACTATTCGATGTAGGACTTTCTATATTTACCTATGATTAGTAGGTACTAATCAAAAAGAGAAATTTGAATCAAAATATATGAGATGTTGTAAGAATGAATCATAAAAATTCAATTAGAGTAAACGATGAAATGATACTAAAACTTAGCAATGTTATATGTAAGGTATAGTAAATGCATGAAATGATTTTTTATTTATTTAATTGAGAAATTATACTGATAATTGAGAATGATACTGTGTATGTTTATTAAAAAATAAAGAGGTTATATTATTATTATCTTATATTATTACCTACGCAGTAACTTCGGCCTGAGACTAGGTAGGTACTGAGGGATCATCACTGTAGTATGTTAAATGCTTACTGATTAATATACATTGTTAAGTATAATTATTTGTTAAGTGTCGTTTCACGTCCGAATTTTGAAAGTAATTTTGGCGTTGATACGTTCATAAATTCAATGAAATTACCCATCTTTTTCGCTTCAAAGAGGCCATATATTTCCCGGTGGAGACAGCGCCTAGCTATGTAGGGCATCACGCGAATGATAAATCAGTATGGCAAGCAATATTAAGCAGAGAGCTTACGACCACACGCTGCGGATATATATGTTAGAAAATACCTACCCCAGTTTTCAAATATCAAAAACACGAAATATAAGTAAATAAGGCAAAATTTTTGCACAGAAATAATAATATTATAATAAGCAAACAATTATAATTATCCCGTAATTAATATTATACATTATATTATTCTTGATCATACGTCACATACCTACACGCCTACCGATTTTTCTGTTCCTGAATTAAACCTGTTCGTTGAATTTGTGAATGTTAGCTGACAATTAATGTAAGTACACATTCTACACAGATATTCCTGGTAAATGTTTATTTTTAGTTTTAAGTACACTCTTTTCACGAATAGACTTGTTTCTCGGGACATTCGCGTTTGTTTTTTTTTTTACTTTAATAAATAATTATCTATGTTATAAGATCAATAACAACAATAACGTAAATTTAATAATGGCGTTTTCTAAGTCCAAGTACCTGCAGGACTATAAACTGACAAACGAAATCAAAAGAAAACGGCAAGCTTTGGCTTCGCCTTCCCCGCGTGCCGCTCGAGAATCAGCCCTAATCAACTTACCCACACAATGACGCATGTACAAATTTACCGTTCAGACATACATAGATATGCTAATAATTTTTGATGTATATCATGTCCATTGTCCAACCTGTGCTTATGTTTACACAAGAAAATTTACAATACATTGCGTCTTAGAATAAAATTTAAAGTGTACTAAAAATCAAAATAAAAATTGTTTTTAAAATTCGCTGAACACATGTTGGTCAGTTCGAGCAGTACGACCTGTACAGTTTAATTTTTTGCTCCTGGTAAGGCTCCACCCGGATGAACTACAAAAACGGGAATAAGTACAAATAAAAATTGGCGTAAATTAAAGTTTCCATTTAATTATATATGCCATCATAAACATAAATGTGAAATGAGAGCCAAGTTCAATATAAAGTACGAGTATATGCATTGTTGTTGACTTCACCGAGGAAAGAATTGAGATCATGGGCGTCAAATTTTGTGTAGAAAATATGGGGCCCGGTAGCGCCCCCGCCAAGGTAAGTAAAGCGAAGCGCAAAGGCTCTACCTACCTTTTCTCGAAGCGCTTCGTCGTTTTTTTGAACCCTCATAACTTCGGTTTGGATTATACCAGATGAACACAATTCTCGGGATATAATGTCAATAGTAGACTGATTAATCATAAAAAAATTCAATTACATAGCTCTCATACTTTAAATTTTATTCATATCTAAAAAAAAAAACAATTTCGTCACTGACTATCACTCACTCACTCACTCACTAATGATCATCAAAACCCTTAGGGTACCTCCTGAAGTCGTAGAAAGCTGAAATGAATTAGAACACAAATAACAAAAATAAATCAAAATATTGAAATTATTAGCCCCTAAGGGAGTGAAAATTGAAAAGTGGGATGGAGTTTTGTATGGGGAATCAATAACCGCTGAACCGTTTTAGTTGAAATTTGGTATGTAGTTTAGCTTTCAACCCTAAAACTACCCCATAAGGCTGAAAAAGGGAAGAAAAAGGGTTTCACGTTTGTATGAGGAACAGTAAATAAAAACAGATTGTATAAAAGATGCCCCCAGATAAGTAATTAAGGATTTTTAATAGTAAACTACCCTCAACCCTTTAAATTAGGGGATGGAAGATAAGCAACTAACAAAAATAAGTGAAATTCGATCAATATAAAAAAATGCCAGGAGTTATTGGTCGTAAACTGTATAACAAATTACCCCAACATCTCAAAAAAGAACCAAGATTTACAGTGTTTCGTGCTAAAGTGAAAGACCTATTATTAAACAAGACTTTGTATAACATTAATGAATTTAATGAAGTGTAAATGTTACAAATTATGACATGCATGCACTTTAGTTTAAAAATGCCTGACTAGTCGCACTTGTTAGTAGTATAGATATTATGTAAATGATGTATATTTTAAATGTACCTATTACCATGTGTGATGAATAAACTATTATCTATCTATCTATATTTTTATGTAAAATGTTGCCAAGACGAAACCATAAGGCTCTGATCTGATAAATTTTTGACAGTGCAAGCCTTATGGTTTCGCCTTGGCAACATTTTAGACGATATTTTGATGTTAGGAGCTCAAAAACAATATAAAAGTAATCACTGTTCATATCCAGTCAATTTAAGTCTAGTAAAACTAACAGTGAATCATTCAAAACTGTTAATTAGTAAGTTGTTCAATGTAAATAATTGAAATTCTTGGACAAGTTATTCGTTCGTTTCCTATGTTGTTTTAACAAATACATTATGAAATAAAAATAAATGAATCTATAAAGCTATCTAGAGGTACGTGATTGCAACACTTTCTCCTAAACATGGCTCTCAAAAGAATTAATGTCAGACACTTCTAGCGGCTTGTCCGCCTTGCACATTGTGACTATTGTCATCACCAAATGTTACTTGTGTAATATATGCAAAGATTAACAAAATATAGATGAAGAAAAAACCCAAACACACGCCGTTGATCTTTAATGTGGATATAAATATTATAAAAATCCTTTCACAGTACATAGGCTGCTACTTTCCCGCACGCGTGCGGGAATGAGCACTTTCCGTGTATATGTCGAAACTTTACAGAGCCTTTACTGTAAAACGTTGTACGATACACGTGCGAATAGGTAATACGCAACTCGTGTCGATTTAAAACACTCCCTTCGGTCGTGTTTTAATTTATCACCACTCGTTGCTAATGTCCTATTTTCTGCACTTGTATCGTAAATAACTATTTTTATTCATTTTATTATAATATAAATTTTACGTTTGCATATACATAAATAAAAAATCAATCAAAAATAGATTACTTAACCGTTACATATGTATATCATGATGGCCTAATTATGGAAGCCTAGCCAACCTCAAATCGTCATAGTTAATTGGTTGGTTAATAAAAAGTACAGTCAGCACCCCTGCATACATATATGCCGAGCTAATAGTTCTGCTTACTGTACGGTTGATCACTTCCTGTTAGTATAAAAAAGTTTTGACTGAGGTAGCATTTACTATAGCTTTAGAATCTTTAAAATGAGGAAAACTCACCTTTTTTAAATACTGAAAAAAAAATGCTCATAGTTGCAAAAGAGCTCCGAGGGCACCAGTAGCCCCAGGAGACGGAAAGTACTCAATAAAAGCAGAGCAACTGTGAAACTCACATTTTTACAATCGTAATTGTTTTTAAGTTAAAAGGGCATACCGGCCATTTCGAGTTCTAGTTACTAAATCTCATTCTAATATGATACTGATCTTATACTGATCTATCAGTGTCAAAAGTGACGTTTTTGGTTGAAGGTTAACATAATGCGCAAATCAGCAGGTCCTTTAAAGGAGATTAGAACCATCTCATACTGGAATGAAGTCATTATGTTATCTTATCTTATCTTATCTTCTAATTACCGGGGGCCCTTGCGGATACACTTCGACCCATAGGGATCTTTTGTGTAGTTGCCCCCTAAGGAAAGACCCATTAGCTACTCAAGAGCCTTTTTGACCATTTCCATGTGTCGGATGATGGAGCTTATGGGTAGCCTTTTGAATTCCTTTGGTTCCAGATAGCCTGCTCCAAAGTCCTTCATTCTTTGTCTGGCGAGGGCGTGACATTCACACATTAGGTGTGTTACTGTCTCTTCCTCTTCACCACACATTCGACAATCGGTGTTGTCAGAGTGTCCCATCCTGGCCAAAACCCCTTTGACCCCATAATGGCCCGTAAACACCCCTGTTATAATTTGGAGTTGTCTCCTGCTAAGTTTCCATAGCTTTTTGCTCCAACCGGAGTCTACTTCTTGTATGAAGAGCTTTGAGTGCTTTAGACCCGTCAGACTGTCCCATTCTTTTTGGTGTCTCGTCCTAGTGTGGTCTTTAATAGCCGTTATAATGGTTCCCTGTGAGAGCCCCACGAATGGTTCCGGACCTATGTGGTTACTTGCGGATCCGTCTCTGGCAAGTTCATCTGCATTTTCATTGCCTATGAATCCCTCGTGCCCTGGAATCCATACCAGTTGCACTCTATTTTGTCTTCCAAGCTTGTTCAGAGCTTGGACACCATTGTACACCAGTCTAGAGTCCACTCTGGGCGCCCTGAGCGCCTTGAGTGCAGCCTGACTGTCACTGAGTATATAGATATTCTTCCCTTGGGTTTGCCTAACTATATTCTCATGCACACAGGCAATTATAGCGTACGTCTTGGAAGACAGTAGCGTAATTACCCATGCTTATAAATAAAATAAAATAAAATAAAATAAAAATTATTTATTTCAGATCAAAGATCCATATTATGTTAGTACTTATACTCTAGACTTAATAACTATGTTAGTTTGAGAAAACACATAAAATAAAAACAAAAACCAAAAAAAAAAAAAAAAAAAAAAAAAAAAAAAAAAACTTCCTATTTGGCCCTTCCAATGGCGACTTCGACCCAGTATTTTGTTGTAGGGCAGTCTAGGCTTTCCGACAATGTCCTGAGGAGGCTATTGCCACTGCAACGCACTCGCCTAAGTAATGATCCAACACGCTTGCGTCTGATTGCGAAAAAGTCATCACTTCGCGCTTCCGCAAACATGCTAGATGCACTACAGTGCTTGGGCAGTCGCAACAGCATCCTCAAGACATTGTTATACTGGACCCTCAGTGCGTTGTATGCCCTTTGGGTAAAATTTACCCACAGACTGCAGGTGTAGAACGTCTGACAGTATGCTTTAAAAAGCGTCATTTTGACTTGTTCGTTACACCTTGCAAATCTGCGGGCAATCATATTACCACGCACCGCCATCGACCTTCTCTCCCTCTCAAGGTCTAGGTCATCCTTCAGATCTTCTGTAAGGATATGCCCCAGGTATTTGAACCTCTCCACTCTCTTCAGGGGCACACCGCAAAGCATGATCTTAGGTATTGTTGTTGGGTTGTATTTCTTGGCTTTAAAGAGGACGAACTCACTCTTGCTAGTGTTATACCTAAGACCATGCTCCTCAGCATACCCCTCGCATATAGTGATGAGTTTTCGTAACGAGTCGCTCGACGGACCCAGCAACACCATGTCGTCTGCATAGCTGATGTTGTTGAAACACGTTCTTTCTATATGACATCCGACATGTGTGTTGCTGAGCTCCTCGATCAACCCATTAACGTAGAGGTTGAACAGAATGGGAGATGTTAGTCCACCCTGACGAACCCCACATTTGAGACTATACTCGTCTGAGTCTTCTCCCGCCCATCTCACGCAATTGACCTGGCTGCCGTACCAGTACTTTAACAGTTCGACGCACTCCCTTGGTATACCCGTTTTCGCTAACTTGTCCCACAGTACGTCGTACACAACCAGGTCAAATGCTTTCGACAGGTCCAGAAAACACGCATATATGGGTGTATTCCTGTCTTTATAGTACCTGATAGCCCTCTTAACACACAATATTGCAGTCTCGGTAGACAATCCCTGACGGAAGCCGAATTGTGCATCATGCAGCTTCACGTATCTACAAAGCTGCTCATTAATAAGGCTATCAAGTACTTTGGCGAGAACAGTTGCCAGAGAGATGGGCCTGTAGTTTCCTATGTCCGACAAATCCCCCGTTCTGTTCTTTATCAGCGGCACTACAACTGTCCTAGTTAGCTTCCTAGGGAGATAAGCGTGTCTTAAGCACATCGTGTAGAACATGGCCAGCACCCGTGGCAGGTGTATGCCCGCATACTTGAGATGCTCTATGCTGAGCCCGTCATGCCCCGGCGATTTACCCCTTTGCATGTTTTTAATCACATTTTGAACTTGCTTCGCTGAGAAACTAAGGGTACTTTCACCCATAACGGACTCAGCACATAGCACCGCTTTTACAGGTTTATGGAGGATTGGGTCTATAGAAAACACTCGCTTGAAGTTATTCGCGATGCCCTTCTTGTCGCTAACTCCCCCTACACTCCCAGGGACACTAGGTCTCACATTAAGCTTATTAGTGCTTTTCCAGAAGGCTTTGAAGTCATTTGTTGCTCGTTTAGTGGCAAGGATGTCGGCTTTAATTTGGTCCTGCCTATCTTGACACCATTTTAATTTTGACTTGAAGACCCTCCTGGAATCACACATATCATCATACACTCGTCCCTGTTTAGGTTTATTTAACGACATCCACACCATAAACTTTTCTCTAGCGAGTCTATGGGCGCCCGCGACGTACTTGTTCCACCCCGCTACGACATTTCGCTTGGCGTGCCCTTTCCTGCTAGACTTTCTCGCCGCATCCGTCAATGTGTCAATTATGTCGTCATACATTTTATCTAAAATTACCGAGTGATTTCGTTCCATACATAATTTATCAGCACATGACGTTAGCTCGGTCGGAAAGTCTAGCATTCTCAGGCTCTCGTTGCACAGTGCTTGGTACACTTCTATTTGCGAAGGTTGCCTGTCACCCCACATTACCCCGTCGTTACGTACCCTGCCAGTAGTACATTTAATCTGTAGCTTATTTAATTTACAATCAATTATGAGCGGCAGGTGGTCCGACCAATATGCGTCATATTTCACACTCACGTTGCAAACCGTTTGTCTCGCTGCCTCCGTGACAACACAGTGGTCCAACCACCTGTTACATCCGTGCGCTTCACTCGTAAATGTAAATGTCCCCGAATCAGAGCCCAGCATTTCCAAATCCACGCAACTCCACATCTGCGTTTCGCAGAACTGCAGCAATTCATGGTAAAAAAGTTCCTTAGGGTGCGCATTAAAGTCCCCTAAAACATATATCGCCTCAACGTCCGTGCTGTCCTCGCTGATAGCACTAATCTCGCCTAAGCATTCAGTGAACAGCGGCACATTTTCAAGCTCATTTACCGGCATATATACACTAAATACTAGGAATGTGGACTCCCGCACTTTCACCTTTATTGCCACTAACCGCACATTTTTACACTCGACTACGGTGACTTCCGAAAACGCAGACTTTCTCCATAGCAGCCCGACTCCCCCGTGTGGCCGCCCTATAAGTATACCGGCCCCTGTGTCGACTGCAGATGATCCCGTATATGCGAAGTCTTCATGTATTGTCTTCATTATGCTACAACTAAAGTCATTTGCATAAATGCCTGCCCCCGTACCAGATACTGTCTTGGACCCGTCTGTGTACCATATGATGTCGTTTTCATCCGAATTTGGTGCTTGAAGACCTTCGGTCCATTCAGCCCTTGTTGGAACTTTAACTTCAAAATTCTTACGGAACACAAACTTGGGTTGCATCTTATCGCAGCCCATATTCGTTATCCTTTCCATGAAATTGTCACATTCCATGTTTGTGTGTTTAGTCTTTGGCTTGCTATCGCTCCATAGGCCTGTTAGAGCCAGCCTGTGTAGCGATTTCCGCGCCTCAGATTGTATCACCAGATGTAGCGGCGGGAGGTCTAGCAGTACCTCCATCGCCGCTGTTGGCGTTGTTCTAAACGCCCCGGTAATAGCCATGCATGCTGTTCTCTGTATTTTCATAAGGTTCTCCCTGCATTTGCTCTTTAGTGTCCTTGTCCACCATGCCAGGCATCCGTACAAAATGATAGGTCTTACCATCATGGTATAGATCCATCTTAGTACCTTTGGGTTTAAACCCCATGTTTTCCCATATGCCGTTCTACACATTCCAAACACTCTCAGCGCCTTGGTTGTGGTAAGTTCGACATGCTTCCTCCAGTTCAGTTTTTTATCTAGTGTTACACCTAGATATTTCACTTCATCGGACATTTCCAGTACCCTGCCATAAAGCTTCAGTTGCTCCATGCCATTGAGGGTCTTTTTCCTGGTAAACGGTATTACCACTGTTTTGCCTGGGTTGATAGAGAGTTGATGGCTGTTGCACCATCTCTCCACTTGCTTCAGTGCTGTATTCATGATTCCTGATACTGTTCCCGGGAATTTCCCGTTTACAAGAATCACTAAATCATCTGCATACCCTACCGTGTATGTTGGGCCTTTGTTAAGTTCTTCCACCAGTGAGTTCAGTACCAGACTCCAGAGAGTCGGTGACAGAACTCCACCTTGTGGGCAGCCCTTCGTGGCCGTTGCTAATATTTCGTCTCCCATAAGGGAAGATTTCATTAGTCGGCTATTTAGCATGGTACCGATCCATCTGCAGATTGTCGGTTCTATGCCGTGTTTAGATGCTGCGGTATTGATTGCCTGATACGTGGTGCGGTCAAAAGCCCCCTCCACGTCTAGAAAACTGGCCAGGCATAGTTCCTTATTTTCTATTGCCTGTTCCGCTTTGGCTGTCACCAGGTGTAGTGCTGTTTCAGTTGATTTACCTGGCTGATACGCACACTGCAATTGGTGTAGTGGATGTCTCTTAAGAGGACCATCCCTTATGTGTCTGTCTACCAGTTTCTCCAGTGTTTTAAGGAAAAATGATGACAGACTTATCGGCCTGTACGATTTGGCTTCTGTGTAATCTGTCTTGCCTGGTTTAGGCAAGTATGTCACTTTTACCATCCTCCAGACACGTGGCACGTGTCCAAAGGCTATGCACGCTCTGTACAGTCTACCTAAGTGTGGTATTAGGTCATAAGTCATTATATTATATTATATTATATTGTTGTTGCAATTTGATGTAGGTACAGAGATCTGCAACAATGAACAATGACGGCCGCAAAAAATATCTGACACGATCTTGTTTGTCTAGCCATAAGAGCGTGTCACATATTTTTGCGGCCTTCGCAGAGTAACATACCTATATTATTTCAGGTGACTGTACTTACTTTCTAACTTTAGTAAAATTAACCACGATATTAGTTCAAACTATTGAACCTGGGGCCTATTTCTAGACTAATAATTTTGTTCACGAACCGCCGATTCGCATGGGTCAACATACTAATAATATTAGCCTAATATCGTTCGAGAAATTGGCCCCTGATGTCGTTTATTGCATCAACTGTGTGTATTCAACTACAGGTCACGAATACATAACAATGAATGTTGAATGCAATTTAGAATCAGAGATTTCCAGCTTAATTCACGATAAATAGCGAAACATGCAGTATCGGGCCGTTTCCTTTCGCAGTGGAACAGCCTGCGCTACCACATTAATAATTTATCAGCCAAGTGACGGTTGTTTGCTAATAAAGCCAGGATTCGCTGGAAATATTAATAAAAGCTTGCACCGGCGTCGCCAGACCAATGACAAATGACCAGCTGGAAACTACCATTAAATTTTCAGTTAAGCATACAAAAGTTAGCTTAGAATTATTTTATTCCTATATTTATTTTTGGCTTTCGCCTTCATAAGGATATTTTTTTTACAGCAATAAAGTATTGTAGTAATTAAGTCGTTTTGATTGCAAACGCCAGATGTGCAAGTGGAGAGAACTTGAATGCCTAAGGATAAAATGAGAATATTAATATTTCAATAAAGTTGCAGGATTATGAATTTCACTTTCAACTTGAGATTAAAAAGTTCATTTTTTTGTAAATCGACATAATTTTATAAAGGTATTGTATTGAAGTTTTATTTTTTTTCATTTCTGACATTTTCCAGACAAATAACAAAAAACCGGCCAAGTGCGAGTCGAACTCGCATCCTGAGATGTTTTGCAATTTCCCGTAAATCTAAGTTACACTTGACCTTACAGTTTTTATTATTTGTTGGCATACAGTTTTACTAATATTATGTACCAAGTTCGATGTTTGTATGTTTAACCATTATCATGATACGAAAAATTTCATTTTATTTTTCCCAAATTTTTCATTTTATTTCATTCTAGTACGTAGGTATTTTCGTGGCAGTAGCGGTAACAGAAATACACGCTGTGTGTAAATTTCAACTGTTTACCTATTATAAATCACGAGATAAAACCCGCTAAATGTCACTTCTTAAAAATTACCAGAAGTTTTTTGTATGAAGTCCCCCATTAATTTTCAAATTGAATTTATTTTTTAATATTTGCTGTTATGGTAATAAAAAACACACTCTCAGAAAATGTTAGAGTCCACTAACTGACAGAGAGACAGATATATAGGAAGACGGACCGAGAGGAGCAGCATAAGTTTAATAATAGGGTTCCGATTGTCATCCTTGCGGTACGTAACCCTAAAGAGTAAACTGTTATATCGTTTAATAAGCAGGTATTATATATAGGATTGTCTGGATCTTTAGCGATAAGGCCGCCTTTTGTTACTCTGTCTTTATGTATTATTTTGAGGTTGTGCAATATTTATAGAGGATCAGATTCTCTATAAATATTGCATAACCTGTATTCTATTGTATTATAACATCTAGGTAGCCTAATAAACTACGAGTATATAGAATATAACTGAATTGAGAATCGTTAACTCTTAACAACCTAAGTGACCGTATATTGTACGAAGTCGTAGTCATTCGAATTTGCCTTAGACTTTACACATCTAAATTATCTAAAACCATCAATTAATAATATTTTTCTTAAAATAAATTTTTGTAAAGGCACAACTTTTATATGTCCAGCGCAACATTATACATATAAAAAACTGGGTCATGGACGCACGTTACGCTAGTAGATTGAACCGCACATTTTGCTTTCAATATTACTAGGTATTATTTCATACCTGTCAGGGTTTTTGTCTGGAGAGGTGAATACATGCCGGCAATATGCGTATGTCAAAATCAATGACGAGGGTTTAACACAATGTAGCGTTAGTGATTACAATAAGGCTTACACGTAAAGGTTGCATGATACGCCAGTATAAATGTAGCTTAAGAAAATATTTTGTGAGGAGCGTAAACGTGCGGTGGTAATGTGATCACCCGCTTTTGTGTAAAGTAGGATAAGACCGCAGAGAGCAAGCGGAGGTAAATTTTATCCTCGTGTCATAATTTCTTTTTACATGGCGAAATAATTTTCCTTTTCTGCGGGTGAAACCCAGCGCGTAATAAAACAAGAAAGTAAAAAAAATGGCAAAAAGTGTGTTGTCGTGTTGTTTAAGTGCTTTATGTTGTTTAGATTCCGCGCGTAAAATATTAAATAATGATTACGGTTTCGTATTCAGGCAACAATTGGACAAAAAGGCACTACATAATAATATGCTTTAAGTTGAATAACACTAAGCTAGAGACGAAGCGATTAATGTGATGATTAAATGAGTCACTTAACTTCAAACTCGGATAGATCCAACTGTCCGATTTTGGGATTTTGGTAATACAAAAAGGGTAGATATTTCTTAAGAGGTTTTAGTGGATTTATCCGAGTTTGAAGTTAAGTGACTCAAATGTCTGAAGTGAATATATCTGTGTTGTATATGCTAAATTCTGTTACATACTTGTTCATAAAATTTTAATTTATCCTTGTTCGTATCTGGGATTAAAATAAAATCGATTCGGTGGTTTAACGATGCATACAGATAGACAAAGTTACCCACTTTCGCATTCATAATATTAAAGTACTTATGTATGTAAGCCAGAATAAACTTCATAATGTATCATCTTTCTAGCGTTGTCCCGGCATTTGATAGATCTCAATAAGGGAGTCAGGGTCTGCTTAGCAACTTAATAACACCAATTTCAATTCCATAAAAATATTATTATTAATTATATGAGTCAAGTAAAGAGCGTCATAATAATTGACTATGTGCGATGTGAGTGGCAACTAACAGCAATTACATCAAACCTCACAAAAAAGAGAACTTTTCATTCTTATGGATGTACAAATTACTAATATATCTTCTAACTCATACCTTTTAAGCCCCAATGGGCTGTCCATTTTTACAAGCTTTTATTTAACTTGCCCTGTGGGACAAATCTTGCAAGTTAAATTTGACCCACTTCCCGGTTTCCGATGAAGCTGAAAATTTGCTTAGATATGTAAGTCGGGTGACAATGCAATATTATGGTACCATCAAGCTGATCTGATGATGGAGACAGGAGGTAGCCATACGAACTCTGTTATAAAACAACGCAACCTAATTGTGTTTGGGGTTTTTAAAATTATCTCGATGAGTATCAGTTGCCTGTGGAAAAAAAGTACAGTCAACGATAAAAGCTTGTACCAAAAGTGAAGTTTTTGCCAAAAACTTATTTATCTTAATGTTTAATATAGATTAACATTTATAACTTTATGGCTGTAAGTTATAGATTAAAAATTATAAATTAATAATAAATAAATATTATAGGACATTAGTAGACAAATTGACTAAGTCCCACAGTAAGCTCAATAAGGCTTGTGTTGAGGGTACTTAGACAACGATATATATAATTTATAAATATTTATAAAAACATGCTCATCACACGAATAAATGCCCTTACCAGGATTTGAACCTGGGACCATCGGCTTCGTAGACAGGGTCACTACCCACTAGGCCAAACTGGTCGTCAAATAAATATATAAATAAATAAAGTAAAAAAAATGGCTCATAGTCGCTGCAACAGTACACAGAGTCAATCAGGCAGCGAATAAATTCGTCAACTAAACTCGTCAAAGGTGATTACATTTTTTACCTTACGTGACGATAGCGGAACGGCCAAGCCATCTAAGGTGTAGAGTTTGTGAAGTTAGGGCTTGTAGAGTAAGAAACTTGGCTCTACATGAGATCTGATAACATTCACTTTTTGACAGTGCGAGCCATATGGTCTCGTCTGGGTTACATTTTACATAAAAATGTTTTTGGTGGGATAGTATAATAAACAAAAACTAAAAAGCGTGTATGCCTGTGTGGTAATCGCTTTTGACTAACGATTGCGGTTTGCAGCTCATTTGAAGGGAAGCGGCCAAATCTTAATGCTGGGTTGCGTTGCAACTTCTAAGGTGCATAATGTAACATAAAAATCATCCAGCATTTTTGCCTTGCATCGTAAATTTTCCCGTAGAATAACTGATTTCTTTTATTTGCCCATCAGGTCAGTAGGTCTTGACTAAGTATATTTATTACCTTACAATTTACTATCTCATCTTTCTCTTCGTACCCTAACTTCCAATGATTACTATTGCAATAATAAAACGAATATCTATAATTATACTTACTTACTTACTTACTTACTCCATTGGCTCAGCGACCCAAAATGAGACTTTGCCTCCGACACAAGACAGCGCCACTTTTCTCGGTCCTGTGCGACCTCTCGCCAATTGTCGACTCGAAGCTCGCGCAGATCCGCCTCCACCATGTCGCTCCAGCAATACCTAGGGCGTCCGATAGGACGTCCTTCTGCTAGGCGACCCAGGTACGCTCTTTTTACGTTCCGATCTATAATTATGAACAATTTAAATCAATGAACAATGCTCACCTTCATCAACAATCACGGCTGTTCTGTAACAGTCTTTGTGAGTTTCCGCCAACTTGAGCCGATTATTCTCGCCACCCGTGACATAATTTAGTCTTCGCGTTAGTTATTTAGTTGAGTTGAGTTATAGACGCCTGAGTTTCCCTCGTTATCGACTATCAGTTCGGTTGTCTGGTTCCTGTTGTCTAGCATGAACTAAGTTCGCGAGTCGCTAGTTTATGCGGCGTGAAGGCAACTTAAAGCGGTGAATTTCCGCGACTGTATCGCGATAGTACACGTTCCAGGAGATGTTTTTAAATTTGATAACAAAGTGCTTTGGGATCAAAAAATCTTTATCAGCATTACATAAAAGGCAATGGTCGTAAGTTAATAATAGATATTATAACCGTTTTAAACACCGTATATGTGCCTACCAATTTCATGTAATTAGTTTTTAAATTAGGCAACAAGTCTTTACTGGCAAAAGTAGAAATACAAACCATATATATGGATATATGCGTCCTCAAGAACCCCAGAAGGAGCGATTGCCACCCAAAAACCTTATTGACGCAGCAGCCATCGAAAGTATCGTAAAATAAATGTAAAGCTTCTTTCCTATAATTTTCTAGTGAAAGACCTACACAAACATTCAATAAAAATGATTAAAGAAAAGCTCATTGTGATATATTTAACAGTGTAAGACCCCACTCCAGAGATCAATGGCGCTGGGAGGAAAGCCTATTTGTACAGTTAATTACGCTTGCCAAGGAAATAAGATTTAAAAAAACCTGATCGCGTCTCAGAGCAGTCAATGATTGAACGATTATGTTTTTAGGCGGAATTTTCCTTTGTTTAAGTAAACTTTAGTCAACGATTACCTACTAAGAAAAAGAAAGTGACTCAGACGAAGTATTGAAAAATCTATGTTACCATTTTAACAGTCCCATCCTATGCATGTTTGGGTCATTGCCTAACAAAGCCACTTTTGAAATAATCCTTTGAAAAGATCCTTTTTACAATAATGGTTTCTGTTAATATTAAATATTGTTTTTAAGTCAAAACTACTAATTATAAATTAATTAACTTATACTATTAATACGTCAATGACTCAATAAATAATTCATAAGTTTTATTGTATCTTTCTTAAAATTCATAGATTTATTTTTGTATTTAAAGATAAATAAGGTGGGCGAAATTATAAAATCCTACTATTATATATCTTGACCTAAAGATATTTTAAATTCTACAAAAATATTTAAAACGTAGCCTATGTATATAATACTTAATTATGTACAGGCTCCAATGAACATATATTATATCATTAAAATCCGTATAATTATGCAGTCGTTGAGGTTTGAAAAAATATGGAGACATAAGTATGTCTATATGTATGGGAATCGTACATTTATATATCTGAGGTATATGTAGTTTGGGACTACACGTATATTGAAGATCAAAACGACAAGTTCCAATATCATACCGAAGTAGGGTCATTCCCTCGCGGTTGGAATGGAATCCAATGCGAACTCCAAGCCGTGAATTAACTTAATTTTCTTAGCGTAGCGGTAATAACCTGCTCTGTCATATCAAAGGTACAAAATTAATGTTAGCTCACGCGTAAATATCTACATAAATACCTACCGAATTTTGACGTTATTCGTCTTTTGATCATGAATTTTCGTCACAGCCATTGGTTTTCTTAATATCATGACGTAGGTGTGTGCAAATAAAATTGCCGTTTATATGAATACAATTCGTAAATTAGATGTAATTTGTAGGTTATATGAATATAATAACTTTATATAACACGATAATATGTTGTTAGCCTTAGAAACTTAAAAAAAGGAGGCAAAAGATAAACACGCTAAGGAGGTATCTAACATTTACTTGTAACCTTTGCGTAATTGAGTAGTGTAGCACAAGCAAATTCAACTTCACGCTTGACGCGTAACGAAGGTAACCGACGACCCGTCTACTAACGCCGGCGCCATGCCGTTTTTTCTATAATGCAATCGTCGTGCACTCCAGATTTGCGCGCTCAGCGTCCGTTACACCCCCGCCAAGCCAGAAGAGCGTCACTCCACCCACGCCGTCAAGTCGCCGGGTCACGAACCAAATTAGTTAACATACCAGTCGGCTCCTAACTAGAACCTTGCTCTAGGCACGGCAGTCCCGAATCACACATTGCATAAGCCCTATAATATGATCGCAATCCCAATTCACACGGCTGGCTACAAGACCAAGGCCTAAGCGAACTCCTTAGTAATACCGAGAAAGCCCGTCAAGATCATACATTGCATAAACCCTCCCAAAGGTCGCAATTCTGATCACACACGGTGTATCTCCTACCCTAGTGGGTGTGGAGTACGTCTCGTCATATCACTATACCAAACACACAACAACACCAACAAGTCAACAAACAACAACAAACAACAACAAACAACAACAACAACAACAAGTCAACAGTCGCCTAACAAAGTATATGAACAGTTGAACACCGCTCAGTGATTAATGTACTTAAACAATACAGACAATAAAATTAATGGTACAGTGCTTAATACAACGTTACTAGTGTTACTACGAACTTCATCCACTACTTTGTAGGTATCTTTGTTAGTCATAGCTTAAGTTTTATGTAATTATTATTAATACTCTATGGATTCTGTCTAAAATAAACTTTTTTTGTAAGAATTGTGTGTAAATATTATGATCTGTGCCAAATAAACAAATCTTATTGGAAGACTTGTTGTTGTGTTTATTAGCCAGGCCTGAACCGATCACCTTGTCAGAGTGCCGACTCGTTGGGAACCTCAACCCGATCGGTCTGCGCTCTGAAAAGGGAACTTCACCTCACCCCTTTTTACAGTAGTAAATTAGAAATAATAATACGAGCATAATTATAAATATTGTACCTATAATAGTCAGTAAAAAGTATATAACTATTAAAACAAATTTCTACTAGCAACATTACAGCAATAATATTTCCTGTATTAGGAATCTACGTTAAATCCACCATGCTTCAAAACGGAATGCTCGAGTAGCAACAGCCTTTAAACTAGAGTAAAAGTTCGAATGCTTGTTATCTTTAACAATATTAGATATTAAAGAACAGAATGATATAATATATATATATATATATATATATATATATATGTAAAGAAAAATATAATTTTCTTTCATTTAAATTATTCCGCGCATCAGTCACTGGCAGATCGCGGCATAAACGGCTTATATAATCTATGGTAGATTATAACCTAGAACTGCTGTCATATCATCGTCATGACAAAATAAATTTAATAACCAATATTTAATAAAAGCTAATAGTGATTTGAGAATCGACATTGTGATTAATAACATTAAATGTCGTTTCTTTTCTTACAGGTAAAGTTTATTTTTGTTAGGTACTGTTTAACTTGTACTGTTTGTGAATAACTTAGGTACTTGTAGAATAATTCAATAAATCTTTTCTTACAGAGAAACTCAGTTATGTTTGATTGACCGTGTCGTCCAAATCATTACGAATAAAAACAATATCTTATAAAACGACATTTATTGTCAGAAAAATGGAAAAGTTAAAGTTTACGTTTCAAGTGAAATCAACAAATGACGGAAAGTCTAACTACATCGCTATAACCTCAATTGCTACACAAGATGACAAGACTTACCTGATCCCGGAGGAATTTCAAGCTGTACAGTTTCACAAACATGTTCAAGCATCTAAGGCTTTCAATACACTGAGAAATACATTGAAGAAAAGGCATCATACCAGAAATGTATGGATAAAAATGACAGAGGAACTTTTACAAACATACTGTGATGAGGATGAAAATATGATTTTCCAGGACCAATTTCTTGAGGAAATTACCCAAGGACAGTCAACTATTGGGAAAACAAGAGATTTAGAAGATCCTTTAACGAAAATTTTGGAAAAGTTAATTGAAAGTCAACAAAATAAAGAAAAACAAAGTATAAAGAAGTTAGCCGACAGGTTTGTGATCGAAAAATTTGATGGAAGAAGTGCAAGTGCATGTCACTGGATGGAAACATTTGAAAAGGAGTGTGCGAGGTTTAATATTGAAAAGGATGAGGAAAAAATTGAAATCTTCAGATTATTTCTTGACAAATCAGGCGCTGACTGGTACTCTTCTATGATGATAAAGTATAGTTTACAATCGGAGTGGTCTGAGTGGAAATCAAACTTTTTGCAAACCTATGCCAATAAAGGTTGGAACGCAAGCAAGTATGCTTTATTTTACAGGTACCAATCAGGCTCTTTATTAGAATATGCCATAAAAAAAGAAAAACTTCTTTTAGAAGTAAGGAAGACGATTGATCATGGCACTTTGATTGATATAATTGCTGCCGGTTTACCAGATTACATAACGGATAGAATCAACAAGGAAGAAATTGTACAAACAAAAGAACTATTTAATGAACTTGGCAAGTTAGAACATTTGGTTGCAAAGAAGAAGTTTATAAAAAAGAAAGAAGATACTAAGCAAGTAAAGGAAAAGTGTAGTATTTGTGAAAGTTTACAAAAAGGTGTGCGCTATCATTCAGAAGATTCCTGTTGGTTCAAGATAAAATCGAATAATGGAAAAGATAAAAATAATAAACAAATAAAGCACGTCAACAATTCAGAATTGGAATGTGAATTGCAGTGTGATGAACCAAAAAACTAATAGTGCCGCCGTTAATTAAAATAAAATTAGTATTGAATAAAAAAGTTCAGTTACTTGGAATGTATGACTCTGGCTCGAATGTGTCATTGATAAATGCTAAGTTATTGAAAATAAAGAACAAAGAATTAGGTTACTTTAACAATACTAATTTAAAAACAATTAGCGGCGTTGGAAAGGCAAATGGCATGGTTACACTTCATGTGAAAATTTTTGATGTGGAAAAAACAATGAATATTTTTGTTATGGAGAATGACAATTTCACTTATGATTTCTTAATCGGATTGGACTGTATAAAAGCGTTTTACTTATGTCAAGACGAAAATTTAGTAATCAGCCAAAATGTTCCTTTACAACATAGTGAAATAGTTTCTAAGGAAACAAGTGAGTCGGATATTGATATTTCTAAGGAAATCATTTCTGATAAATTAATAAACTTCAACGAGTACTTCAGTGAAGAGAACTTCGAAATTAGCATAAATCATCTAGACTGTCAACAGCGGACAGTGATTGATGACTTAATATTGAAAAATAAATCTGTATTTGCAAAAGACAAATATGAATGTTGGAGTTGCAAAGGATTATGAAGCACACATTGACTTATCGATAGACAAATATTGCAGTAAAAGGCCATATCGTTGCACAATTGAAGACAAACAGGAGATTGAAACACAAATTGGAAAACTATTGGGAAAAAAAATAATAGAAGAATCATATAGTCCGTTCGCAGCTCCAGTTACATTGGCTTATAAAAGAGATGAAAACAAAAAGTCAAGACTTTGCATAGACTTTCGAGACCTTAATAAAATCGTTGTTCCACAGTCTCAGCCATTCCCGCTTATTGAGGATCTAATAATAAAAACTAGAGATTGCAAGTTCTTCTCTACACTGGATTTGAATTCAGCATTTTGGTCAATACCTCTGCGTCTTACAGACAGGCACAAGACAGCTTTCGTCACTCAAGAGGGGCACTTTCAGTGGACTTGCTTGCCATTTGGTTTAAAGACGTCACCGGTCATATTTCAAAGAATAATGTGCAATATAATTCGGAAACATAAGTTGGGAGATTTCACGGTTTGTTACATTGATGACATATTAATTTTCTCAAAATCGTTCTCAGACCACGTCCAACATCTGGAACAGCTATTTCAAGCGATTGTAAGGGAAGGCTTAAAATTGAAGTTTTCCAAATGTATGTTTGCAGCCAACTCAGTTAAGTACTTGGGCCATATAATACAAAATAATTCGGTAAGACCCTTGAAAGACAATCTAATATCAATAAAAAACTTTCCAACTCCAAAAACAAGGAAAAATGTGAGGCAATTCTTAGGGAAAATAAACTTTTATCATAAGTATGTGCCACAAATAGCAATCAAACTGGAACCATTACATAACCTTTTGAGAAAAGGACAAACCTTTAACTGGACTGAGGCATGCCAAGAATCATTTGATGAAATGAAACAAATATTATGTTCTCATCCAATACTGACCATTTTTGACCCAAAGTTACCTATACACATATACACAGATGCTAGTATACTAGGAGTAGGAGCAGTCCTTAAACAGCCACAAGAAAACAATGAAGAAAAACCGGTGGCATACTTCTCAAAAAAACTAAATGAAGTTCAAAAAAGGAAGAAAGCTATATACCTAGAATGCCTGGCAATTAAAGAATGTGTAAAATATTGGCAGCATCTGCTGATAGGTAGGAAATTTACTGTCTTTTCTGATCACAAGCCTTTGGAGAATATGAATATAAAGTCAAGAACGGATGAGGAATTAGGCGATCTAACGTACTACCTGTCACAATATGATTTCCAAGTTAAATATTCACCAGGAAAATACAACGTCGAAGCAGATTGCTTAAGCAGAAACCCAGTCCTAGAAGTAAATGAAAACCTGGATGAACAATTAAAAGTAGTTAATATGATAACCCTACAAGATATCTTAATAGACCAAGTTAACAATGTCAATATACAGAGCAGGACAGACAAATTAATAACAAGAAACAATGTCTATTACAAGAAAGTTAAAGAAAGAGAGAAAATAATATTATCAGAGCAATTCAGTTTAAAATTTATAAAAAATGTACATGCAGATCTAGGCCACATAGGCATCACACAAATGCAGAGAATGATTAGCTTGTGGTACACAGCAGAAAACTTATCAAAAAACATAAAAAAAATCTGTAAAAATTGTATAGTATGTTTGAAAAACAAATCAAGAGGACAGAACAAATATGGATTGATGTCTCACTTGGGTCCTGCCACAAAACCATTCGAAATCTGCTCCATAGATACAATTGGAGGATTTGGGGGTTCAAGGTCGACCAAGAAATATTTGCACCTGTTATCAGATTATTTCACTAGGTACGCTTACATCATGACGTCAAGTACACAGAATGCAAATGATTTCATTAAACTAGTGAGAAACTGTGCGGAGGAAAACGACATTGGCATGATCCTGTCAGACCAATACCCTGGTATCAACTCTAGAGACTTCAAGGCATTCCTGGATGAAAAAAATATTCCAATTATTTTCACTGCTGTAGACTCACCCTTCTCAAATGGTCTAAACGAGAGATTAAATCAAACATTAGTTAATAAAATCAGATGCAAGATAAACGAAAGTGACGCTAAAATAGCGTGGACAACCATAGCACAGAACTGTGTAAAAAACTACAATGAAACTGAGCACACTGTCACTGGATTTGCTCCAAAGTATCTTCTAAATGGCACCGATGTCACAATTCTGCCAAATGAGCTGAAACTTCAGAAGACCGACTATGATTTGACCCAAGACAGGAAAAAAGCTATGGAGAATACATTAAAATCACACAAGTACAACAAGACGATTTATGATAAAAATCGAAAACATATAGACTTTGAAGTTGGTGATACTGTTTTCGTGGACAATGGAAACAAACTCAATAGGAAAAAGCTTGACGAATTGAGAATCGGACCCTATAAAATCATTGGGAAAATATCAAACTCAATCTACAGGATAAGCACTGACCATAGGAAATCAGAGTCAAACTTTTTCCACGTCTCTAAACTAACTCCAGCCCCTTCGCTTGACATGCATGATGAAGATGAGTAAATAGTTATCTTCTATCTTCACTGGGAGGGGGAGATGTAAAGAAAAATATAATTTTCTTTCATTTAAATTATTCCGCGCATCAGTCACTGGCAGATCGCGGCATAAACGGCTTATATAATCTATGGTAGATTATAACCTAGAACTGCTGTCATATCATCGTCATGACAAAATAAATTTAATAACCAATATTTAATAAAAGCTAATAGTGATTTGAGAATCGACATTGTGATTAATAACATTAAATGTCGTTTCTTTTCTTACAGGTAAAGTTTATTTTTGTTAGGTACTGTTTAACTTGTACTGTTTGTGAATAACTTAGGTACTTGTAGAATAATTCAATAAATCTTTTCTTACAGAGAAACTCAGTTATGTTTGATTGACCGTGTCGTCCAAATCATTACGAATAAAAACAATATCTTATATATATATATAAAATTGTATGATCTTGAATACTTATTTCTGCGCCTTATTAATATATAGATATCAGTCATATATGGAACAAGCATTGGTCCTAAATTAATTAACAACACAAATTTAACGTCAATATTACAATTTTAGAAATAAGACAAAGTTTATTATAGCACGATACAATGTTGTTGTTGGGCAATAAAAATATTTGAATACTCTTAAAAATATTAAGTATTGGGTTCCCTTAAAAGTAAATTTTTACATTTAAATGATTTGACTTTTAAATTTCCTAAAGTTCGAAAGGAATAATTTTATTAAAATAATGTTGTTTCGTTGAGGTACATAACATCGACAATGTATTCGATTTTATATACAGCTAAAACAATTAAATATTTAGGATAATTTCCTATTTGTTACAACCAGTGTCGCTTTGTTTCTGATCGCGGCACAGTATAGGTTGGAGCTCCCATTTTGTTTACTTACACCATAAACTTTTTCTAACAAATTCGGAATAAAGAGGCGAATTAATTTTTCATGTCAAAAAAATGAGCCAGCCGTTTCAAGCTTCATTAAAAAATTTTGGCCACAACTCGATGCCGCCGGAGTTAACTTTTCTCATTTCTCATTTCCGTAATGACTCCTAATTGAAGAAAAGATAAAAGTGGTTTAGCTCGACTAAGCTAGACGGAGCGATAGAACTGAACTGTGGCGCCAGTCTGGATTTGCAAATTGCCGTTGTATTTAAAATCGAATTAGTTTTTATCTAAATCATACGTGGTAAAATAAATGTTTGTCTAATTAAGTAGAAATGTACCTACAAACATTTTTAAGAAAAGTTTATTATAAGCGATCGCACTTAATTACGTCTCATTCTTTTCCTCCTTTTCTTATTCTAATGCTAATATGATCGTATTTTCAACTCCTAATTCTGAACCCTATTTTCATATCTAACGTAATTCGTCTAAATTTTGGTCCAAGTCTCGTATGAAATTTCCAGAGTTCTTGTTGCACGATTCTGATTAACGTGTTAATGCGAATCAAAATGTACTTTTATTAGCTATGTGCAAGTGCGTGACATAAAACTAAAACTGATGATCGTACTAGACTGCATGCATATAACCTTGGTTGCTCACAAAATGTCATACAGTTTCATTCCTTTTAGCTGCCAAATATGTCATTGTATTCTTTTAGCTGCCTGGCGGAGGCCACTATCATGTGCAAAATCAATACAGTCAGCAACAAAACTTGCCAAGCGAACAAAGTATTTCGATGGTCTGTACACGATTCTATTTTTTATAAAATCGTTGAACGGCTACTTCTGCTGACTGTTATATAGAGGTGTACCTACGCACTGACTCTTATAGAATCAGTTGAAATAAGTAATTATTAAATTCTTTGATACTATTGTCGTGTCTTAACGTCATAACGTCATTCATGAAACAAATGAAAGAAAAACAACCCGGACTAAATTGACACAGGTATTCTTTAAAAAAATTACCAGGTCGTAAGTTCATAGTATTTTATTGTTTTATGTATTCAGAATACCGCCCTGAAAACAGCTCTTTTCATGTGCTGCCGGCTCGAGTATTTAAATGACTTATATTTTTCTGACGGGACAGATTAAAAAAAAATATGAGATAGAAAATGTGCCTTAAAATTGTGTCAGATTTTTATTATTATTATTATTATTTGGAGCCTGTCGTGTCCCACTGCTGGGCAAAGGCCTCCCCCCAATCTCTCCACTGATCTCTGTCGAGTGCTATGTCTGGCCACTCCTTCAAGAAGGAGTCCAGTTCATCCCGCCATCGCCGGTGAGGTCTGCCAGATCCCCGATTCGAGTTTTCGGGCTCCCACTCTGTAGTGACTTTGCCCCACAACTCATTCGGCATTCGGCAGACGTGACCAGCCCAATCCCATTTTAGCTTGGCCGCTTTCCGAGCTACATCGATGATTTGTGTCTTGGAGCGCAGCGTGGTGTTCCGGACTCGATCCACCAATTTGACACCTAATATGCTACGCTCCATAGCTCGTTGGCAAACTCCGAGTTTGGACTTCTGAGCTTTAGTCAAAGACCAAGTCTGTGCCCCGTAGGTTAGAACTGGGAGTATGCACATGTCCATGAGCTTCCGTTTGAGATATATCGGAAGATTACCTTTCATCAGGTGTTTCATGGACCAATAGCTCCTCCAGGCGTTTTCAATCCGTCTTTCGACCTCTTTTTCCTGACGCGCCTGGAAGGAGACTAATTGGCCCAAATAAATATACTCATGGACATATGCAATGTGTTCTCCATTTATCTCTATCCTACGTGGTTTGTTGTTAGTCATAAGCTTGGTCTTTGACATATTCATCTTCAGTCCAATCTCGAGGCTTGCGATGCTTAGTTCTTCAAGCATTTGTTGTAGCTCGGAAGCAGTTGAAGAGAAAATGACAATGTCGTCAGCGAACCGCAGATTAGTTAATCTGCGATTTCCGACGACAAGCCCCTTCTCTCCCCAACTTGGCGCAAGTTTTTTGAAGACTTGTTCCAGAGTGCTTGTAAAAAGTTTCGGCGATAGCGGGTCTCCTTGCTTAACTCCTCTCTCTATTTTGAAGGACGGGCCAGAAGATTGCAGTTTGATGGTGGCGGTACTATTTCTATATATAGTGCTCAGGAGTTTTATGTAAGATGGATCTATTTCTTGATTGAATAGGGCAGTGAATATGGAGGCGTGGGTGATACTGTCAAAAGCTTTAGAATAATCTATGAAGGCGATGTAAAGTGGAAGTTTGTGTTCTTGGCATTTTTCAACTATTTGGTTTAAAGAATGTAGATGGTCGGTGGTGGAGAGGCCTGGTCTGAATCCTGCCTGCTCTGGTGGTTGACGGCGATCTAGGCAGCCGGAGATGCGACTTTCTATTACTTTGATGAAGGTTTTGTACAGATGGGAGACAAGACTGATAGGGCGATAATTACCGATATCAGCCCTGTCACCCTTCTTGTACAACAGTATGATATTAGAGTGGCACATTTGTTGTGGAAATGTTTTTGTTTGGATTATGCTATTGAATAATTTTGTGATTTGAGGAATTAATTCCAGCTCTCCTACCCTTAAGGCTTCGGTTGTGATGCCGTCTTCTCCTGGGCTTCTGCTGTATTTCATCCTAGGAAGTGCAAGATACACTTCATGCTCTATTATGGGTGGGATATCGTCGGAGGTCATTTCTGTTATTTGTGTCTGGAGGGGGTTAGAGTAAAGAGTCCGGTAGTAATCCGTGGCTATATCTAAAATTTTGTCTCTGCCCCCATGTTTTATTCCAGATTGGTCTCTTAAATTTGTGATCCAGCTTTTCCCAGCTGATGCTCCTTCCTTAGCTGTTTTAAGAGACTTGTTTTTGGTTAGGGCTATTTCGACTAATTTCGTTTGGTAACATCTGAAATCTGCACGAATACTGCGTTTTACTAGTTTATCTATTGCTCTATATTCTGAACTATTCTTTGGGTGGATAAATGTCTGCCTTGTTTCTATTAGTTTTATCGTTTTTTCTGTTAGTTTTTTGTGTCTATTTTTGCCTCTTTTAATTTTGTTGCTTGCCACTTTTATGCTGTTTTTTATATGGTCATACTGTTCGTTAATATCTTTTTCAGTATCTGTGTCCAAGGCAGCGTAATAGTTATTGAGTTCTTTAATGAATTCCTGTTTATGTACTATTAGTGTATTTTTATCATGATTTCGGATTTTATTCTTAAGTATTAACTGTTGGCGGTAAATTCTATTGCTGAAAACTAATTTGGCACGGAGGGGTCTGTGGTCGGAGCTGAATTTTATGTTATTTATGGCTTCTATGTTCTTCAGAGTCTGTATATTGGATGTAATGATAAAGTCTATTTCGTTTCTGTAGAGACAATTTGGCGAGATCCAAGTCCATCTACGGTTGGGTTTTTTGTAAAAATATGTGTTGGCAATCTGTAAATTTTGGCCGAAAGCAAACTGGATGACGCGCGACCCTCGAATATTCCGGTCTCCTAAACCATGAGGACCTATGATTTTGGCATCCTCCGTGTCTTGCCTTTTTCCTATTTTGGCATTGAAATCGCCTATTATCAGATTGTAAGTTGTACGGTGTTCATCGCATGCTTTATTGAGTAGGTTATAGAAATCTTCAACTTCTTCATCGGGATGTGTTGATGTTGGGGCGTATACTTGGATGATGGTTAATGATTTTTTATCTGTTAAACGAAACTTTAAAAGTGCTATTCGATCTGAGTATGGTACAAATTCGATAATGTTGTCCTTCCATTTTTTCGCAACTAAGAAGCCTACTCCATTTAATCCACCCGAATCCCCGCAGTAGAAAAAGATGGTCTTCTCTCGTTCTACGGTATCTTCGCCCTGTCTGCGCACTTCAGAGAGGCCGACAATATCCCAATTTATATCATTAAGGGCATTTTCTAGTTCTAATAATCTTTCCTCTGTTCTTAAAGTCCGAGTGTTGTATGTGAGAACGTTTAAGCTGTTTTCGGAGTCCTTTTTAGCTTTTGCCGAAGCCGTTTGACGGGAAGGTGATCGTGACGCCCGGAGATTCTTCGCACCCCGAGTTCTGGACAATTTCCGCCTACCGTCATTAGCGGAGTTATCCGAACCGCCGGGCCCTAGGGGCCATTTCTTTATTTGTGTCTTCATATTTGGGGGGGTATAGACGATTAACCTACCGCGCTTGTCTAATGCGTGTTGGCAGGTAAGCAGTGAGCCTCCTTACTCGGCTCGTGGGTGCCGCCGTTGATGGACTAGCCATTCCTCCGCCACTACCCTAAGTCAATATCCTGCTCTAATATTGACTGTCCGACTAAGCCACAAAGCACTATGCCCTAGCCGGTCTTACACACTTCGAAGTGAAGTGTGCGACAGTTTTACGTCTTGTCGAGGACGAGATTACTGGCAAAAATTTGTTTGGTTTGAAAATAACTAACTAAAATAAAGCGCAGTGATCCAAAGAGGGTCTTGGCCTCCAAAAGTTCAATTTAAGTACGATGAGAACTCTTAGTTGAATAACTGCATTGAATGCAGGATCAAGATCAGGACACACGTGTAAGCGTTAAGATCTGACTGACTAGACACACAAGTGGACTCCAATATGCGCCGTAGGACGAGAAGTTTAGATCAACACTCCCAAGTTGGGCCCTAAGAGAATGGTCATGATTAAAACAAATGTCAGGAAGGCCATATTTAGGAATACCGATGAAAGTTTGATAAGGGAACTTAATGCAAGAAATTGGTATTCACCGAAGAGACGCCGAGTTAAAGAGTGTTTTAATAAAAATAAATCAATCTAACACAATTAAACTCACCACATCCGGATAGTTGCTAAACAGTTTAATATACACGGTGAAATTTAATCGATGATTATGAATCCATTTTTCTAATTCAATAATCGATAGTGATCATTTATGTATTATGTAGCACAAACACAACAAAGTTATTTTTTTATAATACCTAATTCTTAAGTTGATATTTTAAGTGAAATTTATTATCACCTTACCTATCTAAACAGTTTAAATCCACTTTCCAACGTAAGTAACATCCAAAAAATATTAAAAACTTGTGAGCAATACGTTATCAATTTGTCATTCTCATTCTCTTCACTTCCGCAGGGTGTCCATGTTATCAATTTTAACGATATAATTAACTGTAATTCATTAGATAGTGAAGTACCTAAATTACATGAGACCTAGCGTATTGAATTTCATTTAGTTTGGTATGTCATATTTTTCAACTACTGATTACTGTTTTTTTTTTTAATTTGCTAAAATTGTTTGATCATGTACACGTACGATTAATTTAGATTTTAATCTGTGGATTACTTAAAATATACTAGCTGGTAACTAATATTCCGAAAAAAATCACGCCACTAAATTCAACCTGAGAGAAGGACTAGTAGGGTAACAGCACCAGTGGCCAGCCAGGGACCAGTAGTCAGCCTTTTAAGTCGTTTATTGGTCATAAATTTCTGGTATATTCGATTAAACAAATCGCGAGTAGTCAAATAGGAGCTCTGATTCCTTATTCGTTAATACGTAACGCGGCAGGAGCGGTGAGGTATCGGGGAGAAGAAATATACTCGTTCATAAAGGTGATGTTTGTTGACGAGAGCTAGAATGTCATGTCCGCCATATTTTTTACTGCACGTGGTGTTCTTTTAACGCGTGAGAAAAAATATGTTTTAATATAAAAAGTTACTGTTTTTTGTTAATGATGGGTTTATTGGTTAGTTTATCTATTAAATTGCGTTATATTTAAATAGAAATATCAATATTTAACTTATAAATTGAGGAGGTTGACCACTGGATACCACTTTTTTACAAAAAATCCAGTGCCCAGCCTCCCGCGGCTGACCTTTGGGTTATTAGTTATTTCTTTTATTTTCGATCCAATACGACCGTTAGGACCGTTACATTTACATTTTCAAATTTAGTTAGGCATGTCTCAGTCAATTTAAAATAAAACCCAGTAGTCAGCCGCATTTGAAATAACGTTTTAATGCGGCTGACCACTGGGTTTCACGGATCCAGTACTCAGCCATTATCTTCCTTGGTACGTCGCTGCCAAATATTATGAACTTTAACTCATTTAAATAAGGTTCAAAAGTGTATACATACTTTTGTTGAGAAATATTTCAATATCTAACGGGCCCCTGCACGGGTTTCACCAGCATTTAAACCGATTTCAAAAATAATGAATTCTATTAAATAAACAGATTCATTAATAAAAAATAAGAAGATAAATACAGTGTTTATTCGTTTGCAAGAATAATTTTAAGCACCTATGGCCTACAAATTTCGTGGCATGAGAATTGTACTTATAAGAGTATAGGTACCTACCTATACTCTAGCTTCCTACCTAGGAATGATAAATATTATAATATCGTTAACTTTAATACAAATAATAGTGTTTTTTATTTCATTGTTATTAATAGTTTATAAAGGCTGAGTACTGGGTACACAAAGGCTGCTTACTGGATTTTAGAGGTAGACTACTGGAGAAAAGTGCAATTTTTTGTTTAATCTTAATTATAGATATTATAAAGAGGATTGTTATTTTTTGACATACTTTGTTTTAAAACTATAATAAACAATTGATCTAACCATGCCATGCGTTTATTTATCCAACTAATCCTGTAGGAACGTCGAGAGTACAAACTTTAAAAATGCGTTATAAGGCTGACGTATTAATGTCAACAGTCCAACAATGTTTTGAAAAGCTACCTATACCTTTATTTCTTACTCCTCGATTGGTCGACAGTCAACCAATCACTGCGTACGTACTACGCATTTTGGCCCGTTCGTCATGCTTAATTTGTTACTGATTTGCAATATATGACTCAATTGTATATACCAATAGTAAAAATTACCCAAACTGCTACCAAGGCTCCATCTAGTGCCAGGTAGAACAAACCAGGTACCACAATTAATTAACGAAAAAACTAGTTTTATTACCGCCCCTGCAATCATTTGAGTGCAAGCATATATATATATTTTTTCCTACTCCTCTACTGTTATCTGTCATTTATGCATTCATTACCACGAATATAAGAACATACATAAAAGATTTCAAGAAAAGTCTATATTGTCTATTCCTCATAAAAGCTCTTGTGCTTTTATAAGCTATAACGTTACTGCAATTAATGGCTACCAACCTAACAAAACCAAAACGAATACAGTTTTAAACTAAGTGCATTACTGCCAACTTACAAAATATTTATTTGGTTGCATAGTAAAAATAATTACTTCATAAGTCAGAAACACGCATGTGACACCCGTAATATAGCAACACCCATAGACTACGAAGACCGCTTAGCGTTGCTTGTTAGTCTCCGTAGGCTACGGTGGCCAAAATTGAGAAAAAACTGTCCAAAAAATTAATTTAGCAAGTAGCAAGTACCAGGGCCTCATGAGTTACGAGAAGGTGTCGCTGACCGGCCGGCAGCGACCCGGGGCAGGCCGGGCGCGGAACAAGGTATGCTCGCGCGTCTTGGCTATATACTTTTGCTGTAATTTGTTTACCTAAATTAAGATTTATTTTTGTTGACTCGTAGGAAAAATATTGTATGCAACGTTGTATAAGTAGGTCAAAAAATTCTCGTGGCGTATTCTTTTACAATGAACTCACGCCACTCGCCTTTTTTGACCCTTCTTATACAACTGTTGCATAAAATACTATAAAATACCTTATAAAAATGTCTTTTAAATGCTATAATATGGCTTGAGTATACAAGCAAGTTTCAGTGTTTAATAGCAGTGTTTTTAATTCAAGCATATGTTTTATCAACTAATTCCAGCCATGTACGTACTTAAACGTAAGTAGTGGTAAACAGAAATCTAGAATTTCTCATATTCTTTCATACAAAACACCTAACAACCGGCTACATTACAAGTACTTTGTATAACAACAGTTTATATTTGCCACTCTTTTTTTTAAATTGCTCAGTCCCTGCACGTTATCCAAAGTTGGTGTCATACAATAAAATAATGCTAAAATAATGCTAAACCCTTTCAAACGAGATATGTCTCAACAGTATACATCCATGGGACAAATTGCCCATTCTCCTTTAAAAATAAGAAAGGTTGTGTTATAGATCCATAAACTTTCAATAAAGAATGGTTAAAATATTATTTCGTTTAACACCTGCATGCACCCAAGCATTTTTGTTTAATATAAAAAAGGCACGATGGTCGTTCGATGGCTGTTTTTTTTTTATTCAGTTGATACAATACTCAAAGCGAATACTATGAAAATCACTGTATTGGTTAATAAAAATGAAATATTCTCTTGAGGGTTTCTACCCTAAATAAATAAATTAAATCAATCCCAAAGTAGATCGTTAGTTAGCTTGGAGAATTTAACAACTGGAGACACCTTGTCTGTAATTTTCTGTACAAAAGAGTTGTCCATTTTTGCGGAGGAGGTGCACGTCAATTGTATGAATATATGAATTGTAGCCATGTCAGATAAACTTCAGTTCATACAATACATTATACATATGACCATTGGCCGAGGTCTTCGACAGAGAGGTAAGCTCTTAAAGGCGACACCAGTTGGTAAATCCGCCAAGTTAGTTCGTGATTTAGGTAGCTATGTCAAAGAAATTGGGAAAAAAGAAGTATAAAATGATCACTTTACTTTTATTATTTCTCGCAATGGTCGTGTAAAGCACTTTGTGATGTCTCGATCGAAAAGTAACTACTTTTAAAGGATGAGGCTTTTCGTTAAATATGAGTGCGTCGAATACGAATTTGAAGCAAATATTAAATTAAGCCCTTCTCTACAAGAGACGAAAAACAAAATTATTAATTAGCTTGTTATCTGACTTTTGTCAGAAGTTGTTAGAAGTAATAAAACAAATAACCACATTTGTTATACACATTAACTTCAACCTTTAACTCGTAGAGAAATTCATACAATTATATAGGATCGTCTTGTAAACTTTTGCTGTTAAGATTTGGTATAAAGTAAGCATCACGTACCAGTGAGTGATATCACGTCTACGGCTCATCAGTGGGTGCACGTGACGACTTAGCACAAACAGATTTCGCAACATGACCATTTTAGCAAGATCTCTGTGAGTTCACTGCCCCCCTCTTTTTTCTCCCCAGGGATAACGTAAAACGGGAGGACTGAGAGCTGTTATTATAATGGTGATGTTATACGCAAAAGAGCGGCCTGCTACGGTGGCGCTACAAAGTTTTCTTTCTCCCAACTTTATTAGCCCATTAAGAGATCCCATGACTCGCAATTGTGCTTTTTCCTACTTTTTTTGATGTCTTTATTACGAACAGTTTTAGTACCTAGTGAATTATTTAATACAATACCTGTATAAATTATGAACATATGTTTTATGTACTGGGATTAGTAAATTGGTATAAGCCGGCGGGAATTATCAACTTCCTAATTCGATTGAAAATCAATTCAGTGAATCGTTTTATGAGCTGCGCAGAACAGTGTGCCTCTCGTGGGACTTGAATGTATATTAGCTAAAGCATAAAATAGTATTCATTATTAGAAGTTACCTTACAACCCTTACTTGATGTTTTTAGAAACAGTGTCTAGATGAACCAAGATATTCCGCCATAAGATATAATTAGCTAGACGTGTAAATCGCTAAAGATTTTTTTAAATAGCCTATATTTGTGTCCCATTGCTAGTCAAAGGCCGCCCCTGTCGTCCGGCACTCGTCACGGCTTTGTGCATACTCCCGCTAATCGCCACAAAATGAGTCCAGGTATTCTCCCTTCTCCTTTTTGGCCTGCCTCTGCCTCGGGTGATCTATGGTGTCCATTTCGTCGCTATTTTGGCCCATCTTTCCGAATACATCCGGCAGACGTATCCCGTTCAATCACACTTGAGCTTTGGCGGGCTTCGCACCCACATCAGCAATACCGGTCTTGGAGCATTCCTATTCTATCCGATCCTTATCCCATCGGTTCTACGTACAGAGTCCAAGTATGCTGCGTTCCATTGCTCACTGGCAAATCTTAAGTTGGGACTTTTGTTTTGGGCTTCTGTTAGGCAGGATACACATGTCGACGAGTTTGCACTTTAGTGCCAGTGTAAGGTTTTTACATAATCGAATTTCGTATATCTTTCGTATGTTCCGTTTTACTTATTGTCGATCCAAGAAAGAGTATTGATTGCTATTGTGTTTTCTGATTCAGTACTTTATTAATTATGGTGGACCAGTGGCTGGTCTGAGTTTATTGTTGTAATTTTAGGTTGTTATATTTTAGTATACTTGCTATTTTGATGCAGTCATTAATTTTTTATAGAGTATTTCTATGTATTCTAAATTAAGTTAAAGTGCAGGTCGTTTTTCAAGCATGCGTCGCTTAATGACATAATCCATCGATCTTTTGTCACCATCAATGTGCCTGCTCTTCTTGAGCCGACTGGCATTATCAGGGATTATAGCAAGAGGCCTGATGGGGTGTCCTTGGTTCCTTGGAGCTTGGGACGGATGTTAGTGTGGGATGCTACCTGCGTAGACACACTGGCATCGTCCCACCTCCAACGGTAATATAAAAGCGGGCGCAGCGGCGGAAAGCGCTGACATTTTGAAACGTTATAAATATAAGAGCCTCGGTAAAGAGTATCATTTTGTACCATTTGGCGTTGAAACTCTAGGTCCATGGGGTCCCAGCGCGCACAAGTTTTTCGGAGAAATCGCGAAACGTCTGGTTGACGTAACTGGTGACCGAAGAGCTGTGGCGGCTTCCTCGCACAACGTATCAGTATTGCGATACAACGAGAAAATGCCGCCAGCATCCTTAGTACAATGCCTCAAAGGCCTATTTTAGATATAAGCTAGTTATAGTAATCTTCTGTATATATCCATTATGTATATTGTTATTGTAAATAAAAATAACGCATTCAAATTAGGTTTGTCTTTGTTTATAATAAGGGTATCTTTCTCGAGACGTCTTATTGGTTTTTGAAGAGCAGTTGTCTGTAAATTTTTACGTTGAATCTTAGTTTTACTCTTAGCGGTCTGTAGTCGGGACTGAAGTCTATTATTTGATTGAGAACGCGTACGTCATAGACTATGTAACTATTGGATGATAAAATGTAATCTATTTCATTGTGAATGTTTCCGGCAGGTGCAATGCAATGAATGTGTTGCAGATTTTGAAGTTTTGCCCAAAGCGAACTGAATAAAGGATGACTCACTCTACAATTGTACGGGCCCGGGCAGGGGCGTCCTACACATCAGTTTTCTATAGAAACATCACGTGATCACCGATCACCTGTCATATAAAAAGAAGTGCCGGAAGCCTCGTCCCGGGCCCGGACCGTTCTAGCAAGAGTCATCCTGAAGGTGAGTACCACGCTCGCTGAGCGTGCGTGCTAAGTGCGTGTGGACCAATCATATCGAAGTTTTCCAGTTCTCCTTTTATACCGACCTGTGTGTTTTAGTTGCCGGGGACCATTTTCCACATTCCTCGTTTTTTTTTACACGCTGTGTTAAGGTCGTAAAAACTATCTACCTCGTCCTCACAATGGGAAGATGTGCTTTCACTTTGCCAAAGGTTATATGGTCTGGTTTTTAAGGTTATAGGACGTTTTAATAAAGCAGGTCTCTGAATTTAATAATGTTGTTTATCCACTTCTTGCTTACAAGAAAACTTACTTCATACAGCCCGCCTGCTGTTCCAAAATGATAAACACATTGTGATCTCTCTACACAATTTGTTCTCCTCTTTATACTTTTGACAAGCCAACAACATCAAAGGTGCACGCATAGCGCGCGCGCAGCGTGCTTGCAAGTCGTGAATGGCGCTCGAACGGCACGTTCGCCAGAACATTATCCTTGTATCTCCATATTTAAGATCAGTAAAATAAGGTTTCCAAGTACCAATGTAATTACCTATAACATTGCGTAGGCTCATTGCCAGTTGATCCGACGGCAGAATAGATTTCATTGGCAGTTAATACTGTGTGAGAAAGATCTAACAAAGCAGACGAACGATCTGCGATGACTACAGTCAGTCGTTGTCTAGCACCATTTTAGTGAGGGAGGTGTGTGTTCAGTAATAGATGTTTTTTAGGTGACATTGAGCTAATTATCCTCGTTTGTTTTTGCGTACATACATACATACATTTATGTTACATATTTGAAAATTAAAAATAGATAATTATATGAATGACATTGGTGTTAATGGTGTTATATAGTAATGTTAAATTCATTAAAATACAAATAACTGGAAAGTTGTATATGGATAAAAATCCAGTAGAAAACCAAGGTAGGTGAAATGTTTTGTGCGCGCTAAGGTGAGGAAATTTTTGTAAGTAATGTTGTCGACCAGTTTGGATGAACAGTCTTATTAAGAAGTTTCAAAGGCTTAATCAAAGACATATTTTATCTGCTTCAGTAAATCATTGGCTGAATACAAAAAGACAGTGAAGACAAACATTTAAAAACATATAATATGTATAGTTCAAGAATATACAATCAACCAGACTAATGAGAATTGACGTTAATTATATCATAAAATAATCTAGCAACATGTCATTTTATAATACTGATTTCAGCGAATATTTGCCTATACTAATATTAAACATAAGTACCTTATACATAAATTCGTAGTAGGTACCTTAAAAAGTTATTTCATTATGAAGACGACCTGCTTGGCTTAGTAGGTAGTGACCCTGCATAGGCAGGGACTATGAAGCCCACGGTCCCGAGTTCAAATCCTGGTAAAGGCATTAATTTGTGTGATGAGCACAGAAATATAATATATTCCTGAGTCAAGTGTTTTTTCTTTGTATTTAAGTATGTATTTATAAATATTTAAATATTATGTATATCGTTGTCTAAGTACCCACAATACAAGACTTATTGAGCTTACTGCGGAACTTACTCAATTTGTGTAATAATAATAATGTCCAATAATATTTATTTATTTAATATAAAAAAGATTATTGTCAGCGTGGGTGGGTAACTAAAACGATATTTTTAAGTATCTAATGCAATTAACTATACAAGTGAATAATAATAAAAATCTAGTGCGTACCCGGCACTAAATAAATGTGAACTTCTCCGAGCAGACGTAAATAAGTAATCTTATTTATAGGCAGTAAGAGTAAGCAACTTAGGCGTTGCAATTTCGTGATTTTATTATTTTATTCTCAAGGGGCGTAGTTACCTTATAATATTCAAAGTTCGCGAACAAGCTGAGGGAATTGAAATAAAAGAAGTCTGGTGTCGTCCCCCGCGGCACGAGTTTATAACAGAGGTGATGCATTCCAGTCGGCTTCCCCTGTTTACTTTAATGTTGCCAACCGCCAACTTTCCTACGGATTTTCGTAAATGAGATTTCACACGGGCACATCGTGTTTGGTTTGAATAAACTTAGCCAACTTCCTTGTGTTTTGAACCGAAAGTTCCAAATTCAAGTTTATGAATGGCGCGATGTTCTATTTATTTTGAACCCGTGTGTAATTGTGATGTCTTATCTAGATAAATTGAAATCTTGTGTTTTTAACATCTTAAATTATGGAGTGTGGAATTAAGAGGAGTGACATCTCTTATGGTAGAACTGTTGCAAAAGTGTCCAGCTGTCAGCTGTAAATAATAGTTCCAAATCTCTCCAGAGTAGCGCTAGAGTAGCTAAAAACCTAGGCGCTATTGACGGAGTAAAGTGCGTTGTCTATGATTTGATTTTTTTGTTCAAGTATTCTAGGTATTGTAGCGCCACCTATTTAAGGTTTTTTGATGACACTTTTTGGTACATGGAGATTTATTTTCTTACCTCCACCTTCCGTAATCTTCGTTCAAATTTGTCAAACAAAATAAATGGTTATTTTTCATGAATGTCGAACAAAAATGCATAAATTATTTTTTGATCAGATTGCCACTATTTGGACTAATTCTTGCTTATCCATTTGGATTTCTTTTATTAAAATACAATCATCCATCATACGTTATACCCACATCAATATAGTTCCACGAAAATATCCATGAGCATACCTAAACTTAAAATCTGGGGGCACGGTAGTGCCCCCGCCAAGACTAGCAAAGCACAACGCAAGTTTGATTGTCAAGTTCTTATTATGTTGTAAAGCTTTTCTCGAAGCATTTCGTCGTTTTTTTTGAACCCTCATAACTTGGGTTTGGATTAAACCAGATAAACACAATTCCCGGTATAAAAATAATATTGGACTTATTAAGCATACAAATATCATTGCATAGCTCTCATACTTAAGATTTTATTCATTTATCTAAAAACCCCGATTTTGTCACTGACTGACTCACTCACTCACTCACTGATGATCACCAAAACCCTTAGGATACTTCCCGAAATCCTAGGAAGCTGAGATTTGGTATGTAAAATAGTATTAAGACATAAACAATAAAAAATTCAAATGGGGAGGTGGAATTTTGTATCAGGGAATCAATAACCGCTGAACCGATTTAGTTCAAATTTGGTATGTAGATAGTTTTTGTTATGGGGAAGGATATAGAATTAGAAGTTTGAAAAAGCGGAGGAAAAGGGCGTCAAGGCGAAAAAGGGGTTGATGGGGAATCAGTAAAAAAGCAGATTGTATAAAAGATTCCCCCAGATACGTATTTTAGGATTTTTAATAGTAATTCACCGTCAACGCTTTAAATTAGGGAATCGAAAATTGTCATAGCAACTTACAAAAAGAAGTGAAATCCCATAAAAAACATTTTCCTGTAAAATGTTGCCAAAACGACAAAAAGTTATCAGACCTCTTGTAGAACCAATCTTCTAACTCTACAATCCCTAACTTCACAAACTACACCTTAGTCAAAAAATGTTGTAATACACGAAGTCTTGTATAACAAAAAATATAGAATAGTGAATAAATTTTTCACCATACGCCCATGTGACGGTAGCGAAAAGGCCAAGCCACATAATTTGACTAAGGTGTAGAGTTTGTAAGTAGAGTTAGAAGCTTGATTTTACAAGAGATCTGATAACTTTTTGACAGTGCGAGCCTTATGGTTTCGTCTTGGCAACACTTTACATGAAAATGATTTTGATGGGATAATACTGATAAAAAATAATAGGTAATACCTATATATTATTTATTCTCACGCTGACGAGTTTATGTACAGTACAGACTTTCGAATCGTGAGTACGAAATCAGTAGTTATGAGGTAACCTCAAAAACACAAAATTGATCTGAATTATGTATTCAAAATTGGGCAGATCGCGTTCGCTCTAAACTATTGTATTTCACCTGGAACTATTACATTTTACTCTGGAAATCAAAATATTCAGAAGTTTATAGCATTGCGAAAAATTTGGACAAAGGTTCAGTACCTACAGTTCTATTTCGTATTTTCAATAATACGTCCCCAAGTGATTACTTATCGTATATTATCCTCGTTTCTATAAAAGCTCCGAATCGATTAACAATGTTTGTATTTGCTACAGATACAACCTTTAAGATCCGTATTGATTTCCCGTTCAGACAGTAAGAAGTAACAAGTGGAAAGGAAAGGTTTAGGTTTGTATGCGTCATTAGTGAGCTTCCGGTGCCTAATTGCGTCGATGGCGCCTCGGCCGGAACTCAAAAGATTGCGTTCAAATAGCAAAACGTTTTCGCTCCGATTCGCCAACGGACAAGCCCGTTCATTCACACTCATTCCCAATCGAATCCTATGATTAGATGTCTCTATCTCTTTCATACCAATCCAAAAATATCAGTTTAGTAAAGGATAGCTCTAGTATTCGTATAGGCGCCAGCCAAATGAGATTTGAACCCTAGATAGGTACCTATCTATTTGAAAAGATGTATTGGTTTTCAGTATCCTTTGTCAGTAACGACTGCTCATTTAAATTCAGTTCGATTGATTTGGATTTATACAGTTGAAAATATCAGTAGATACAGAGGTATATGTTAATATTCCTCTTTAAAATTTTGCTTTGTTTGTTAAGTTCTTTGTGTTGTAAAGCTGTTCAAACGAATACACGAATTTCGATGTCCAATTACGAAAGAAAATAGCTTTTCTGCTAACAAATAACTTCAATTGCCAATAACACTAATTTGATACGTCATATGTTTTATAAATGTATGAATAAAAGTTAGGGTAAGTAAGTGAGTTTTGTTTTTTATTCATTAAGGGTGTAACGAAATCATGGCTGCTACCCTTCTCAATGAGACCGGTAAATTGTTTCAAGAGTTTTTCTACTTTCTGTTGGTGTCCAGTAACAATGTGAATGACGTCGGGTTCGGAGGGAACGCGGCAATGATTGATGACGATATTAATTAATACGCCACTTTCCTCTTCGCCCTTTCAAAGTTACTAGGAATACGGTATAAATAGTGATTTCCTTGTTATGACTTCTTGTGATTTTTTCTCTAACAGAGAAAGAAATTATACATATTTGCCCTGTTAATATACATGATGCTATTTAATCATTATTATGTTTAGAATATTGCAATGAAATACTAATGCAATTTACATTAATTATTACGCAGTAAATTTCATTATAAACACTCTCCAAGAAAGAATAATAAACAGCATTAATAAACGTTGCAAAATGGGGTCGATTTCAATATTGTAATTTTAAGGAAAACAAAATCCGAGGAAAATTTAACAAACCCACAGAGTCATTATTATCCGCCTAATGCCATATTTCTCTACCCTTTTTCTCCAAAGTTTTAATTAGTGCCCAAGGACATTATCCAAGCTCTTACTTGTCTTAACTACTCAGGCCTGCGTCCAAATCCCTTCTTACTTTAACTTGAGAAAACTTCAACGTTATCTTAAACTCTTTTTAGATCTAATCACAGTAGCAATATTAACTAATTGTTACGTATTATATATTGAAGTAATTTAAGTTATGTTAATATAAATCAGCCTTTTCTTGTGTAATGTAGCCAAGATTACTACTAGTTCACTCTTTAAAACGGGTGGTTCAATAGGATTGATGTAAAATTTGCATTTTTTGAGAATTATAATCCTTTAAAATCACAAGCCATTTACTAAACATGATACATGAAAAGTGCGTGTTCAGATATTTTTGAGCACCTCGGCCGCTCTGATATATCTGATACCGACTGTACGTACTAGGTTTCTACAAACTGTGCAATGTCGTGAATGTTTAATTTTGATTGAAGGGAGGGAATAAAAAATAAAGAAGTTTCATAATATTCTCTAATATGAATATACAAAAGATAATTTTAAAAGGTAAATATAGGTAAATACCTAAATTTTTACTCATATTTTCAAAATATTCATCTAACATTGGAAGTAAATAAGTATTCAAATTAAAAATAGTTTACAAATATGCCAGTCATTATTGTAATTAGCAAGGATTAAAGTTCACAGAATGCCAAGCTCGCTGGAATAAGAGCCTTAAACGGTGTCGTCTGTCGTGAGCGCGCAGTCACTAGATGCGCCCTCTTTCGCTTAATCCTCGGCTCCGTAGGATGAATGGACATAATTTTCTGTACTTGACACCGACTCCCGAGCTGTCATCGTGGGGCTCAACTACTCGCTGCTTTGTTCCTTTTTATTGCTGTCACTTGTTACGTTCATCCCACCGACATAATGCCCATGTTCAACTATTGTTGTCCTTCGTTACAATGTATTCGCTCAATCATAGGTATTATTTGATTACGGACGGGTAATTTGTAGCGGGCAATAATGTTGAGGTTATGACTATGGACGTAAGCTATAGCCTCGTAGAAGCAAATTTGTTTATGGTCAATAGCTTTTTAATGACATATATGTATAATGTTTTTATTTTAGTCATTTACTATTTTAGTGATCCATTAATAAAAGTGTGCCGAAAATAAAATTGAATACCGTTTTATTAGGCTGGCGTCCGGTTTTTTATCCCATAGCCCATTTCATTTTAGATACCATCAAACTTCCAATAGTCTTTACACCTTGGCCGGTGCTGCCTTCTGCATGCGTCCCATGACACGGGCGAGGGCAGCATCCGCTCAGTGTACCCCTAACATCTCATTAAAATGTCCAAAAGGGCCGCTTGTGTTGACTTCGGCTCCGCGCACGCCTCCCAAATATCCGGAACACCAATAATCCGTGATGAATAATGACATTATAATATGTATAATAATTATAACTATTACATAAAAAAACTAAAACATAGACAACTTCCAATTTCGCGATTCTCGTTAAAATAAGCCTACATATTTCATATAACAGGTAGGTAAGCGCTTCTTTTCAACTGTGCAAGTGACCAGAGCGCTTAGAACTGAGTATAATGCGAGGCCAGTTTTACAAAATGGAGTGGCATGAATGAATGGTTACTGCGAACAATGATGGAGACTAGTCGCCAGTCGCACTAAGTCAAGACTAGTCGTTCTCCTTATTCAGCACCGTTGAGTGTTCTGAATGTTTTTTTTAAGCCAACTTTCTAAGCGTATATCACAAAAAAATCAAATCGTATTTCTTAAATATATTTCTTAATTTATAATTGCGTAATTTACATTTCTATGTAATAGTTTTCTTAGTAATGTAGGAAACTTTAGGCCTATTTTTAGTTCATTTACTTTAGACATATTTGTAAAAGGCTGTTTGTTTTCTAAATAAAAAAAATAATAATAAAAAATAACGAAAACTATATGAATGCCTTTGAGTTATTATTACTATAGAGAAGTCATACTAAACACTAAAATTGTCGCGATCACAACCTGTATCACGCGACCAAAACGTCGTAAGCGCCGAAACTTCCATGGCGTTTGCGCGTTTAGGTCGCAAGATTCACGCTCCGCTTCCATGGTTTGCTGTCAAAACAACAACACATCTTGGCGCAAAATACTGGTTCTCTTTGCCGGTTATGAACGTAGTAAAATAGTTCAATGATGAATGCACATAGGTAAAATTCCTATTTTATAAAAATTAATATCATAAAAATATAACAAAATTTTGTATTAATATAAGAGGTGACTTGAATTCTCTTAGGCCTTTTGCATACGGGGCAACCCAACCCTCGCAGAGCTTACAATACACGTACATACAGATACAGAAAGTAAAAACAAAGACAATTAAAGGTAATGACAGGCGCACAGGAGTTCTTATCGCTTAAGAGCGATTTCGTCCAGACAACCTTTGGTTAGCGAAGACAAGAAAATTGAAATAGCTATTGGCGTTGCAGTAAAAAGAATAGCGATATTTTAGGCATCTGTCAACCGAAGTTTGAATCGACCTAAGTACATAGATACAACGCCTAAAACTTAAAATTAAATCAGTTCTTGTAAAATTGTGTCTTGTGAATCCTATTATTACACATGCCAACGCGTTTAAGACGAAAGTGAAGCCCTAATTTTTTTCTCTAGATATAAACATTATTGAAAATATTTTGACATAATGTATGTATATCAAACATAGCTACTTAGATTTTTTAATTATTATAAGAGTTAGGAGCACTTAGAAAACATACGGGATTTGTTTTTTACTCCTAATTCTTATAAATAAATAAATAAATTATTATACGTATGTTGGACATTGTTACACAAATTGCAAATTAAAATTTTCTATGGGATGTCAATTCTTCGCCCTAAGTTTCTTAAATTTGCCGCCTTGTTCTACTGACAAGGCCGCTGTGCCAGTGTATATTAAAACATACTAAATACTCGTTGTTTTAGGCACGATATCATTATATGGTACAGTAGAATAAATTAGCGAGGGCAAGATAAATTCCGTTCTTACTAAAATTCTAAAACGCTGAAAGAGTATCTCATTGTTTTTATTCGGAGAGAATTGGCTTATGAAAGCGATTCAAATTTGCAAGAGATTCAATTTACATAACGAGCGATTTGTACCTCTCAGAGATTAAACCTTCTGCTCCCGTTTTGTTTGCAGATATGCCTTCGTTTTTCCTTTATGTAGAAACGGCGTTTTTAAGTGAAACCTCCCTACTAAGAAAGGCCAATTTCGCAATCAGGCTCAATAGGCTCAGCTCGTTTTCTATTTTACAGGATTCTATTGAGATTATAGTATAAGAGAAGCTGTTTGCTTTGTAGGTTTATAAAATGTAATGACTTCATTTTCATTTTTTTCTAGATTACACTGACGTTGCTTATCTCAATCTCACTGAGGAGAAACTTAATAAGCTTGAGCGTATCCCAAATTTTTGCATACGGTTTATATTTGGGTTACACAAATATGACCATGTCTCTCACTTCCGTTCGCAGCTCAAGTGGCTCCCTATTCGCTTACGTCGTAACTCTCACGTTTTGTCCCTTCTGTATTCCATTCTTTTTAACCCCGCAACTCCCCGCTATCTCAAGAACCGTTTCAGCTACCTCCGTTCTGCTAAACTTGCTTCTTACTGTGGGACTTAGTCAATTTGTGTAATAATGTCCTATAATATTTATTTATTTATTTATTTATTCTGTATTAGCCACTCACATGATTCCGATTTTAACGAAAGGTGCCCTGAATTGCTCTGCCATTTCGCAGATACGACGGCACAGTGTCGTGATATCTTCAAAAATCGATAACTTTGCTTCTGCTTAAGCATTTGGAATGATTTTTTCGGTTTTATAATGGTAAAGAAACAAAAAAAATTATTTTCTTACTTTAGCTATTTGCTGTTATAATAAAAATAATTATTATAAATTCACGAAGTTTACCCAAAGGAATAATTTCCGAGTTATACTAGATAACTATTTTTAATAAAAAATCTAAATCGATAACATATCTTTTTTTTTTATTAAATTTAAAGAAGGCTTAATAAGCTTTTAATTGATACTAAACACCTTGATAGCTCACCTATAAAATTGCAGAGTAAAACTGATTCAAATTCTGATAAGGAACTTTCGAATTGCTCCACCTGGCGCGTAACTATGTGCTATATTCGTGATTTTTTTGTGGCTAATTTAGACACTGAAGTACAAAAATATAGTAAATAACCGTTTAAGACACTAATTACCTTGAAATAAAATACATAATTTATGTAATTATGACAATGATAGTGGCTTTATAACTTAAAATAACAAAAGAGTATTTACATACCTACTAAACTTTGGTGTTTTTAAAACGGCCGATCACCAACAACCGAACTAACTTATAACTACACTAACACGTATAATATATGCACCATAACATACACTTCACAATAAATTAAGCACAATAAGCAAATAGTAACTATTAACACATGAAATTATACTGAATACAAACGTAAATAAACAACACGGCGGCCGGCAAACTGACCTGCGCCATGTCAAAAACAAAGATGGCTACCTATTTAGGGCGGAGCACAACAGTCGCGCGGTGCAGATGTTCAACAGAAATAGGAACTTTTAACACATTCACTGCCAGACGAAAAACGGCAAGCTACCCCAGGATCCGGGCAATATATATAAGAAATATTAGTAAATAGAAATTATAAGTAAGTACTAACAAACACCCCAAAACGCGTATGCAACGTCTAGTGTACCACATGCCTTACGATGTGCAAAAAAGCTTTAAGCAACCACAGTTGCTGTTTTTGTACTTACAATTTTCCGTCACATGGTTTGTTCGCTAATCCTGGATAATACACAGTGATTTAATGCATTTTACTGTTTATTCATGTAATTTATTAATCGAACTATTTAATGACTATAGGTTGCTCAAGATATATTTGGTAATCATAGAAATCTAGGGCATTAAAATAGGAAACACGCAAAAAATCTACAGAGTTATTGGTTTGAAGTGAGATTTTATGGTCATCAATATTAAGTAGGTCTAAAATATAGTTTTAATCTAATAGACCAATAAACGCGGAGTAATTTAATATATAATACTAACAGAAATATGTAAATTTGAATACTTACGGCATTTTAAAACACGCGGCACTTTTAACACTCGCACTTTCCCGAACAACTTGCAAAGTAACATAGATAAAAAATACTGTGGTTATGTCTATGTGGTTGAAACATTTTTTAAATATTGTCACGTTGGTATTCTGTATTTTAATAAATGTTTACACCATATCTATGCAGCCCTTCACAGATAAGAAATAAAAAACCGCATACACTCCGTTCGCAACTCGAGTTGCAACGATCATTTTAGAGGTGCGAAATGTTGAAACCTTAGTTGCTGGAATCATGTGAGTGGCTATAATCCTCTTCTAAATTTTATAATAATTCTTTCACTTTTCAAGCTACCCGACTATGGAATTCTCTGCCTATAGATTTAAGGCGTGCTCAGTGTCCTAATTCTTTCAAGAGACTCATTAAACTTCAAATTTTATCAGCTCCATAATACTTTTATTTGCTTCCTTTTCCATATTTATAGCTGGCATTTACTTATATATATATATATTATATGTATTTTAATATATGTATTTATATATCATTTTTATTTCTATTTGTATATGATATATTATTTTGTTTAGTGTTTTTTCTGTGCTAGACTTCTTTTATTGCATCTGGAACACCTACTGAAATGACATAAATTTATTTAATTCCGCTACCCAAAGGTTGTCCGGAAGAGATCGCTTTTTAGCGATAAGACCGCCTGTTGTTTACCTCTTCTTAATGCGCTGTATTATTTGTATTGTTTCAGTATCGAGGTGTGCAATATAGAGTATTTGTATTGTATTGTATACTAAAAAGCCGAATCTCCTACTGCTAATTAACGTTAAAAAATTATAAACAACTATAACCAAATAATATTTTTTCTGTGTCAATATATGTAATAGAATAGAAAAATAAATTGCACGTACAGTTTTTGTCTACACGCAGGGCTCGGAACGGAACCCAATAGCCGCGGAAGGCAATTGCCCAATATTTTTAATTATTTTATGCTCTTTCTGACTGAATCGTGTATTTAGGTAACAACTTTGTATTATTAGATTGTCCTATTCAAAATGAAATTAACCAAAGAAAGGAAAATAACGTAATAACACCGGTATTTTTTGTATGAAGCAAAAACCGGTTCCGAGCCTTGGTTACACGTTTGTTTTTATTTTTGAGTTGAATATTATGAATTAGCAAATCACAATATTCTTAGGTATATTTTTAAAATAATAATAAACATTTTCCACCAAACAGTTTCTTTGCTGGACTGCTTTTATTTACTTATAATGAATTTTGAATTTGTTTTTTTCTTATATTAAAGGTAAATTGGTACTTTGTTTTGACTTTTGGACTAACTATGTATATTCAATAATTTTATAGACATTATTCGCTCATATTTTTTATGATACTTGAAAATATCATGTAAAATAAACTAAGCCTAGTTTGAATGTCAATTTTCGAAGCGCGCTCAAAGGAATAAATTGACGCTTCCCAACTGGCACGCTGAAAATAAAGGTGTCGCTCCACAACGACATGCAAAGCTGAAGCAAGCCATGCTGCGTTAACAGTTTTTAATGGACTTGCGAAAAGGTGTTTTTGCAGTTCAGGTATTTGTACCAGCTTTTATTTAATTTAGGGATGAAAGCTGTGGAACATAGTGGCTGTAAGATATGGTAAGGGGAAGAGGAAGGGGAGGAGGGGGAGAGAAGGAGGTGAAATGAGAATAGACATTGTGACAAATAAATGACAAATAGAAAAGGGGGCGATAGAAATATATGGGAGGAGATAACATGCCATGTCAACAACTCGAAGAAATTGGGGTAAGAGAATGATGATAATACACTTAAATAACCGGCCAAGAGCATGTCGGGCCATGCTCAGTGTAGGGTTCCGTAGTTACTCTTCCGTCACAATAAGCTAAACTGGAGCGTAAAGTATAGTAAATTGTTAACCAAGGGATGAAACGGTACCTTTCACCCGAGTTAAACAAATAGGCAAATTTGCATAATCAGTACCTAATTAAAGTAAGTCTTTTTACTATGAAGGGAAAACTTTTTGCGATAACTCAAAAACAGCTAAACTGATCATGTCCGATATAGTTTTCATTTAATGTCTTTCTTAAGCTCTACTTCCACGATTTTTTTCATATTTTTTGGACCTATGGTTCAAAAGTTAGAGGGGGGGGACACAATTTTTTTTTCTTTCTGAGCGATTATCTCCGAATATATTCACTTTATCAAAAAATGTTTCTTGAAAACCCCTATTAGTTTTGAAAGACCTTTCCAACGATACCCACATTCTAGGGTTGAAGCAAAAAAAAAATTTCACCCCCACTTTACGTGTAGGGGAGGTACCCTAAAAAAAATTAATTTTTATATTTTATTGTACGACTTTGTCGGCTTTATTGATTTATATATCAATGCCAAATTTCAGCTTTCTAGCACTAACGACCACGGAGCAAAGCCTCGGACAGACAGACAGGCAGACAGACAGACGGACATGGCGAAACTATAAGGGTTCCTAGTTGACTACGGAACCCTAAAAAGGCTTTGGAAATAATGAATTGAAAGTTACAATTTTTTTATGAATAGGATAACCTTTGTTGAAAAAGGCAAGATCTAAATAAGTTTAGGCAAGAGATTCATTTCATTTCGCGGAAGGTACTTTTTTACCACAGGTAACTAATACTCATCGAGATAGTTCTAAAAACCCCAAACACAATTATGTTGCGTTGTTTCATCATAGAGTTCCTATGGCCACCTCCTGTCTCCATCATCAGATCAGCTTGATGGCGCTATAATATTGCATTGTCACCCGACTTACATATGTATGCAAATTTTCAGCTCGATCGGAAATTGGGCAGTTGGCAAAATTGCTTCCAAAATTAATAACATACTAACAGGGCAAGTTAAAACAAAGCTTGTAAAAATAATATATTTTTGATGAATGCAGAAACCTGCTACAATGGCAGAAAACTTTCTTATAAATATAAAATAGTCATGGTCCTTGCCGGCATACAATCAGACCAATTCGAACGTACACTGTCTTTAGAATGATACTCGTATTTGAATAATCTTATTTAGAATTATCGTGCACTGTATCTTGTATCTAGTATAAACGTATTCTCCTAAAGATACGATATATATTAGATATATTATGTCAGTTTCTCTTCTTCCTCCTGCCCTTATCCCACGTTATGTGGGGTCGGCACAACATGTTCTTCTCTTCCATTCTCCTCTATCTTGCGTCACCTCAGCACTCACTCCTTTCTTTCTCATATCCTCTTTCACACAATCCATCCATCTTTTTTTGGGTCTACCATCCGCTCTCCGTCCATCAACATTCATTCCTAACATTCTTTTTCCTATATGGCATTCATCCCTCCTCATTAAATGCCCATAGCACGCTAACCTACCACTCCTTATCTTCTCCGCTACCGGTGCTACTTTCAAACTTCCCCTTATATACTCATTCTTAATTCGATCCTTTCTCGTCACTCCACACATCCATCTCAACATTCTCATTTCCGCTGCGTGCACTCTTCTTTCATCCGTCACTTTCGTCGCCCAGCATTCTGATCCATACATTACAACAGGTCTCATGATCGTCCTGTGATGTCAGTGTCTAAAGTGACGTTTCTTAATTACCTTCTGTTCAATTCGAATATTTATAAACATATTTCTAGTCATAGAGGCCCTTGGAAGCGCTAACTTCGCCTTTGTTATTGTAACTTATTTGTGTAAATTGTGTAACAGGCTTTTATAGGATTATGTACACTAAAAATAATAGGTACATTTTTACACTTAGAACATAAACTAAAGTTCTGTCGATTGCCAAAAAAGTATACAGCGTAACCGAGGAGTGTCTTTTCAAAAGGGCTCATTTCTTCTGTAAACTTTTTTCGGGAAATCGAGAAAAACATAAATCCACGGTTTCCATTCCGTAATTATTACTTTAATTTCGATATTGTACTAACGTAAGTTGACATAAATGCTATGGTACTGTACTTATACGTTTCTTTATCTATCTAAATAATTATTTAAATTACTATACGATTTCAGAATTAAGCACTTTTGATGCAAACTTAAGGAACTGAGCCGTTTTGTTGTAACATTTACATTTCAAAAGTAAACTTTTTGAAATACATATTTTTATTCAGAAATTTAAGTTAAGTACTATATATGTAATAATGAGATGGTGGTATTTAACTTCGGGTATAATAAAATTATTATAAAAAATGTATGATGAAATACAAAGTGCAATTTTTGATGATATACCTTCATATATGGTTAAATAAATCTAAACATGCTTTTCTCAAACTAGCAAAGTAATGTTGAGATTCCTTACTTTAAATTACGTCCGGAAATACTACGTATCCGGTGCGATAAGTGAAGATTATATGTAAAGGAATTTCATACAACCTTACACACCTAAGCCTGTAAAGCAATCTTCTTTTGTTTTTAAACGTCAGATTGTGATACAACGTCTTGGCATTCAACCATCAAAAAAATCCTATAAGCAATATTTTTGGTTCGTTATGACATTCTGACATTATGCATTTTTTATTATTATTACCTGGGGAGTTATTAAAAGAGGAATGAAAATTAGATTATTTTTGCGCTACGATGCACGGTTTAGATGATACAGCTCTATAAATATTTCTGAATGACTAAACAACTTATCCTGGTGAAAAAAAAAAGTTTATAGGGCAACATCTCATAAACCGTGCTCCGTAACGCAAAAATAATAAAATTTTTGTTCCGTTTTAATACCCCACCTACTGAATAACCTATCACATTAGGACATGAAACAATAGCATTGATAGTTAAAAGAAAGAAAACTGGAAACAAGCCCTTTTGAAAAAACACTCTTGAACTGAAAATGTAGGTATTTACCTACGAATTCAGCATTTGTATTCCGGACAGACATTTCACTCAAGCTACCTAAAATATTTGAACATTTATAAAACAACTTCAGACGGTCTGTGTTTAAGGAAATTGGGATGTTCATTAATTTTAATAGAATACAAATAAATTTAAATGCATTACTAAAAAAGTTTTTTGAATACTAACGAAAAACTTTATTTTCTATTGACATGTCCTAACAACTTAATATTATAATTGTGAAAGTATTCGTTCGTATTCGTAAAAGTTACCTATTTAATTCACGTTTTCACCGCTAAACCGATGTAGACGGTAGAAGCTAAGATGTAATACTTAATGCAAGGTACATTTAATGGTACTCTATGATGTAAATAAGGTATGTTAGGGTAAGATTGGGCTATTTTTTTTGATGTATTGGAAAGATGAATCAAATAAATCACAATACACCAACAGGCGAGTCGCATGCTGAATATTTTACTGTGTATTTTTTATACCCCATACACTCACCACACCGCCCGGCCGGTCAACCTAGAAATCGATGGGTGGATGTGGTGGACACGGATATGCTCCAGTTTGAAGACGGGCGAGAAACTGCTCAGGACCAGAATTAGGTAGTTGCGAGCAGTCGTGTTGGAGGCCAAAACACATGAAGGAGTAAGTAGTAAGTAATTTTTATAAATCAACTTTAACATATAACTAGCGACACGCCCCGGTTTCGCACGGGTTAAGTAAAACCTTAACAAATTATAGACCTAAACCTTTCTCAATAATCACTATATTGTTAAGTAAAACCGCATGAAAAGCCGTTCAGTAGTTTTTGAGTTTATCGCGAACATACCGGACAGATGCGGAGGTGGGCCTTGTTTTATAATAATAATATGTACCGACAATGTGGTTATATGTGTTTTGTATAGTATTTTTAATGTGTTTTTATATTTTACTTTTATATTCATATTGTAAAAAATAAATGCTAAGAAGAAAGAGAAATAAAGATAGATATGATACGTACCGAATCCAGGCTCATTTTCTTCAATACATATAAGACAACGCTGCAGCGGATTACTGGTAAATCTCAACTGATCCATGCTTTTTTAAACTGAACAGGTGACCCTTTGCTGTGAAATTACTTCTTTCTAACGTCAATACTTCCGGCGCTACGTTGATTAGTCAAATACAAATAGGCAGCCAGTCACTCATTCAGTCAGGATGAACAATAACATTTGAAATATTTATCACTGAATGTATTTTAGGGCTATATAGCATTGGACTCGTCATAATGGTTCATGAAACGAGAATCTTTAATTAATGAGAATCATCGAAGAGTTGCCGAGCCATTTTCATAAAAAAATACATATTTACATTTACATAGTCTTGATCCGATCTAATCATAATTCATATGGACATCATGTCTGATGTCGCACTAACTGATTCATCTTTATACGATATCTTTATTCTCTTTATTCAATGTTTTATTAGATATTTTAATAAAACAATAATTACGATTGTCACGTAGAGAGCTATAGGTAATGTTTTACCCGTAGAACATCCAGATTTACAATAGGATGTCTGTTTCAGGCCGAAGCGAAAACAAGCGACAAGAACAATACATAGAGAAATGCGATGTAATTTACGCACAAAGTATTGGAGTTTCATTACAACAGACATTCACATAGAATTTTGGTTGAGACTAAAAAAAAAGACAGATGTTATTATGATGAAAGACGTTATTTTAACGGGGTTCTTGCCTTTACTACTTTCATAACGATTCCTTACAATTTTGCGCCCGACGAGGCCCGCTACAATCAGCGTTTATAGGTTGACGTGGCGGTGAAAATTAAATTTAGACTACAACGCAGGCAGTTTTCTTTTAGCATTCATGTTAACAAATAGAAGAAGGCAAAAAGTCAGACTGATGATGATTGCGGACTGAACATATTTATTGCCAGGGGCGTGGCGTCCCGTTTTCGATACGCTTCCAAGGTGCTCCATTGTTGTTAATGTTGGGAAAAGTGAGAATAATTTAAATCCCAGACTCTAAATCCAATGATAAAACTAGTTTAAAATTAAGTATGCTGAATAAAAATTAATTAAGTTTAAAATTAAGTATGCTGAAATAAAATAGTAAAGGATTGATTATTCGGATCACCTAAAAAATAACGTTATAGTTTTACATCATACACATAGTTTATCGTCAATTAGTAACGAAAGGGATCCACAAAAAGTTACATCTTATTTAAGAGGGACGAATAGCTATGCGATCTTAGTGAACTAAAGGTACTTTTTCTATGAAACTCCATTTCGGGAGAAAACGTTTTCCACTAACTAAATCTTAACAAATCATTTTGATTTTGATGTCGATCGCTTCAGCATAATATATTCCAGGTTTATAGGTTTCGCTTTAAAAAATTGCAAATGTTGATAAAAGGACAATCAATAAAACTAATTTTTCATTGTGTCAATAACATACAAAAAAATCATGAGAAATGGAAAATATTTTGAAGTGGAAAAACGTTTTTTTTTTTTTTTTTTTTGTATAGGCAATAACGTGGTATACTTCCCTCTTAAAACAAGCCACATTCTTTATTAAGAACCCTTATTACGCCCGTGACGTAACTTGGGCGTCAGGTCTGTACTGTTTCATTAATTTGAGCACGAGATTACTCGTAATCAATTTACCTTGAATAATTTATTTTGTTTCATATTTATTGATAATATTTTAAAATGAACTTGTAGTTGCGTGGTCCGTTCACGAAAACAAATGTATTGCGATCATATCGGTAATTGTATTTCCAAATTCGTTACCGTTTTTTTTCTATGTATTACATTAAGCGGAAGCAATGTCGTACAATATCTATTAGTAACTTCCATTTTTATTTCTGTTTCCCAGGACCCGAAGAATCCCAGTCAAATTTAACAATCATTTCCCAGCAGCAATTAGTCAAAAAACGCTTCACCTTTGTTAGAGCTCACTGTGCCTAATTGAAAGGAAAATGTCAGTATTAAATCCACAAAATTATTGTGGCCATTTTCTCGTCAACGCATTGGCGTTGACTGCTCGCTGATAAAGCAGCTATGCAACAGTGCGCTTCAATCGGCCCGTGGGATAATTTGAATTTTAAACCATGACAGGCGGTTGTCAAACTCACTCGCGCGAGTGGAAAACGCGCGTCATCGATTGCCACTAATTGGATGTAACTTTTTACGGCGCCGCCTAGCTGCCCGCCGATGGACACCGTCCAAGCGCGTGAATGTTTCATACGCCACTGCCTCGCATCATTCAGCCCGAATACGATGAATATTTTATTAACTCCGTCATGATCGGCCAATTAATTTAATTTTTGCTCCCTTTTAATTTTTCGTACCTGACTCGAACGCTTAACATAAAACTTTATAACGTGAACGTGGCCGTTTGTTTTGAGTGGTTTTAAAAGCCTATCCTATGAGATCGGATAGAAAATCTATGTATTTATTAAAACAGTAACTACGAGGCAAGTTAAAAAGAGATACACAAATAAGATGAGTTAACAAAATTAATCATCTTCCTCGCGTTATCCCGGCTTTTTGCCACGGCTTATCAGAGTCTGGAGTCCGCTTGGCAACTAATCCCATGAATTGGCGTAGGCACTAGTTTTTACGAAAGCGACTGCCATCTGACCTTCCAAACCAGAGGGCCACTAGACCTTATTGGGATGACTCCGGTTTCTTTACGATGTTTTCCTTCACTGAAAAGCGACAAGTAAATATAAAATGATATTTTGAACATCAGTTCCGAAAAAACTCATTGGTACGAGCCCCGGCTCTCAAACCCGCTATCTCTGGATTGCAATTCGCAAGCTTTTACTGCTTCAAGTAAACATAACTAATTAATAAGAAAAAAATATTGCACAGTACGAGAACATATATGATGTGTAGATCCGTAACCATAATTTAAAAGCTATTTCAAATGTAATTTAGGTGCCAAAATGTGTACACACATGTTGTACGAACAAACTAAATGTTGAATAGTTTAATGAAAACTTACGTATTTAAAGTTTGCGCTAAAAATCCCACTTTCTAGCTTAGGTATTTAGGAATTTGTATCTAATGGTCACTGTACATACAGAGAATTTCAAATTAACTCAAAATAACTTAAACAATTTACTCTAGCCTTAGGACTTATTTTAATTTCAGCCAAAACATTGCCGTTTTTACAAGTTACTGCCCGAAATAAGACGTAATTTGCCATTTTTGTATATTTGTTATGAAAACAAAAATACCCCTAGCACGTCCGTTATTTGCCTCTGGGATAAAGCGGAGCTACTCGGCGCTGTCCTTTGATATTTATATTTACGAAGCAGGATTATTTCTCAACAGAAATATAAAGGTAACGAAATAACATTTTTGTTTTTTTTTTCGTCGCATCGACTTATCACCTGCGTCCAGCCGGCATGTGAGACTAAGGTAAACTTGGGGTGTTATTTCATAAAGTAAATATTTATGAGGGAAAAGAGTTTTCCGCGCGCCTGTGCCGGTAAGCCGCCTGATCCGAAAAGACATAAACCTCAAGGGATTCAGTTCTTAGTTCACAGACAATGCTTCTTTATTTTGTCTTTTGTAGAATGTTCATGGATATGGCAAAATCAGCATACTCATTTTGAAAAAATTGACATTTCATTCATTTACGTTTCAAATGAAAATGGAGCCTTTGATTTTAATATCCATACGTCGTTTTTACATACACGACGCACTGAACTCTGAACCATATTTTGGTCATTATATCCATTATCAGTCTTAATATAATATTATTTAGTTTCTTCGTTAAATTTTAAATCAGGTAACAAGATACAAACTCACATAAATAGTAAAGTTACAATAGACAAAAAAAAACAAGTTTAGCGACGTAGCTGGTTGCCTCCGTTGCGCTCTATGATCTAGCGTAGGAACTAAACATCGGTAGTTTATCTTTTATAAATAAAGCAGTTACAAGTCGCTAATAACATACGGGGAAGGAAAAATATTTAAAAAATACAAGGAAGGCGAATAAAGTTAGTTTGCGTTAAAGTAGGTACTTAGGTAGGAATAATTGTATTATAATAATCAAAACCATAGTTGCAATGTTAGCAAAAACTTGACATAACTTTACTCAGTATTAAAATTGCCAAAAAAGTAGGAACGATGCTGATTTAAAATTTGTTTATGAAAATGAAATAATGCATATTATCACAATGCTGCGTATCTAATTACATATTTCCTATAGATACGCTGTTTTGCCGTAAAGGACATAATGGATGCAGTAAGTAGGCAAGAAAAAATTGAAACCTATATTCGTTTTTTTGGGACACCGTATTTTCGAAAAAAATAGGCAAATTGGCTAGTTTGACGGTACTATTTTCTGTCATTTACACACACACCCACACACAACCATAAACACTAGTATACTTATTGCTGTGTATGTTTTTAACAAACATAATAACTGTCCCAACATTTATATTTCCGTTAGCAACACAAGCACACTAGTACCAAACTTGATTATACCTTATTCATGCTTAATTTGTGAGTACAGTAATACATCTATGCTCATCATCTATTCGTTGGTTACTGATGTTCAATAAAGAATATTTTTATGGTATGGTGGTATATTCCTAAAAAATTGTTTAAAAAGTTGTCGGGACTGATTATCTTGATTGGTCAAGTCCTTAAATTTGAGCAGTACATATTTATTTTAACCTAGAACTTTGAATTAACTACGCTAATTATGTTACTTATAAGTAAAAGAATATTGACAGGATATTAAGTTGAAGCATAAATTACCTCGCATAACATACATTTTCGAGTTAAGGCCAATTACTACAAGTTTCATGATAGCTATTGGCGATTAGTATACTTTAAAATTACTTAAACGAAGTTTTGGTTTCGACAAGTTAATATCACTTTTAACAACATAATTCTGTAATTTTGCTCAAGTAATCGCTTTCATTCGAATTATAAAAAAACAGGTGAGACGAAGAAACGTTTCGTTTTAATAAATTGAGTTACTGCCTAACCGCGTAAGGGATAATCTAACGAAAAGTCAGAAAAAGTGAACAAGCTCCGCAAGGTTTACGCAAATTTTACACGAAAATTTTCTTAACTTACCAACTTGGTATTATTATTACGCAAACAGGGGCAGAGTTCGACTTTATCCAGCCCGCGCCTTGGAGATGTTAAATTTGATGATAACGATTTATGGTGTAAAGTTACGTTGTGCTGTTTATATCTGACTTCCTTCATGGAGCCAAACATTTGGGCGGGTGTGTGATAACACGTCGATAGGGACTCACCGTGCTTCCCGGTGGTAGCTGCCGCGAGGGCGGTGCTAAGTACCAAGAGGTGCAGCAGCATGCTCCCTCCCCCCTTTCCGGACGCGCATCGAGCTGAAAGCGCACAGCCGACACGGACCACTGAAACAAAATTAATATCCCCCATTAAAACATGCCTCCCGCTCCACTAAGATTATAACAATTTCATAATTTCAATGGTTCAATGCTACGTTTAAGCGATCTGAGAAATGACTCAAATTGGACAGTTGTTAATAGGTTCCCACGCCTTCCCCGTTGTGAAATCGTAAAACTGTAGCCGAGTAAAACCAGAAACAAGTTTCGCGTTGCGAAATAAAATATAATTCCACCGAGAAACCGGAAGCGGTTTGAATAACAACTCTTTAATTGAAAGTTTAGCAATTTGCTGTACCCTCTCGAATGGACCCGAAGGCGCGAGGGGCAACTTTCATCCACCGCGTTTCAAAATTGAACGTAGGCAGATGCGCTTAATTACCGGCCCAGATGCTAGCCTCCGCGCCCGCGCCGCGCTCATCTCGGAATGAACCTCCACCTTAGACCCCGCCGACAGTATTTGCCCGCTTAGACGCCTGCAAATGCTTTTTTCAGACTAATTCTCTGCCCTGTTGTTAGCAAAATTGCAAAAACTAATTACGGAATGAGTAGCAGAGTACTTAAATATTAAATTGGTAAATTTATCATCATAATCTAAGAAATTAAACTCTGAAATATATTTTAGTTTATTTGTGTTAATGTAGTCTATGTAAACCGATGTAATTATATTGCTGTTCAGGGAGCATGATTTTGTTTACAATACTTGGACTTTATTTGTATAACGTTGATAACATTCGTGAGTATCATTGTACCTGCCCATTGAACGGATTTTGATCTTTGGAAACCTGAAGAGAGGTTGAGTTTTCCAATATCGTGCCACTAAGTACCCTTTACGCTGAGATATATGATATAAGATGAGTCGTAGGCAAATAGAGAGATAGCTGGCATAAAGACGTCGTTTCGGAGGTCTGTTGCGGATCGAGCGCGGGGCCCGAGCGGCTGGGGAAGTGACGCGCACAGTGTCACACGAGTGAATCAAACTTCCCTTTACATTTTATCTAACTGCAAGGGCGGTCGAGTTTATGTTCCTCACCCTACTTGATTTAGTTTTGATGACAGAGGGGAGCGGCTTTTAGATAAATGATTTCGAACCGCCTCATACCCGTCGACACTGAGAAGTAATTTTGAGCATGGATTTGCAACAATGTTTTAGTTTATAGGTTCTCAATGCTCTGTTGGATTTAATGCAGCGTTTATAAGAGAAGTAATGAAATGGATTTCGTCGATAAGGGACGGTTAAGTGGATTAGATATTATTGCTTACATACCGGAAAGGGAACGTTAGTTAGATAATAAAAAAACCGGCCAAGAGCATGTCGGGCCACGCTCAGTGTAGGGTTCCGTAGTTACTCTTCCGTCACAATAAGCTAAACTGGAGCTTAAAGTATAGTAAATTGTTAACCAAGGGATGAAACGGTACCTTTCACCTGAGTTAAACAAATAGGCAAATTTGCATAATCAGTACCTAATTAAAATAAGTATTTTTACTATGAAGGGAAAACTTTTTGCGATAACTCAAAAACAGCTAAACTGATCATGTCCGCTATAGTTTTCATTTAATGTCTTTCTTAAACTCTACTCCCACGATTTTTTTCATATTTTTTGGACCTATGGTTCAAAAGTTAGAGGGGGGGGACACATTTATTTTTTCTTTCGGAGCGATTATCTCCGAATATATTCACTTTATCAAAAAGTGTTTCTTGAAAGCCCCTATTAGTTTTGAAAGACCTTTCCAACGATAACCCACACTCTAGGGTTAAAGCGAAAAAAAAAATTCACCCCCACTTTACGTGTAGGGGAGGTACCCTAAAAAAAAAAAAATTTTATATTTTATTGTACGACTTTGTCGCCTTTATTGATATATATATCCATGCCAAATTTCAGCTTTCTAGCACTAACGACCACGGAGCAAAGCCTCGGACAGACAGACAGACAGACAGACAGACAGACAGACAGACAGACGGACATGGCGAAACTATAAGGGTTCCGTTTTATGCCATTTGGCTACGGAACCCTAAAAAAGAACAAGTGCATTTTGTTAACCTACAATTATTGCCTAAAATTATAATTATATAAGTAGCTTAGCCCACGCCCATAAGTGTGATAACAAAAGTGCAAGGTGCACCGTACAATACGAAGGTTAAATTACGAGTGACAGATTTTATTTTCGTATTGCCCATACTATGTAGATTGGTTAAGCTCACTTGCTTGAGTTTAAATCTTAACCAGGTAACAAAGATTTTTAGCTGTACTTTAAGCTAAAGTTATCTTAATGTCTTTTTTTATGATACAGGACAGGAGGCAAACGAGCAGACAAATTGCCTGATGGTAAGGTAGAGGGGTTGTAAGTGCGTTGCCGGTCTACTACGTGACATATTAATAAGCCAGTAGACTTTATGTACAGACGGATTCAGTAACAGATATCAAAAAATATGCATGGGTCTCCTAAAATTGATATAGCGGTTGGGAACATCCCTTCAAAGTTTCATAGACTGAGGAATTAATCCAGGGATCTCCATACAAACGGATCACCAGGTAGCTTTGCCCAATTAATACGAATACCTTCGAATACGGAACGCTAAGAAGAAACAAAAAGTTTAAAACTTGACTTGTTTCATAAATCTTTTAACCTACGCCACTCTAGCTGAGCTAATACAGCAGCCAGGTAACTAGACAAAGGCTCTCGAAACAACAAAGTTCGAGCATTCTATTTTGCAATAAAACAGTTTCAAGATTTTGATGGCACAAATAGATACGCACGTACATAAGGTCGCCTTCCCTGAAGCTAACCGCACATACTCGTAGCTTAAGCGAACCGTAATGAAGATTAATGACGATGAAACACATATTTGTTACTGTAGACACTATTACCCTTACTAAATGCCACACTTAATGTGTGACTACGAATTGTTTAAAGAAAATATTAGCATTTAATCGAATTTTTTATCGATGTAAAAAGCTTAACTTTATCTGATATATGTGACGATCTGCCTAGCCTAGTTGGTAGTGATCCTGCCTATGAAGCCGATGGTCCCGGGTTCAAAAGTTCAAATCCTGGTAAGGGCATTTTTTCATGTGATGAGCACGGATATCTGTTCCTGAGTCATGGGTGTTTTATATTTATTTGTGTATTTATAAATATGTATGTATTTATTATATATATATGCCTGTGAACTGCTGTAAAAAGTAATGAAATAAACTTATTTGTATTTGTATATGTCGTTGTCTAAGTACCCACATTACGAGCCTTATTGAGCTTACTGTGGGACTTAGTGAATTTGTGTAGTAATGTCCTATAATATTTATTATTTATTTATATTTGCATATTGTATATTAGATCAGTGGTTAATCACCTAATGATGTTTAATATCAGTAATCGGTAATAAAAAGTTATTTTGCATAGGTATGACACATAAAGAATAAACAAGTGTGTACTTGTAATATAAGAACTATTAGGTCCTCATTTCTGGTAATTATTAACTTTTAGTTAGGCATTATATATGGGAGTTTTCAGAAAATAGTGTACAATTAGCTTAAGCATTATAATTCAATAAAATCTTGGTTTTGGTGTTGACTACAAACGATATTACAATGTAAACAAGAGCATGTCAAGTCATGCTGTGTAGGGTTTCGTAGTTAATATTCTGTTAGAACAGGCCAAAGAAGGGCTATTAATTAGTAAGCATCATGTACATTATAAGCATAAGGGAGTGCCTTTGCAGCGCTGTGTACGTCTTTTTACTAAGAACAGAAGATTTTTGCAATAACTCAAAAACGGCTAGACCGATCATGTTCGCTTAATTTTCATTGAAAGTATACTAAGCTTTTGTTTCATTTTTTTTTTTCTTATTTTTTGGACCCATGGTTTAAAAGTCAGAGGGGAGGCTGGTGAGTAAGGTTGCCAGAGCTAGGTGAGTAAGGTTTCCAGGGCTCAACGAGGGGGGGGGAGGGGGGGGGGGGATTTAGGGTCGACAACTCGCATGTAACTCTTCTGGAGTTGCAGGCGTACATAGGCTACGGAGACTGCTTACCATCAGGCGGGCCGTAACGTAGTATTAAAAAAAGGGGAGGGGAAGGGACCCATATTTTTATCTTTCCTAAAATATTAAATATTAACATTTAAAAAATGGATTTTGAAAACCCTTATTCATTTTAAAAGACCTATCCAACGCTATTACCCCTCACTACTAGGTCAAAGCAAAATCATTCATTTTGTATGGGAGGTACCCTAAAAATATATATATTTTTGAAGTTTTTATTTTACCGTTCTGTCGCTATGCATAAATTATCCATGCCAAATTGCAGTTTTCTAGCAATAACGATCACGGAGCACGGACATAGCGAAACTATAAGGGTTTCTAGGTGACTACGAAACCCTAAAAAAAAGCGGCCAAGTGCGAGTCGGACTCGCCCATGAAGGGTTCCGTACCATTTATGACGTATTAAAAAAAACTACGTACTAGATCTCGTTCAAACCAATTTTTGGTGGAAGTTTGCATGGCAATGTATATCTTTTTTTTTTTTTTTCATTCTGTTATTATAGAAGTTACGGGGGGGGGGGGGGGGACACATTTTACCATTAATGCGGTTCATAGAATACATCTACTTACCAAGTTTGAACAGTATAGCTCTTATAGTTTCGGAAAAAAGTGGCTGTGACATAAACGGACAGACAGACGGACATGACGAATCTATAAGGGTTCCGTTTTTTGCCATTTTTTTTAATACTACGTCGGTGGCAAACAAGCATACGGCCCGCCTGATGATAAGCAGTCTCCGTAGCCTATGTACGCCTGCAACTCCAGAGGAGTTACATACGGGTTGCCGACCCTAAACCCGCCCCCCCCCCCCCTCGTTGAGCTCTACGCTCTATTTGGCTACGGAACCCTAAAAAGGCAAAAAGTTGATGAGTTGACAGTGATTTTTCCTTAACTAGTCACGCTAATTGGGTAGACAATTTTCTGAAAACTCCCATATTACTTATATATTATTTGTATCGGCATTTTGGCTATATATATATATATCGTCGTCGTACCCATAACACAAGCTTTATTGAGCTTACTGTGGGCCTAGGTCGCTCTGTGCAAAATTGTCCCATAGTATTTCTTCATTATGATTCTAAAAAAAACCTACACCGCAAAAATTGTAGTCAATTTATACGAAAACCCTGCCGGGCTTAATGGAAAAGGACAACAATTCAAAGTTACATCAACCAAGCATTTGTATTCTTACGGCGTTTTTACACGAAATCAGCGAAGTCATAGCAAACTATCCTTATCCCTCGGAAGTGTCGCGTGTCCCTTTGTATCCTGTAACAGTCGTAATCGAGTGCCGAGTCCGCGGCTAACGACTGCTTGATTAGAAGTAAGCATTAACGGAGGCCGGTTGCTGGAGCCAAAGCGAAGTTAAGTATGCGACGACCTTTTGGGAATAAAGTATTCAAGTCGTATATTTGCATCCCGGTTATATATAGGTTATTCGTATATACGTTTAAAATGAGCTCTGCGAGGAGATATGTACGGAGAGATATCCCGAATTACATAGAAAGAGTAAACTGACTACACTTTTAAATGTGTTTTTTTTTCATCAGGCGTATTTACGTAAAATTAGGTAATTATAATTGGAAAGGGATCCATGTAATAAAAGTTTGAAATTTACACAAAAACGTGGTATTCTCATGAAATCAGTCATCTAACATTTCTTATTCTGGATACGAGTATATGATTTTAATAAAATTACATTATAAATTATGAAGAACTATAACTTAAAACTTATTTGAAAAACAACAGTCTTATTATTTAAGTACCGAGCTAACGCAATTAAGTTCCGTTTTAGGGAATAATGTGTGTGAACGATGTGTAAAAATCGTGAAAGTTTAAATCCGAGTTTTACTTCTGGTAATTCATGTCACCTTTATTTTTTAATTGCCAGTACAATCACGGACGTTAATTGTTGACGCATTTAAGGTTCAAATTAATTTGACTTAAATCGACCGGGATAAACCGTGATTACCTTTTATAGCTCCCGATATTTCGATATTTCGACGCAGTTACCTACATGCATCTTGTTCACGGGTAACCGTGAATCATTCAAAACTGCAAACTAATTTGGCTGTCGATACTAACAGAATGAAATGTTCAATGTAAAGAAAACCCTAAATTGCTCAACAATTTAAGTCCGCGACTGTATATGAATGAATTTTTAATCGAAAGGGTGGGTGGAGGCTTTAACCTGGATTCGTATCTCGGTACCTACGTCAACTATGGCCCAAACACTAAATTAACATAATTATGTATCGGTTAGCCAATCTATTATCCCATTTGTCCAATTCATTCATCCATCCATTTGTCATTTCAGTATCTGGAATATGAAGATACAGCTTAAGAGGTGGGTATATCTCCTCGTTTAGTATAAAGTTCTGAGTTTAAACGACTTCGACGACCGAGGAACCTCGGATATGACACCCATATCCATTTTTAAGAAAAAATAATGTCCGCCATCTTGGATTTCAAAATGAAAGTCATTTTTGTAATCGGCATCCCGAGGACTCAAAAATAATTAAAACATCAAATACTACATGATACATATACAAACAGAAGCAAAAAACAATTTCTTGCATTTTAAATAAAGTCTTAAACTAATCGTAATTTCTTAAAATAAGCTATAAATCATGTCCGCCATTTTTAATTTTAAAATTTGATATAATGATATATTTTTGTTTACACTGAAACAAACAATTAGCACATGTCGTATGCAATATTTTAATTGTGGACACATTGATTGATAATTACAAGACATGCGTCAGCCCTCAAAATCATATCCCGGAATACTAACAATGGCGTGTATGAAACTCAGGGACCGCCCCTCCCGCCCCCTCCCCTCGCACCCCGCACGGTTGCCCCGTTTAGGCGCCTTCGTCGATCGACTGTATTATTTCTTAGACTGTGGCCTGGGGCTTCATGCAAGGTAGGCACTTATCTGTAGTTTGTTTTGGTGCATTGATGTACTGTGTATAAATATGCTGGGTATAATTCTTTGGCATTCTTAACAGCTATCGCTCATAATTATTTGCTCAATATATGTTTTAATTAAGACGCTCAATCTTCTACAGTATTTAATTAGGTAAGTACTTTATATACGAGGTAGGTATGTATAACCGTTAGGATTGTTTGATTATACATTAATAGGAAAATACTAATGAACATGCTATACATTCAAAACATAAGTAACGGAGGGTTAATTTATATATCAGGAAGCCTATTCAATTAGTTTTTTAGATCAGATTGATTTGTAGCAGGATACGTTGGGGTAAGTTGAAAACAGTAGGAGTAACACAAATAATTCTCCGTAATGTGCAATATTTTTATTGCTGGCAACACTGTTCCAATTGCCATTTAATTGTGTCCCGTCGATCAGTGGTCAATTCCTACTTGAAATGCGAAGTCGTGTGCTACTAGCAAATTTGTCACTGAAGGGCGATATTTGAATTTCAAGCGCTCGATTTCATTTGGCTTCTTCAATACTACACCACTCGGCATTTCAATTGTACTAACAGAATTGGAAACGAGTGGTTAATACCACTAGATCACCATTTTCTATCACTCGTTTTTTTTAAATATCATTTCGCCGTTTTCCACAGATTTTCGAGAGACCAAATCAAGCGCTCAAATTTCTAAATTTTCTTTCTATTCGAAGATTCTCAATCTTACCCCGTCTCCTGTAAATTTTAATAAAATAAAGGTGTTATAACGAAATATTAATGCAACATATTACTGTTGGTATTTATTTTGCAGACTGATTGGGACTTGGGACCGTGCGAAGTGCATGGTGGGGGTAAGTAAAGCGATCCCAGCGCATAAGGTGGTAAAAATTAGAACTAACTGCGGATAGCGTCTTTAACTTTCGTACACGTTATATGGCTCGAAATGAAACTTTAATTTACGATTACTCCTGAAATATTCATTTAATTTCTATGGTGTAAGGGACAATTGTTATCTGTATGAAATGCCTAATATAACTAACGTATTTAATTTGATAATTATTAATACTGTATCCGTGTAAATAGCTTTGCTAATGCCTCTTACTATGTGATCTTTTTCTAGAAGTTATGAATGGGTATAGTAAGTTATCCTTAAAAGATAGACATTCAACATCGCAGACTTTATTGTAGACCCATGAAAGAGAGTTAACCCCACCATACATTGTGTTGTTATAGCTCAAACGGATTAGGCAGCGTTTTCGATTAAAGCGTGATTTTTTTCCGACAACATCGTTATATTTCAACCAATTTTCACAAAACCTTAACAAGTTATACACCGTGTTTTTTTTTATTTGCGTTAATTTCGAGGGTGCATTCCTGAGCTTAAATTAAGTAACTTTCTCAAAGACACCGATATTCTAATTAACTCCATTTCGGAGATAATCAATCATTAATTTTTATCTTATAAGGCCCTTACGAGCGTGTACACTTGCCTTAGGGCCTGTTTACTTATTGATTAGTGTTTAGTGCGAGTTCATACATTTGCTACTAAACGTAAGTACTATCTCGGACGATCGACGTTCGAAATGACATTGATATGTCACAGTTTTCAATTGTTTGGTTGAGTTAAATGTAATGTGTGTTACAACAACGCTATATGCAACATTTAGTTACTTTTTATAAAAATAAAAAAAGTAAAAACAAACAAAAAAAAAAATTTTTTTTTGAAAATTAACTATGCCATTTAGTTTCCTTAAACGTATATACTGATACCCCGAAGTTAACGAAATTCAATAAAAACACGGTGTATACCTAAACCTTCCTCAAGAATCACTCTATTGTTAGATGAAAGTCGTATGAAAATATGTTCAGAAGTTTTTAGTTTCGGAGCAGTTTTATAAGATGTAGTGCATTAACGTTTTCCCCTAGACTTGCGGACGCTAGGTTGCGTGACAGTTGTGCACATAACGAATACCCTAAGAACAAAATGAAGCGATGGTTTTTTTTATTGATACTAAATTAAAAAAGAGACTTCGCCTAAATAAATAGATTGATAACCAATGCGTTAAATTACAGTTAAATCAGTTTTATTGGAAATTAAAGCTTGGGAATCCCTTCTTGTCCCACCCTCCCCTAAAACGCCAGCATACCTAGCTGGTACCTGATTACCTTTCCTTCACTTTGACGCCACTATGAATAAACATCAAACAGAGGTAAATTAAATGCTGCACAGATAGATAGATACATAACTCGAATTAGTGATAACAAGCGTAGTAATAGTATACTAATTACTGCTTTGAGCAGGGTCTAATTTACGGCAATGTTTTGCACTTCATCGGAGCTCAGAACCTACATTAATTTCGACTCAATCCTAACTACAACTAAGCGAAAATCCACGAAACGTGTTTGTTATAAATGCGAAATTAATTCAAAACGGCCAGCTATAAATCTCAAGAGATTCAGGGTAATAAAACAAAAAAATGAGATTTACCAATTTGATAAAATAAAAAGTTTGTCTGGCAAGAGCCCCATAGGACAGGCAGTAAACGAAGCCACAGTTTCGCCTGTCTTTGGAGCTGGCATTTGAATTCCGATGCTCCTGTTTTTTTGTGTTAGCAACTCATTACATATTACATGTTGCTGGAAATGGTAATATGAATTCAATTTACAATTTTATTTTTGAGCAGCAAATTAATTTTTAAATTCATTTAACTTATGGAGCTATGTACTCGCCACCCAAGCGACCACGCGTCCCGGCCCTCGTAACTTTTTATGCCCGTACCGTTTGACAATTAAAATCATGTTCATAACCAAAATCTTTTTATCAATATCTTTATTTTATTTGCCATAAAATATTGATAACTATGAGTGGTTAATAATATGTACCCAAATATATGTACCTAACTATTAATGGTGTGATTTGTAATAAATCTTTAGTATATTCAGGAAGAAATGGCGCCACCTCTTGTGAATCCAACATATATTATTGTATTACACCGTTTACCGTGTATAGTAACACTGTTTAAAAAAAACGAACAAGTGCGAGTCGGACTCGATTTATTAATTCATTTTATAAAAAATCATTTTGAAATTTTTCCCTGTATTTGTAGTGTAAGAAAATATTACTTGCCAACTTTCATACCATATGAATATTGATTCCCTTGAGTGTCAAAATATACGTTTTTGCGGCATAAACTGCCATACCTATCTTTTTTTACGTTAACTTAGAAGTTTGAATTTTGTTTACAACTTCAAGGGACTGTAGACCTATACGGTTTTAATTTCAACTTGATACCTTTATGAATTCCCGAGATAAAGGGTAGTGACAGACAGACGGACGGATGAACGGAGGGACGGATGAACGGACGGACGGACAACAAAGTGATCCTATAAGTGTTTGGTTTTCCCATTTGAGGTACGGAAAACCAAACACTTATAAAAAACATCATGATCAATAAACGCTTGCGGAAACCAAGTAAAAAATAAAAGCCACATCATATAAACGCATAAATTTTGTCTCACCTTCTCATATAAATTTTCATGCAACTCCATTTTTACTTATTTGTTAACGTCTAAATAGCATGTAACCACCGCAGTTGCAAGTAATTAATATTGACAGACTAAATGATAAATGAGTTTGTGGTTACGTAAAATACCAGTTATGTGTATTTTATTACATCAAGTACCTATATCTATAATTATGATCTGAAACCAAGACAAAAACTAATAAGTCATACCAAGTTTCGAATACAATCAGGAAATTGTGACGTTCTCAAGCAAAAGGTACCACATTGTCGCTTACCATAAGGACGAAATTTGCTTTATACGAATATCCTGTCAGAGCGTCCTTACGGTAAGCGACAATGTGGTGCAGTAGGTTCAGAAAACGGAGTTTTAAAAAGTGTTATCGCTTTTGGGATCACAATACGGCTGCCATACATTTAGTTAGCAATTTTGAGGCCTTTCTTAAGGGACTGTATCAATTCGAATCCCGAGTTTTTGACTTTGGCTCGATAGAAAAAATCACGAACATAGGTCTAAAATGCATTTAAAAAATTTGAAATAAATTATGCATAAAAGCTAAAAATTTATAAATTGTTTTTAAAAATTAGCATGGTAATGTTAGAAGGAACGTATTGTTTACTTTTTTTTATAAAAACGTACAAAAATTAAAATGAAAAAACATGATGTCCGCGCTCCGGGGCACGCACTTTCATCTCGCTCACGCGTACGCTTAGTGAGAGTGAGAGAAGAACACGAACTTCCTTGGCCTTAAATAATAGTAGCCTTTTCTATGTGAAAATATCTATACGAGTAGCACCTACTACTTACTATTATTACCATTATACTTATTTCACCCGCGCGCGAGGGCGATTCCATTGGAACTTTACTCGAGCAACATACATTTTAATAATTTCTCTAAAATGGCACTACAATCGTTCTAATAGGAACTTATTGCTGGTAGTTAGACTGTTGAGAATTAGGAAGGTAATTGAAAGCAACGACTTGGAAGGCAGCTTTGGCCACGTCTTGGAACGCATCGTTCGTATAGGTATGTTGTTAATGACCGTCGTCGCGGCGCTCCCTCTCAAACGGGCCCCATAAAATTTTACGGAGACTACGTTTTGTAAAATAAAGTAACACCCCGACCCATCCCTTCGCACTCCAAAATAACCATGAATTCAAATTACGAGCAGCTAGTTTTCATTTTCGTTTAAACAATTGTCAATTAAGTAGTGCGGATTATTTAAAGGATTAATTTAAATATTCCATAACTGCTCTTTACTTTTAATCTCGGGATAGGAATGTATATGAACCTTTACCGCAGTTGACTATTCTATAACTAGCAAAATTCGTAACCCTATTATCGTATTTCAGTAGTTGCTGGGAAGTCGCATTCATAAGCCACGAAGTTCCTAATTGGGCCAGAGCATTGGCAAGTTTCGTTTCTATTCATTCGTACTTTACGCAAAAGAAACAAACTAAGGTTTCCTTCATTCAGAAAATGTCATTTTTCAATCTCGCCCCTCTTTTAAATATATTGTATAAGTACTTGTTTATAATAAGTACGCAGTATTCTAGGGCCATTTGCCCTGCCATAAACATGAATGGCGCCAAAACGTCTCTCTTATCTTGGGCATTTCTCGGAAGGGCGGAAGCGGGGCCCTAAAGGCGGTTTGCCGTTCTTCAAGTGTGGCCCTAAAGGATCTCGAAATAAGGGCCGAACAGATCCCTTTGAGGAAGAACTACGTTCTCGGAGTAAATGGATTGTGAAAAAGAAACTCGCCATCGATTCCGTTATTGATTTTTATTTACTTGATAGCACTCGGCTTTTCCAAAGCCTTGATTTAAATCTTGAAATACTTTTCTGCAAAATGTTATTCAGTTTTCGGTTAGCAAGTAGGCACTGGCTTACTTTATTATATACTGGCGTTTGAGCATTTCGATTTAGATTCTTGTATATAACATTTTCATTTTATTAATAACAAAAAGCATGAAAACTCCACCAATAAAACATATTTAAAGTAATATTGTAGAAATACCTTCTTTCTTCTTTATGTGAGCCACACATCCACCTACCTAAATACATAAGAGGCATGTACTCGTACCTACTTAGCAAACAAGTATTTTCTTAGTTTCAACTTTGTTTACATCTTAATTTTTTCATAATTGGAAATACTTTAAAGTCACTCATACTAAGTCAGTCATACTCATATATTTAATATAATAGATTGTTAACCGAGGGATTAAAGGCATTTATTTCCGTCGAGGTAAGTAGTTTGGCGCTCAAACGCAGTGAAGGCGCCTATAGTTCGAGACTGAAATGGTGCCTTAGGTACACTTACACACAGGTACTTAGTATATGACATTAATTTCAGTTTATAATACTCATACTCATACTCATTTATTCATAAAGTTAATTTACATGTCAAAATAAAACTAGATTAAATTTAAAACTAACTTAAAATTAAAATTACAATAAAAATTAAAACAAAGCCTATTTACATTTAAAATTAAGATCAGAAATTAGACTCAGTATCAAAATATACATAAAAATAAAATTAACAATGCAATGAGATCAAAATTAAAATCAATTAGTAACAGGATAATCAATAAGTAAAATTAAAAACAAAGCCAATTTATATGTCAAAAAATATATATAAAATTAGAATTACAATTATAATAAATTAAAATTGGGATAAGAAATCCAAATAACATTAGAATCAAAAATAAAAATAAAATTAAAAATAAAAATAAAATTAAAAATAAAAATAAAATAAAAATAAAAATAAATATAAAAATAAAAATAAATAATAATAATATTTTTCCATTTGTTTCCATCTACTGGGGACGGGGACACAGAGGAATATGCCATTTTCAGCCCTAGAGCATAAATGTATCTCTTTCAGCCCACTTTATAGATAAACAATGACCCACTTTCAGCATGAGCATGAGAAATAAAAAGAAACTATTTATGTCAGTAATGTCGCCTCGGGACTTCAACAAGGAGAGGTAAACAACAAGTGATTTTTTTGTCAACTATTTTCTCGTACTCGACCCTGCGCGTAATTAGTATTGTTTAATTGAAGGGGGTTTACAAAAACAATATAACTGACTACACTGGTTGACACCTGAAACGGTTAACAACGTTCTTAAAAAAGTGTCAACCACTTTAAGCAGTTTATGTAGTTTTTGTAAACATGTCTTCAATTGATAACTACCAACTTATGTTAGAAACGCAAGGATGCGCTTTTCCTACGAATTACTAATAACTTCAGAGTATTACTAAATTAATAAATGCGAAAACGCCGAAACAGAGGGTAAATTTAATAAAGTCCGCTTATTGTTTGCTTTAGTTAAACAATAATATTGTGTTTTGATATTATTAACCGTCCAGCGCCGTGTTGGTATAAAAATATTTATTAACTTGTGTGTGTGCAGATCAGTTACTTCAAATGTATACTATTGTATCATGTGAACTACGAAGATTACAGTCGGTATAACAAATCCTTGACAAAATGGCTAACTAGTAACCAGTCAATCACTTTTGGATATACCTATAAATGTAGACATTTGTGTGTGCATACACAAATAAACGGACAGACAGACGGACATGACGAATCTATAAGGGTTCCGTTTTTTGCCATTTGGCTACGGAACCCTAAAAACCAATCCCTCTGAACAAACCCATCCGGCAAATTCGAAAGTACATTGACATCAGAATGATATCTGAATTCTGTCATTTAGCTATCGTGCGTCCCGCTCGCGCCAATACATGTACGGACAAGTAAGAGAAAAATGCACGATAATTCTTCTTCTTTTATAAAATCATGGCTTCAGCCCAGTGGGACTATTTCGCCAGTATCAAGGTGTTAGGAGCTTTAAATACGACTAAAATTGTACGGTTAGTACAAGACAGTGTACGGTGATTTTATCAGCTCTTGTAAAGCGATAGCTGGACTTTACTAGGAGCACGTGGACTACCGGCCGTTGACTCCAAAATGGTGGCTAAACGCGTTTCCAGATAAACTCTCCATTCACTGCACACTACCACATTAATTTACTGTGTAATAAGCTATCGATATTACACTTAAAACAATATTAATGAGAAAAAAACAGAGCAATTAAACAAGAGGTGTGACTATCACTATGGCGCTTATTTAAAACTTCACTTGGACATTGTGAAACAGGCCCTAAGAATTTTATAGATCCGACGACCAAAATCCAAAATCCGACGACCTAGCTTATTTCTTATTAGGCTGTATAAAAATAGATATCACTGAGCATAGACCAGACATACTCAATCAAAACTTAGAGGGCTATTATACATATATATCAGAATCAAACCTTCAAGAAAAGAGCGTACTCTCATCTTAAAGGCCGGCAACACACAACCCCTCTGGTGTTGCAGGTGTCCATGGGCGGCGGTAATCGCTTACTATCAAGTGATCCGTCTGCTCGCTTGCCTCCTGTATCATAAAAAAAAAACATTCTGTTATCATTCGCGCATACGTGTATTGGCGCGAGCAAGACGCAAGGGCGAATGATAACAAAATCACATCATTTTGATATCGAAATATAAATTCGAATTGGCCTCCCAGTCTACACGCTGACCTAATTTGGCTAGTTGACAACATATTTCTAAATATCTTCCCCGACGTACGAGTACTTACAGGTTTCTTCTCCGAAAAGCTACTCTTATACAGGTTTCTTCTCCGAAAAGCTAATCTTAAATATTAAACGATATTTCAAAGGCACATAAGTTATAAGAAACTAATTTGTACGAGACAGGATTGAAAGCAACAACTAAATTTAATTCGCCCGCCTGTTTATCTCGACAACCTTTCTAAATTTAGCAAAAAACTTTTGATCACATAATTGTATAAGTATTATAATATATCTCATATCAGAAGCGTTTTAAGTTCAAACCGGCAAAGATGGCTCTCTCGCATGACTACATATTCATGGAAAACTCGATGCGGCTAAGTCGGAATTCGTCACCCGTTTCACTTGCGGAACTTTGTTGCTCATGAATATTAAGCAGATAATGCAGTTATAATATACGCGGTACCAATATTAATGTTGAATTTATGCTCACTTGGCTTCATTTTCGGTGTCTGATTTATGCAGTGAAGTTAAGACAAAGGGAATACCCACCTGCTTAATTAAATGGTTAAAGCTTTAAGTTTTTCGTAGCTTTGCTAACCTGAATGAAACATATTTGGAAGTGTTATTTTTATTTAATTAAGTGTACGGAGTGTACCTATATGTATTACCGTCGGCATAATTACGCGTAGCTGATCATCGGTAAACTTGATAAGAACGGGAAAAAGTCAATAGTAGTGTATCTACGTTTGTAACATACATAACACCACTCCCAATACAGAAGGTTTACCCAATTGCTCGCTAGATGGCGCTAGCATAGAGATAGATCGCGCAAGCGTTAGTGTGTAACAGTTTCATGACATGTATTATACTTTAGTATTCAAACCGTTCGCTAGATGATGGTGGCGTCGAGATAGAACGCGCAAGTGTTTGTCTTTCAAGAATAAATAAGTTCTAAGTTTGACTTTCTCTCATTTGAATCAATCGATAGTTGACGCGGTTGTGTTGTGCCAGATATTCAGCAATACAACGGTCTACTTTATTTTTAGAGATACTCGAGGACCGATTAAAGTGATTACAAAATTACTGAAAATTTGAAACCCGGGTTTTAGTTCCTGCTGAGAGTGTTTGCTCCTATACTCTTGAGAATCTTTTACACGGACTATGTTGCCTTTTATTGTGCACTGTAACCGACTCTGTAAAAATCTACTAAGTTGGAAAGTAAGGTGCTTATCGTTAACTTTTTTTTAAATATTGGAGGCATACGAGCAGAAGGATCGCCTGATGGTAAGCGATTACCGCCGCCCATGGACACCCATAACACCAGAGGGGTTATAAGTGCGTTGCCGGCCTTTAAGATACGAAGAGTACGCTCTTTTCTTGATGGTCGGATCGGTCCGGATATACCACAGGCGACAGTTTATTCCACAATTTAGCTATGCGAGGCAAGAAGGTTTTGGAGAAACGCTAATTTGAAGACTGCCAACCATCTAAGTGGTGAGGATGGAAATGTTGTCGCGCAGGGCGATGGCCAAAAGAAGCATCCCCGTTATACATGCGATAGAAAATGCAGAGCGAGGCCACATCTCTACGCAGTGTCAAGGGGTCAAGCCGATCCGAAACACGCTGGCAGTCGACAATTCGAGTCGCTCTTCGTTAGATGCGGTCCAGAGGGAGAAACTGGTACTGGGGGGGGGGTGCCCCCCCCCTGCCCAGAGATGAGAACAGCATCCCAAGTATAGGTACTCCTGCGCCTTATAAAGCTGAAGCTGGTGGGCCAATGTGAAATACCTACTGTCTCGATCTCTTGAGCACACCGAGCTTTTTTGAGGCTAATTTGGCCTTAGCCTCCCCAAGAACTCCGATACTGGCGGTGGCAGTCAGGGAAGTGCTCTCAAAACGAGGTGATACCACAAACTCAAGAAGAGTAAGACATCCGAAAAAGACGCATTAAGACCGGTGCCAACTCCGGAGCACACATCTTCAGGACAATCGCAGGGATTCTATTGGGCTCTCTCGATAACCACCGTACAGTTCTCGCACTGCGGTATGCTCACACTACTATAATTATATCATTTATAAAGTGAAATAGAAATCATACACTAAAGAAAAATTGACCAAGTCCACCGGTGGCCGAGGCGGGAATCAAACCCGAGTCTTCAGCATACGCGGCTGTGTGACTACTTAAAAAAATTGTGCCCTAGTTGGATAGATGGCAGCACCATCTCTCTCGCTATGCCGTAATCTAGTAAAGGATTCGTATAGGAGGTGCAACTACACATTGCTTGCCCTTAGAGTTGACAAAGACGCCTAGCCTTTAAAAAAAAGATAGCATTCACCAAAGAATTTGGGCCGGGGACCGCCGTGGCCGGATGATCTAATAGTAAATAAATAAATAAATAAATAAATAAATAAATATTATACGGCATTATTACACAAATTGACTAAGTCCCACAGTAAGCTCAATAAGGCTTGTGTTGAGGGTACTTAGACAACGATACATATAATATATAAATACTTAAATACATAGAAAACACCCATGACTCAGGAACAAATATCCATGCTCATCACACGAATAAATGCCCTTACCAGGATTTGAACCCGGGACCATCAGCTTCGTAGGCAGGGTCACTACCCACTAGGCCAAACCGGTCGGTCGTCGTCGGTCGGATAGTGGACAGGACGTTAGCCTCATAAGCTGGAGACGCGGGTTCGATTTCCGCCTCGTTGGCCACTTCTTTATTGTATGATATCTATTTCAGTTTATATAATATTTATTTGTCTAAAATATATGGTTTTCAAGATGCCGTGATATGTATTGTTTCTCAGTGTTATACATTACCTCTAATGTTAGTCAGTATTTCCAGCGAGCGCATTGGAGTGATTTATAATAGCTGTATGTACTAGTTGTATGTGTTTTTTGCTTGTTTTTGTAATATTTTTGCACAAAACAAACATTTCGTCCATGTTTGCTGAACTAAATCAAAATATTATTTCACTTTTTCATTTTGTAAATATTAACTACACAAATACGTGATAGTTTGTGAAATACATCATGTACGTGTAGGTACTTGATTTAAAAAAAAAACCGGACAAGTGCGAGTCGGACTCGCCCACCGAGGGTTCCGTACTTTTTAGTTTTTGTTGTTATAGTGGCAACAGAAGTACATCATCTGTGAAAATGTCTAGTAGCTATCACAGTTCATGAGATACAGCCTGGTGACAGACGGACAGACGGACGGACTGCGGAGTCCTTAGTAATAGGGTCCCGTTTTACCTGGGTACGTAACCCTAAAAATAATCCAAATCGAGGAATTGTAAATACCTACCGAAAAATTGGATAAGTCACGAATTATGAAAATACAATAAATATGTATGTACATATGTACGTAAGTCAGTTGTATACATTATGGTCTGTAGATTATACTAATACCTATCTTGATTAAAATATGTGTAATAAATATGTATATTATCATTCATAAAAGAAGATCGGTTTAGGACCGTTTTCGTAAGATCATTTTGAATGGAAAAGAGCGAATACTAAACGCGGATTGCTAGAATTATTTCTAATATTCGAGATATCGGGGTTCCATTTCGAAACTCTAGTGGCTACTAAGGTGCCGTAATGCACTTATCCGCGACTGTTATTGGAAAATGTCATTTCAAGGTATTCATTTTAACATATAAATTTGTTGACTTGGATTTGGTGGTTTTTCCTGTCGACATAACTTTTCAGAATGTTGTCAATACAATAGTTCACCATATGAACTGAAAATGAAGTCCTTTATTTGTTGGAGAGAGGCATTGATAAAATATTCCTTTCTTGTTTCTTTTCTCCTGCCTTCTGATATCTATCACTACACCTTACAAAACAAAATCCCCTGCTGCGTCTGTCTGTGTGTATGTATGTTCGCGATAAACTCGAAAACTACTGAACGGTTTTTCATGCGGTTTTCACCTGTTAATAGAATGATATTAATTTGTTAAGTTTTTGTGTAACCCTTGTGAAGCCCGGGCGGGTTGCTAGTATTATATAAATGTGTGTTTCATGAATTACCGACTGACTGATTCATCAACGCTGAGCCGAAACTACAAAAGCTAGAGATTTAAACTTTGCACACTAAATTGCATTTATAAAGTGTACTGGATATTCTCAAATCCAGTACACTTTATAAATGCAATTTTGAAAAAAAAAAAACAACTCCTAAGGTGGTTTAAAACGGGTTGAATGTTTGTATGGCGTCCAAGTTTTATATTAAGCTAGAAACTTGAAACTTGGTGAAAAGGTATAATATTAAAATAGAAGAAAAGTTATTTCAGTGTTTTTGGTAATGCTGAAGGGGGTTAAACAAGCGATGAAAGTTTGTATCGAGATCAAGTTTAATTTTAAATTACTTCTTGAAAAAGTGTTATATAATTACAAAAGTGATATCAGCGTTTTTGGAAATTCATCCGATAATAGGGTTAAAAGGGGGTTGAAAGTTTGTAACGGTTAACGATTTGAGCAGGGACTTGAAATTAGTAAGAAGACAAAATATTAGAATGCGAAAAATAATTTTAGTGCTTTTGAAAATTCAGCCCCTAATAGGGTTAAAAAGGGGTTGAAAGTGTGTTTTGTGAAATAAATCTACGCGGACGAGGTCGTGGGCAAAAGCTAGTTATATATAAGACTAACCGAGAATAATATTATAAATATGTATATAAAAGAAGAAACTGATTGACTGACTGGCTGACTAACATATCAACGCACAGCGTAAACCGCTGGTTCTAGAGATTCCGAATTTTGCACGTAGGTTTTTTAGAAGGTCTAGGGGTGCACTAATAAAGAATTTTTCAAAATTCACCCCCTTAAGGGGTGGAATGGGGTCCAAAGTTTGTATGGGGAAACAAGATTAGTTAGTCTATTTTAAACTTTACAAGAGTATTTCTAATGATAAATGAGTAAACACGTATTTTAGGTTTTTTGAGAATTCAACCCCTAAAAGGGGGAAATATGGTGAATAAGTCGAAAAATCAACATGGGTATTATTTCTATGGTTTATCGGGTCTGTGATTACGAAAATAACAACGATTTTAAAATCTAACGAGGGGGACGTAAAATACAAATCTCCTGTTGGTGTGCGATGAGGTTGAAATTACTAAATATCAATATGGGTGTCGTTTTTATGGTTTCTAGGACGTTACTTACGAAAATGGCATTAAATGTTTTCAAGATTTAATATTGTGGACATGAAAAATGTTGAAAGTATTTTTGTCATAAAAGAAGAAACTGACTGACCGACTGACTGATTGACTGACAATATCAATGCACAGCCTAAACCGCTGGTTTTGGAGATTCCAAATTTGGCACGTAAGTTTTTTACGAGGTCTAAGGATGCACTAAGAAAGGATTATTCAAAATTCATCCCCTAAGGGGGTGAAATAGGGGTCCAAAGTTTGTATGGGGAAACAAGATTAGTTAGACTATTTTATTCGAAACTATACAAGAGCATTCCTAACGATAAATGAGTAAACACGTGTTTCAGGTTTTTTGAGAATTCAACCCCTAAAAGGGGGAAATATTAAGTCTAAAAATCAACAAGGGTATTATTGCTATGGTTTATCGGGTCGCTGATTATGAAAATAACAAAACGACGACGACGAAAATAACAGGAAGTACTTTAACAAGTATAAAGTTGTTGAACACTTCATGCATTTTTCAGAACATGATTCTAAATCTAATAATCACGGACAAACATACATACCTACATGCGTTCATACAAACATACGGGTCAAACTGAGAACCTTTTTTTTTTGCTTAGTACGCGGGCGAAGCTGCGGGCAAAAGCTAGTAATAAATAAGACTAGTCAAGAATTACTGTTTCAAGGAATTCTATATCTGAAGTTATGTTTAATATACATAAATAGGTAGAGGGTTTGTTTATGTAGGACGCTGATATCATTAAAACTTGTGTAGGTTTATCATTTCCTATCATATCAGAATAATTTATCTGTTTGCGTTTTTTGTATATAACCCAAAAATGTTATTTATATAAATTATAATTTATTGACAATAACAATATACATAATGGATATATACAGATGAATACTATAACTAGCTTATATCTAAAATAGGCCCTTGAGGCATTGTACCAAGGATGCTGGCGGCATTTCCTCGTTGTATCGCAATACTGATACGTTGTGCGAGGAAGCCGCCAGCTCTTCGGTCACCAGTTACGTCAACCAGACGTTTCGCGATTTCTCCAAAAAACTTGTGCGCGCTGGGACCCCATGGACCTAGAGTTTCAACGCCAAAAGGTACAAATGTTATTTTAGATTTATATAGCATTTTTTTTGTTCATTTGAACTCAATAATATCTGAACGTCACTCATGACGGGGTGGCCTAAACGCACTGGGCGTTAGCCGCGATAGCTGAAGGCACCGGTTCGTATCCGGCTTTTGCCACTGGAGGGCTAAGTCACTTTTTGTTTAGCATGAGAACTCACGTATTACCTAAACTATACAGAATGTAACAAAAATAGTGGGGATCCGTTTAAGAGCATATCAATATCGTGTTCTGATTAGGAAACAGTAGAAGAATTTTTTTTGACGCGACTCTCCATACAAAGGTCAAACATTTTAAGCGTCAAATAATTTTTTTCTTCTACTGTTTCCTAATCAGAACATGATACTGAATACGGCCTTAAACGGATCCCCACTATTTTTGTTACATTCTGTATAGAATATATTGAATAAACTGACAAAAAATGTGAAAATTGAAAATGGCTGCCGCCTTTTACTTGACCACTGATTTATGTAAAAGAGCTTCCACATCCATATATCGATACATCATTGGGATATAACGAAGAAATTCAAGATCGCGGCCATTTCTTACAATTTTGGCTTCGGTGTCCGATTAGGGAGCCTTTCAAATCATTATATATACACTGTCGAAAACCTATTTAAGTAATTACGTGCCCGTTTCGTAATAAAGGCACTTAGTTTTTCAACATAATAGATATCAGTCGTTTATTATTTGTTTACCCGGATACAAGTATAAAATTACGGAACAGGACGAGATTGTTTGCAAACAAGCAGTGTCCGCTTATTAGAAGGGCCAGTGTAATAAAAACATCGCCTTATTACAACCAGGGTCTCGCGCCCTTTAGGGAACTCGAAAATTTAAATTTGAACATAAAACGATTTGTTTTGTTTGGGCAATAAACATTATATAAAGTTTAACGGCATGACATTTTATGCGACAAATAACTGCTCAATGTAACGGAATTGAGATCGTCACTGCCATGGTTTTTTTTCACTCCGAACATGAACAGAGGGGTGTTGATTAAATCGTGTGTGTATTTGTGGCATCGTTACTTCCAAACGGATGGATTAAATTTGATTAAAATTGTTTTTAACAGAGGGCGCTGTAAGCCCTTAAGGAATTGTATATACATACTAGAGAAAAATCGACCCATGCTTCTGTGAACCGGGTGGCTGAGCGGTTTTAGGCATCTTTCGCGATTGTAAAGGTCGCTGGTTCGATTCCAACCCTGGGCACTAGAGACCTTGATCACTTTTTCTTTCATAAGTATACGATATTTATTTCAATTTTTTTTTAAATATTTCTAGTATTTTTTAAGATCTGAAATTAAATATTATATAACAATTATTCCTTCAAGTAATAAAATACACTTATTATTAATTAGAACCAAAACCGACAATTTCAAATCTGCGTATATAATAAGCATGTAAAATTCATCACCGGGTTCTAGTTAAAACATATAACGAAAATTTGCTTTCGACCCCAGAGTTATAAATATTAATATTTCCTATCTCAGCTGTTAATTACCCAGACAACTACGGATGAACACCGCCCTGTATTCATTAGGCCAACCTAATTAGCACAAACAAACTCTTGTTATACAAGGGAGGCATTTCTTTGTCACCCTCTACCATTGAACGTTGTTCGTAATTCCTGCTTCCTAGAATGCGGATTAATGCGACTCATTTTTTAACTTTTCTAAAAGAAAGAGATAAAACTGTTCGTTGGAATAACGTACGCTCATTCATTTATTTAAAAGGGTTTATGGATTTATAGTGGCAGCAGAGTTCTAAGTTTTTGTTCTGCAGGACTATCTGGCGTAACAGTCACTGAAAAGTTTCGCGCTTTGGGTGAGGTCTGGATCTAAATCTATCATGATTTGAGGATTTCCTTCAATTCCTGGTGGAAAATCATTATCAAAATGGACTTTTGACAAATATAGAAAAACATGGAACTATATCCATCAATAAATATCTTTATTGCTTACCGTTACATAGGAATAGGTTGTCGGTGGTGGTAGCCGGTTCTTTGCCGGCGATTCTTCGTACCCCTGACCCCGCCAGTACCCTGGCCGCTACCGTAGCGAAGGCACCGAGGGTCGCCGGAAACTCGGGGCCGTGGTTTTATTGTACTTTGCATTGGGGGGTAAGTGCCATAATCGCCACGCTTGGCAGGCGGGTTGGCGATCGCAGTGTACTGCACCGTAATTAAGGGAATACTGCTGCCCATCCTCCGGTGGGTCTGGTCGTAGTTTAAGGACATACCCGGGTCCAAAGTTGTCGACATAGCTCAGAGAATTGCCAGACTTAAGTTGCAGTGAGCGGGCCACATTGCTCGCAAAACCGATTGCCGATGGGGCAGAAAAGTTCTCGAGTGGCGACCACGTACAGTCACGTCTATAAATATCGATACGAAAAATGTGCCAAAAATATGTATACACTACCTTAATAAATGAGCAATAAAGTCGTGTAAATATATTTTTGGCACTTTGTTCGTATCGATATTTTCAGACATGACCGTACTGGAAGACGCAGCGTGGGAATAGACTAGATGGACCGACGATCTGGTTAAAGTCGTGGAAAACCGTTGGTCGAAGGCAGCGAATTGCCGTTCGTTGTGGAGATCCTTGGGGGAGGCCTTTATCCAGCAGTGGACGTCTTTCGGCTGAGATGATGATGATGACATAGGAATGTATTTTTAAACAAAAAAATATTTTCCAAGTCGATTTACAAATGACGGAGTTATGAGATAACAAACATAAGAAATACGGTCGACTTGATTACCTCCTCCTGTGTTTGAAGTCAACACACACTGTCAGCGTCAGGTCAACACTAAATGCTTTCTAATAATAATATTATTATAGTTTTGTGGTCCTGTTCACTGACAGCGACACAAACGTTACCTAATCATAAAATATTTATATACAATATATACATCCCGTAATATGATTAGTTTCGTTTTTAGTAATAGCGATATTATTTTTGTTGAGCATTTGTAATATAATAAATTGAAATGATACCTGAGGGACAAATTTCGCATTTCACAAAGAGAAGGTAAGTCCGCAGCTGTGGCTTCAATAAAATTACGATTCGTTGGGTTTCTGTCAAACAGCTATCAATCCTGGCGTACGATTTGGACTTTTAATAAAGTAGGAAGGGTTGCTCTTTCCTTCATAAGCTGTTTAATTAAATAATATTTTGTACCCGACCTTTGCGTGCCTTTGGCTATGCGATATTTTTAGACGAAATATTTAAGGCTATATTTATCAGGTCATAAGCAGATAAAAAAAATAGAGGTAGAGAGCACCATTTTGTACCATTTGGCGTGGAAACTCTAGGTCCATGGGGCCCAGCGCGCACAAGTTTTTTGCAGGAATCTCAGAGCGTCTGGTTGACGTACCTAGCTGTCGATAGCGGCTTCCTCGCACAACGTATCAGCATTGCAATACAACGAGCCAAGTAGTGACTTATCTCTCACAGCTTAAACTGAGAGCTGATGTCACGAGCAATTCAAAGGCATGATTCTTCTAAGTATAGTGTTTCTTCAGTATGCTAACGATTATTAATATCGACGTTGAAAATTCAAGCTACATTGGGGGTTCTTGTTTCATTTATGTCGTATTTTTAACGAAGTACTTAGCAATTAAATCAAAGAGAAAATGCAACGTGAAACTATATAAAAACTTGTTAAAGATGAAGCAGCCTTATATTTAAAGTACGAGTATAAACTAACTTCTATATGCATACGGTTCTATATTTGTACCCCAGTTTGACTGGTGGCTCGATTCGAAGAATGAGATACGATAACGATAAGTTCTCATTTAGATATCGTTTGTATGTCGTAATTAACAGAAGCAGCTCGATTCTGGCAACCAATGTCACTTCGACGTTAGAAATATCGTTGATAGATCTTATTGGGATCACAGCGAAATCGAAATAAACGTCAATTTTGACATGTCGTTTAGTTATTGATCTTTTAAAGATCTTTAACTTGTCTTAATCATTCTTCGTATCGGGCCATGGAATAATTTTATTTAACTGGTTAAATAATGCGAGAGCAAATACGAATAATAATATATTTTAATCTTAAGGATAAAATTCTGCCGTATCATATGATTATAAGTACTAATTCTAGAATCTCGTGTTAATAATATATTTTACTGATTTATTATACCATGTGATTCAAAAGTTTGTAAAATGTCAATGAGAGATGTCCTGTAATTGTACATAGTTGCAATAAGAATAGATTAAATAAGTAGGTAATAAAAGAGTTCATAAATACTGAACAACTAAAACTGTTAACTTAAAGCAAGTGAATGCACGTAAACAATATTGTTTAGGTATCCTTTGACACAAATCACTAAACCTTATACAACAAAGTCCCCTGCCGCGTTCGTCTGTCTGTATGTATGTATGTTCGCGATAAATTCAAAAACTACTGAATGGATGTTCATGCGGTTTTCATTTATCAACAGAGTGATTCTTGAGGAAGGTTTAGGTGTTTATTTTGTTACGGTTTTGCGTAACCCTGGGGCGGGTCGCTAGATATCATTTAAAATAAAAATTAAAGACCACCTTTAAAGTTGAAATTTGCGATTACGCGAGGTAATAGATACCTACCATTGACCGTCCAATCTCGAGGTTTTCTTCTCTATTTCATTTAGAAAATGAGCGCGATATTCCACTCCGTTTCTTTATACCTAATTCGATCCTGCCCCATTAACCTGTTACTTCAGAGTCAAGTGTATAATTTTGCATGAATAACGTAAATATTTTAATTATGTCTCCGAAAGTGGTTAAGAAAAATATTGAATAAACATTGTTTGGGAGTTTTTTGAAACCTCACTTTTGTAAATTTGGTAAATCTAATTTTGAAACGCTTAAATGTATTGGTGCTATGTAATAAGATGTGGTGTTTTACCCTCAAAAGTCCCACGTAATCGATTCTAATGACGCAAAAATGTGTGCTATTTATACTTTTCAATTAAGGTGCCGGTGCATAGACCATTCGGCTAAATAAAAATTTAGGCAGTTATTTTATTTTTAATTATGAAGGTCACCAACAGTTATTACATCTAAGACATTTGCAAATACAGGGTGATTTTTAAGTCGTGTCAAATGACAATCAATGAGCTCCTTAATTAATTACTAATTTAAACAAAAAAAAACCTACTATCAACATTCATGGTCACTTTAAGCGTCACGTGGTTTAAATGTAAATAATATAATGTTATGACTTGGTATGAAGTGTGTCATTCCCAAAATTACCTACTTTTTTAACGTTTCCAGCCAGTAAATACAAAGAGGTCGAATTGAATAATTTGATTAATTATGCTATGAGAGGGTAACCAAAAGACACGGTAAATGTGAGTTAACAATTAATTAATTATAACAAAATACGTTTACAGATTTTTATAGTCTTATGTACAGTGTTTATAATAAACATACAGAGTAATAAACACATATTTCTGATCACGACTTTCGAAGTGCACTGTATAGAACCAGTAAAACGAAACATTTAGTGATGCCTCACTAATTAGAGGTTTACAGCATTCAAAAGAAAAACAGTATAAAGCAAAAGTTTATGGATAAAGAAGAAAATTAAGTGATCCTTCACTAAATTTTTTAATTTTAATAATTTTTGGAACTTGGGAAATTATTCAAGTGATCACACAGGTTAACAACAAACTATAAGATAGGTACTTAATGCTATATGTCCAATAGTTCAGTTTTAGTTATTTGACTTTGTCGACGGCTAAGGTAAGCCTCCATTAGGCCAAAAAGCCTCCCTTATCTGTGACATCTGGACGATGTTTATATTTCGGGGATTCCGACAACCTTTATAACGACTACTCTTATCGTTGACATGTCTACGAATAGGCAATCTTCCTCATCCTCCGACACAGTAAAATATACTCTAACGTACACGAAAGAAAATTCACAGTATTTCACAAAAAGCTCAATTTTACTCAAGTATTCGAACGGAATCATCAACGAATGACGAAGTGATATTAGTTCTTATGACTTGTCAGTAAGGTCTTTTGTTCTTTGGGTGTTCGTTGACAACCCGTTAGCATTTGATTTTGAAGAAGCAAGCTTAACACTATGGTATTAAAATTGAATTTTGTTTGAACATGACAAGGCAAATAGAAACATGTCAAACATAGTACTGTTTAATGTCAGACCTGTCGGTACAATTTAGAATTTGAACCCTTCTTTGGTGATACTGTGAATTTGGCTCCCCAGCCAAATAATGCTGCAGGCTGTACAAGGGCGTACTTGTAATTAGAGGGGTTTAGAATGTTTTCATTGAGGAATCCATTCCAAAGAATCACTTACTTTGATATTAAAGGTGGGGCGAGTGGAATAATACATCCTTTATTAGATAATATAACTTCTGACCAAAATGGCGCGTTAATGATATCTTATTCTTATACCTTTATATTAATTAACGAGCAATTCTTGTATATATTATATTATATACGTAAATATATATATTTCGGGGATCTCGGAAACGGCTCTAAGGATTTCGATAAAATTTTCTATATGGGGGTTTTCGGTGGCGAAAAATCGATCTAGCTAGATAAGACCTTTTCTCTCTCTCTCTCTCTTTATCTTTTTATATATTATATTATCCGAGGAAAGTTCGGTCTCCCAGATATTTATATTAAACAGTATGTTCTGCAGTTGAAGAATACTGACCTAAAACTCCTGTAGACCATGTCATTAAGGTATAAATACAAATGCTATACCGACCAGCGACAATTTAACGACTGCACGTGCTGAGGAAAGTGAGTTAGGGTCGGGGTGTTCATCATGTGAACTTTCCCCGACTTTATTTATTCCCCGAGTCTTCCCCAGCTTAATGGCGCCTCAAGCGCTAATGTGTGGCTATAAATTAAACGATAATAAGTTGGGACAACAACACTGTCCGTTAATGACTGCCTTAAGCGCGTGATCCATTGGCGATAACTCGATCTCTAAAAGGGCACGGGTCGAAGTGAGTTTTGGTTTCGTCAAAAGTCAAACGTAATTTTTACACGATGAACATTTTTGCCAGTAATTGAGAAGGTAATGACAAGCTGAGTAGAATTTAATGTTTGGCTCATCTGCGATGGAACGCGGGCCTTATAGTTAGCGCCCGGCACGTACCATGGACACTTTAATAGGGATTGCTTTCTTAATTAATTCTGAAGATCTTCGTGTTGAAACCGATAGTGCGCTTGGTTATTAAATTTCGGGTAGATTATCTACTAACTAGTGAACAACTAAAAACCATAAACATATATTATATACAGGGCCCGTACATGTCATGCCGTTGACGGAAAATGACGTCTCGCTACATAGAGAATAATTTCAATTACTATGTTCACAATAATCAATCATTTGTCAAACTTTTTGATAAATGGTATAGATTCTTGACAATCAGTGCCGAAACATCGAACTGACTCGCATCTTATTGTCACTCAACTAAATAATAGATTGTTAGTTTAATAAATAATACACATTTTTGATTTTTAACAGTGTATTTTACGTAACAAGTATTTATTTTTCTATGCGTCAATTAGTTCAATAGTTATCGAAATTTGTAGTGTTATAAAAAAACTCCCTGTATGTTATAATACGTCATTTTTGCGTCAACGGCATGAAATGTACGGGCCCTTATTATATACAATGGATTTTTAAACTAAACGGTAACCTATGGATGTGTCAAAAAATTGTAATCCGATTTTTACTTGATCGAAAACGTTTTTTCAAATTTTTATTGTTTGCAAATATTAACTGTTGCCAAAAGTGGAATATGTTAGGTTAGAACTGCGACCTCCACGAAACCAACAGCTGCCAGAAAAGTGGGTTAGGGTTGGTTAGAACTTTTACTGCAGGTCCTAATTAGCAAATTAAAAACTTGCTTATTTTTAACTGCATGCCTTCACTTTGTTACACGCAATATAAAGTTTTATGTAAAGTTCATCGCAAAGACTTAGCAAAGATGAAATGATTTAAATCTTAATATTTAGAAACCTACATACATAACTTATTTGGAAAACGTTAGTTACTACGGAATTTGAAAAAGTTGAATTTTCAATCATTTGCGGATTAAACCTGCAATCAATTTAAACTTTGGGCTCTTAAAAATGTAAGTGTTGATACTTCTGGTAAATAATATTAAAGACAATAAAAACGATTTGCGGGGTTTTTAAAATCAAAATTAAGGTTTTCAAAGTTGAGAAAGGTAACCGAACAAAACAATTGCTGAATCGAACTTTTTGCATCGTTATTCGGTTAACCGTCTCAAAAATAATAATGAACAGAATTTTTAAGGCCTGTACCGATATATTTTTATTCATAACGAGTACTAATAATTTTATATACCATTGAACCTTGAAGGAACCCGCACAATGTGGTCAAATAAATCCGGGGTTGTTCCGGACACGGTCGGACGGGCGGATGTTTTGTCGAACCCCACAATTCTGTCCGCAGTAAACTCTGCCAACTTTTTAGGGTTCTGCAGACCATAAAATACGGTACGTATTATTCACATACGGCGTTCCGTTATCTAAGGGCAAGGTTGATATCGACGGTAGAAATGCAGAACTTTATAAGCGACACTTTGGTGGAAATTGAATTATATTTTCTATAGATAGACACTACAGATAGATAAGTAATTAGAATATACTTTATTGCACACTTCAATAAAAGATAAAAATGTAAAAATGAAAAACATAAAGAAAGACAACATGCGGTTTTATTACTATAGATAGTGTCATTCACGATGACGCGTGCTTTGACTCGTATTGTCATATTATTAAAGGTTAGATTTGACAAATCCGCGCGTCATCGTGGATGACACAAACTATGCAAACCGAGCTCTTTCATACATTTCACACAACCTTTGTGTTGCGTAATCTGGCTTATTCTGATTTCAATAACAAGTTTTCTTCATCCAGAAACGTCAATTTTGACACTGAAGTTCAGGTCCATAACTAATCCAGATTTGATTCATAACCTGTTATCAAAAACAGAATACGCCTGAGAAAAAGTGAAGTTACTAAAGTGGGCAGTGATGAGGTCCGGGTCCATCTTTTTTTCTTTTTTTTTTAATACCACGATGGGGGCAAACAAGCGTAAGGCCCGCCTGATGGTAAGCTGTCACCGTAGCCTATGGACGCCTGCAACACCAGAGGCATTACATTCGCATTCCCGCCCCTTTAAAAACCTGTACACTCCTTTATCCCTAATATACATTAATTAGTTCTAAAATCAGTTGCCATTACCGTTTTATCCCAGTGACGTAATGATAGAACTATTATACAATCTGTGGTAATGATTAATTGTCTAATGAAATGATTGCTCCCATACGGAATTTTCCTTAGCATTCTTACCAGAAAGATCAATACGAATTGTAACTATTGGATCGGAGTTTGATGTATTGGTTTTAGTATTAGATTACCTCTATTGGTTCTGCGCTCTTAGTTGCGGATATATAATTTACAAGCGTAAGAAAAAAAAACAAGCGCAGGAAATAGTAGAATTGGTAAAATAATTAATTAAAAATAAACCAAACTTTAGGTAAGTCAAGTCAAAATCAGCTATTTAGACTGGGAGGCCAATTAAAACAGTATGAGATTATAACATTAAAATTACATATGTCTAAATGATGTCTCTTGCCCGTGCGTGTTGCTCACATGTACGGAAAAGTACGAGCGAAATGCACGCATGATACTAATACAATTTAGATATCATTTTGATGTCACTATGTAAGTTCGAATTGGCCTCTGGATGTCTCGACTTTATCTCGATTTTTTTATATACTACGTTGGTGGCAAACTAGCACACGGCCCGCCTGGTGGTAAACAGTCTCCGTTGCCTATGTACGCCTGCAGCTCCAGATGAGTTACATGCGCGTTACCGATCCTAACACTCCGCAGCCTCGTTGAGCTCTGGCAACCTTACTCACCTTAAATATATAAGAAAAATTGTGTCGGTTTATGACGGTAATCTTACTTTTAATCATTAAGACGAGGACATAGGGACATGGCCAAATTGTAAAGGTTCATAGTGTGATGACTACGGAAACTTAAAAAGTACCTTTAAATAAATATACACAAATATACGACATATCTAAACATCATGTAAGGCGTCGATAATTAAAATTCTAAACAATATGAAATTATATCTGACAACTCGTTAAACATGTTACGAAAAATAGTTGGGCTGCTACGAGTTTCGGCGTAGCACACGTAGCGTTGCTTGATTATAAAAACGTTGCCCGTTGGCACGCGAGTTGGTACCAAACGGCCCGCTTCGAACTTTAAGATACGTCAAACATTTGCTAATGATACGATATGGATATATCTACATGTCAGTGTCAACACTGACGTTTCTTCAAACAAAAATATATCCGATCCATATCGTATCTATAGGAAAATTTTCAGGTATTTTAAAGTTCGAATCGGACCGTAGGCATCAGACTTGACAGGCTATCAGCCTATCAGAAACAAGTGTGGTCGTATTCGAACGAAATTCGACTTTATATTGAGCTTCTATAGTTTCGGTGTACGTTTAACACATGCACCGCTGAACGAATGAATTAATGAATAAAATCGTTTATTTACAATGAACATATGGTAACATAAGATCTTAATTTATATATATTGCTTCTCATTATACATTCAGTCTAGATATTTAAAATTAGAGATACGATCGCACGTCGTAGACGATGACATGGATTTCTCGGTATGTAGTGGAAATGCTTCGTAGAGGCAAAACGACGTGTCGTGATTAGCGCTGAATGGGTCAAGTGGGACTGGGCAGTATATATCTGCCACATGCACGCGGAAAGTGGGCCAAAATGGTTACTGAGTGGGACCCACGGAACACCGTAGACGGTGCAGGCCGACGTGCAGGCAGAACGAAAAAGAAGATGGCGGGACGGTTTGCATGCATTTTATACAAAATGGTGGCAATGGTATGAAAAATAAAAAACACCGGTCAAGTACGAGTTCGTTTTACTCGCGCACCGAGGGTTCCGTACAAACTTTGAATTATCTCGTATAACTATAAAGGCGAAAGACTTTTGATCAGAAGTAACTTAGTATTAAGTATAATTGTGTAGAGCGCCATCCATCGGCAAATTTTCTAACTAATTTGCGGGATGTAATGCACGTATGTTGGTTTTTCGAGGATAATTCTCTACCTATCTAGCTTAAGTACTCGAAATATTTAGCGTTGTGACAGACGGACGGACAGACGCCCAGAGTCGCACCATACCTTCCTTCCTTCCTTTCCTTCCTTTCCTTTCTGTTCCTTTTGTACATTTTTGGTACGGAACCCTAAAAATGTGGGTTGTTGGGTGGTGGTGATGGGTACTATCACTACCACCATTTTGATTTGATAATAAGATAGCAGTGCAGATTTGTTTCAAGTACCTATGGACACAGACATAATACACATGCCTATGAGTATTTACCCACTTTACGTATTTACGTGTGGCCCATTCCATGATACCATACATTTTTCAAAAGCGTGACAATACTTCTACTTAATTCATAATTTTTAGATTTAATCACAAATTTTTGCGCTAACTCAAAAGGTTAGGTCAAAATTGACAGATTGTTGTTTTCGGATAATATTCGGATGGCGACAGCAGCAGCTTTAGATACCGTTGCAAAAATTACTGCTGCATAAAAGTTGCGCTGACGTTGCTGCGATAGCAATGTATCGCGGTTCGAACGTTCAATTTATCAAGTATTTAGCCATCCCTACATATTACCCTTGATCTTATCAGCTAAATGTATATAACTATAAGTAGTTATTAAAAACATATTTTTTATGTGGTATGATAGTCAGCAAACTAGCACACGAGACGCCTGATGGGAAGCGGTCACCCTCGTCCATCGACATAAGCAACATCACAAGGTGCCACTTATGCATTGCCAACCCTTAAGAACCCTGAATACCCGCTTCTTGAAGAACCCCATGTCGTAACGCAAAGGAAATACCCCAGGAGGTAACTCATTCCACATTCTGCACGTTCTGGGAAGAAACGAGCGAGATGCCCGCTTATTCTTGGTGTGCCATATATCTAAGAAGTGGGAACGAGCTTTGCACCTTTGGCGGGGGTGCGGTAATAAAAGTGAGACGATGGCACCAGTTTAAAAAGTTCTTCGGAGCATTCCCCATTGTTGTTGTTAAAGCATGCATATAGATGGCCAACGTCTTTCCGAAGGCTAACAGATTCTGAGCCCTCAGTAAGTTCGGGATCGCCAACAATACGAACTGCCCGTCTTTGGATGGAGTCAATAGGGAGGAGCTGGTATTGTGCATTGTGCAGCGCTAGACCAGGGAGGAGAACAGTACTCCATATTCAGGTCAACCTGCGCATTACATAACAAAAGCCGGTGACCCGGTGTGAGGTACTTTTCGGCTTTAATAAGGATTAATTTCTCCTTTTACTTATCACGTAACTGTCGTACTATTCCTGATACAAACAAAAATCCAATAACCAGGAGAAATTTGGCACAGAAGTAGGTACCTATAGCGACAGGGGGAGGGAAAAAACGGTTTTAACTCTATACTCTAAGGGGTCTATTATTAAATAATTATTATAATAGTTTCAACACTTTATGAATAAGTTATAGGTTTCGGAAGTATAAAATTAGAGACGGCTTGAAAGCTCTATTCACGACAGTTAAAATTAGCCAGTAAATTGACAGTGTAGCATTAACTGTAACAGAAACTCAAATGTAACCTATAGGTATTAAATCTTAGCGCGTCCGCTGGCTGGCGCGGTTGCACGGAGCGGTGTGCGGGTTAGTGAAAAATAGTATGAGCAACGCTAACTGACGCGGACACGTGCAACGGATTTTACCTAAAATGGCACCCGCGTGCGTGCGCCCGCTTCGTGCACCCGCGCCAGCTAGCGGACGCCCTTATTGATATTCAATTTATTAGCAATTGGCGCAACAGATAAAACGTAACGCCCAATGAGACTTACCAAGAAAATCATTTTTAAATTTATAATTGGGTGAACGCAATTTCATTAAAATGTTTAAAGCCAGAAACGGAGCTGGAGGTATTCTGATATAATATTTCAAGCTTATAATTGGCTTGCCCGTATTTTACTACAATCGCTGTTTATTTTTCTGTTTAAAGTAAAATGATAATTGGAAACTAAAATACGTTTGACAGTAGGTTACTAAAACACAGTAGAATTTTAAAAGCAAGGATATTGCATTAATTTTATAAATTATCTGAAACTGACTGTACCTCACTTAAGTGGCGAAGAGTTTACACCATGACTAATTATTTTTTCGCTTTCATCTTCGACAAACTGGCAACATAAAGCGATTTCGACAATAGCCACGGCCTCTGTATAAAACAAAGGATCCCAAAAGGAAAATTAAGAGGGTTCAATGTAGACGTCATTGTCGTAATTCTCTTTGTTATGCTGACTTTGCCCTGGAAGTATTGGAGACGAATTTGGAGGGTCTCGTATAGAAATAAACCAACTGCGGATAATGATATATTTGCCATCCGGCTCGGATATTTGCTTATCAGAATTACTGGGTATTTTTGCTAGCTAATGATATTCGACTGGCGTTTAGGACATATATATGTTTTCAGCGACCGGAAAATTGAAATTGAATGTCAATAAAGTTTGCCCGTAATATTTTCCTCTTACGCATATATAATATCAGTATCGGTATAAAAAATATCAGTCAATCATTTACTGTATGAAATGAAGAAAGGAGAAGTCGAAATTAGTATTGAAAACTTTGCAAACATCCGAACGCCTATTATTTTTTGTAATTGAATAATAAATACAAAAGAATCAAAACTTCTTATTTTGCTAATTAAATCTACGACACTTTATTTACGAGTACTTACCTCGCACAGCTGACGTAGAAAGCTAAATATTTACTTTAGGCATTCACATTTCATCAAAAATCTTTCAAAACCGTATCCGACACTATCTAATATCCATTAACGTTCACTATTTTTTGTCCTCAACGTCCAACATCAACGTATCATATCAAAGTTGTTCATTCGGAAGAAAGTATTTGAGTTTGGAAACTTTTTGTTCGAGTATCGGATACGTCAGAGGAGCGTGGGCGGCATCGACGCGGCATGGGGCGTCCGTCCTGTACCGCGGGGCGCGTTGCACTGAGCTCTCGGGCTCTTGACAAGACAATCTTTGCCTGAATACTGTACATAGTGGCCCTCAACATAACAGCAACTTGTGTGCTTTCATACGGATAACGCCCGTAACGGGAGCTTTGTGTCGTCTGCTTGCCGAGTGTCGTGCCGCTAATTGGCGACGTTTAACGCCATAAATGGAATATCAATAGTAATCTGCGCTCAATAAAATTCAGAGACATCCAATTTATAATTTGTTCTTGAACGGGTCCCACAGTTTATACAGTCAAAGAGCACTCCTAGCAATTTCAAAGTTCACCATATTAATAAGTAGACCGGCGCTACCTACGTATATCAAAAAATAAGAAATAATGTTTTTTTATCATGGCAGGTACACACGTTTAATGGTTATGTTATGAAATATTATTCAGGATGGTAAAAGGACTATCTAAATATAAACAGAATGCGAAAGGAATTGTCTAATAATAATATTATATGAATTTTGGAAATGTAGGTAACGTGAAAAAGGAGTAAGTAATGTATTGGATAGAAAATGGAAAAGGAAGGAGGAAAAAGTATTAATAAATATTGTCGAAAATACAAATATGTTAGCAATGCAAATGTTTAGTAAAATGAAGAGAGATCATGTTAAGACACACTTTTAAAATATGCAAAAAATATGCTAGTGGCTCTGTGAGCTGTACCTTGCATTAAGCTTAGAAAATGTTATTTAAAGTGAAATAGACTGTTCGTTGAGTCGTTATCACAGTGAACTCACAATGGTCTTATGCGCCATAGATGCTATTGGCGCTTAAGTCCTTTAAACTAATTTCCGCAGTATGAAAACTTTCCAAAAATTGGATCGACAAAAAAACTATTTACTCATAGAATCCAATTCCAAAACTTCACGAGAATCGGTTAAGAATTGCGACCTGTAGAGAACATCCAGACATACGAAAGCAAAATGCCCGAGTTAAAACGGAACGAGTCAATAACGCATTATGATTCGGAAGAGTCGAAACATATCCGAATCATATATTAACTGCTAAAATCAAGATACCTTAACATTTCCCCGGTAATCGGGTAAAACCCATTGACCTATTATTACTATGTATAGAACCTGCACAGAGAACCAGTATTTTGCCCCATGAGTTGTTTTTGTTTTAAGAACAAACCATAGAACCGAGCGTGAATCTCGCAAACTGAACGCGTAAGCGCCATGATTTTTACGGCGCTTACGTTTTGGTCGGGTGGTACAGTACCCCTAGTGTAAATAATTTCGATTTCGAAACGTGACGTACGCGTTTGCGTTAAGTCTCATTTTGTATGGGTTTTTGAACAGCGCGCCAAGCGGGACGTTTTGGAAAGTCAAAAATCTCATACAAAATGACACTTAACGCAAACGCGTACGTCACGTTTCGCTGTCGAAAATATTTACACTAGGGGTACTGGTCGATTGCGACAGTTTCATTGTTTAGTATGGCTTCTCTATAGTAATAACAACTCCATGGTAAAAACCTGAATACGCTTTTTTGAATATTTCATTAATAAGAAACTTCTTAAATCCTTAACAAACCATGGATGAGAGTATAATAGTAGAATAAAGACAACTAAAAGCTGTTCTTGAGCACACTCATATTTTTAAGTAAAACTTGAAAGCAAGCTTAAGTACCTACAGATTGAAACAATATGTGTAGTGTAATTACCTTTCCAACGCTTACTAAAGGCAGCTGCAGTTAATTGCATTTCACACGAGAAACTATGTTATAACATTATATATCATCAAAAGGTACTTTGACTAGAGATTACATTTAAACCAAATAGTATTTTATACAATCGTGATATAATAGAGAGCTTTTCAGTCGGGGTACCGAGTTTAGGCAACGAAGCTTGCTGAGTTGCCTAAGTAAGGTACGAGATTGAAAAGCTTGAATAGCTTGATTATATCACTATTGTATTCAATACTTTTTCTACGAGTCATCTAAACTAATACTTTTATTTTAAATATAAAACCTAAATAATTAAAGAAAATTGATAAGTATCTCAGAAGATATAAACGCGGGACTCCCGCCCGCGCCCCGCGCCTCGTACCCGTTTAGTCATTTCTATGAGAGAGCGGCGGCACGTGATTGGTCAGTTGACTATAGCATATCGAAATGAATCTTATAGATGAGTGGGAACCCATACATGAAAAGTACGCAATTATAGTTTGGCATACGAAATCTTAATTCAACTATTACAGTCGATGAGTAGAAAAACATTCTTAAAGATTTGAACTTGTGAATTGATGTCAATATGATCTAATTTTCACGTTACATGCCCGTACCCACTGTACGTGTTTTTAAAATCGGTACTTATATGTCGCTATAAATATGTATTACGTTTTTAAGATTGGCAATAGAAGATTGTGCCACAAGGGAGCATAATGTCATATTTACAGCGAGGGCGTATATTCTTTAATAGCATCCCGAGACTAGCGAGAGATTCTAAAACAGAATCCCAAGCTTAGTGAGGGATTCAAGTGTTTACTACTACATATTGCTTTTCACATTAGCTATGAGGACATTATTATGTTTTAAAATATTATTTAATCTAAAAATATAATATATAGTTATAAAAAAAAGGAAAACACCTATTATTTAGAGATAGTGTCCTAGAACAGAAAAGTATCACTTTGATCCCCCCTAGCAGGGAAGAAATGTGCCACTTTGATCCCTCTTAGCAGGAAAGAAAAAGCCCTTTTCCGGACAGGTGATGTAATAAAATAACTCGCTTGAAAGTGCCTCTTGGATTCTCTTGAATCTATTTCTTTCACAAAATCCTGAATAAACACGCGCAGTTACTGATGTAAAATAGCTGTGTACAAATAAATTGGCTTCAAATAGCCGAATCAACATAATTATGCAAAAGTATTGGAAAAAAAACTTTGGAATGCAAAAGGGACCCTTTCTTTAAAATACGTTTATTTCCCGGGAGCGTATATAAAAACAGGCAAATCACAAAACAAGATAACATTCGCTAGGTCTTCCACTGCGGGAATCTCATTTTCAATATGTTTTTTATAACTTTCAGCGAGGAAATGAGGTGCTGCTCCCGGGCGTTCGCGGCGGCATTGTCATCATAAACCAACCGAGGCCTTCTCCATAAATCGGCTACAAATGTATCTTTATACGCATTACGCTATAACTGAAAGGATTCTTTTTTGTCGAACAATACCTTTTAATTTAACAAACAATTCGCATTCTCAATATTGTTTTTTTTTTTAAGTTTCGCTTCTTTACGCTCTTTAATCTTTTACTTGAATACACACTTTTCTAAATTCTTATTTCTCACGATCAGTACCCCTAGTGTAAATAAATTCGATTTCGAAACGTGACGTACGCGTTTGCGTTTAGTCTCATTTTGTATGTGATTTAGAAAGAGCGCGCCAAGCGGGACGTTTTGGAAACTCAAAATCCTATACAAAATGACACTTAACGCAAACGCGTTCGTCACGTTATGATGTCGATAAAACTTACACTAGGGGTACTGATACAGGTTTTGATTCAAGGCTATAAACTTTTTTCTGCATTTATAAGTTCATTACATACCTTAATATTCCGATTTTAAAATTAATTTCGTCAGGCAGCATGATATTATACGATCTTAGTAACTTTTTGTTCCCGACAACAAAGAAGGATGCAGTCGTTTCGCTCATTTTTCGCCAGTCTCAACATAATAACCTCTTGTTGACTACGCTGGCCCGCACGGCCCCAAGCACTCCACAAGCAATAAGACGTAATAAATGCTCAGAACCAAAGGAATAAAAAACGAATATAATAAGTAGATAACGTTCAGAGCACTGGCGAGCTCAATATCTCTTGGTAATAATCGGGCAGTGTATGAAACGGATTTAAGCATCTTTGATGGTCGTTATACAGGCAATAATCAAATTTGCTACATAACATACATTATGTTGTTTGTCGAAGCAAAAATAGTGCTAATACTGACAAGAATTTTAAAAATGTTGGTGGCCGCGTGGGCTTATAACTAGGTTTGTACACTGAGTGTCGTGGAACTTATTTTTTTATTTTATATTTTATTTAGAATACAAACAGCCTTTTACAAATATTTCTAATATAAATGAACTAAAAATAGGCCTATAGCTTCCTACGTTACTAAGAAAACTATTACATAGATATGTAAATTACGCAATTATAAATTACCGGTTTAGTTATACACTACAAACTACAAGCAAGTAAAGTAACAAAACTATGCAAAATATGACTAGAACTATTTAATTTTATAAATTTGCCAAACTTTGTTCTTGAACACGGACAAAATATGGACAAAAATATTTATATCGTAAAGAGATTCATTATACAAATTAAAAGTGCGCCTAAAGAAAGAATTTTTTGCATACTGTGTGCCACAGGAGGAAATAGAAAATGTAGGTTTATATGTAAGGTTATGTACGAAATATTAGGTATGCGATAATTTACCAGTTTCTCTTAGGTAAAACAAGACATTGTAGAAAAACTAGGCTGATCCCAATAAGTTATAGTATTCGCTCTGGGTTGGAAAGATAGATGATAAAACAAGTGCTAAGCCAAAGTCAAATGAAACATTTAAATAAATAAATAATGATATAATTTATATATTAAATAATTTTTGTACCTACAATATTTATGTTTGAAATTTAATTTTTGTTTATACATATAAGACAATGTCTTTCATTTTAAATTAAAAATTACTACTTAATACAGAATTTTATCATAACTGAGACATAAAAGACAGCTTATACTCAAAGTACATAGGTATTTATAAATGTTACAATATGTACAATACAATAATATATATCAACACAAAAATAAATGAATTAAATCATATAAATAAGTACTTTAGAATATTACACAAACTGATTAAGCTCCTAGTAAGCTCAACATAGAGTATAAAGAAAAAACAATAACAATATTGTTCCTTTAAAATTACTCCAACGATACCTGTAAGGGCCTTATCATACTGGTGATTTGCGAGCGAGTTGAAAGCGAGGCGAGCGCGCAGCGCAGAATGTTTGGTATACCTACTAGTTTTAGGTACATGTTAACAGAGGTAGGTATGTGGTAATTTCTATAGTACCTAACTACCTATACAATAATCGCTGTAAATCTAATATAATTAATATATTTTATTTCGTACAGTAAATTGTTTACTTAAACGCTTACTATTATTTTCTATTAATTGGTCTAACCGTAATATGGTGCTGAAGAGAAACTCGAAGGATTTATGATCACCCCACACTAGCGTCTTTTGAGCGACGGCGTCTTGTCAGCGATATCGAAAATGGCGTCGCTGCGCAGTTGCGCCAACGTTGCGTCGAACAGCAGCCATGTAGTTGCCTAGATGCCGATGCTTGGTGCAGGGTGGCCCTAATAGTCTTTTTCAAACGCGAAGGGTAGGGTGACATTTAATTTTTTTTCATTCCATGCCATTAACGTTTCAGACCAATCCTTATTTAACAAAAAAAAACCAATAGGCTAAAAAAACATGTCTTCGAAGCTTAGAATATCTCATTATAATAGACACAAATCACCAAAATATATATTATTATGTTTTAAAAATAGAAAGATAAATTCTAATATTGTTGAGTTTCATTATGTAAAACGGAACTCAATTGCAATAGAGTTTGACTCTACTTATCGAACGAATCAATTCCGCTCTTGTCAAAATCGTTTCAGTCGAGTGTATGAAGGTATGTTTACTTAAAAATATAAATCATCATCAATAGAATCGATTATATGGCCTTTGCAGATTTAGTCGAGGACCATAAAAAAACCGTTTTTAATTTGCATTGTCACAACTCCACAATTGCTTTTTGACATGTGTGAGCCTATCCTTCGAGTTTGAAAAAGGTTATAAACAGCGAAGACAATTCAATTGGTTCAACATAACGTGCCTGGGAAAAACAAGTATGGGTTTGGGGAAAATTTGGCTCAAGACTTCTTTTGGGTGTGCGTAACATATACTAGAAAACGCTTCATTTTTATCTCGTCCTTCTATAAATAATTCAAATAAGATATATTGTTTGCTATAATTAAAATTATCCACTTAAGACTGTCCTTTATACATCGATTCTGTGATAAAGGACTATAACTCACACACCACATAAACCACGTATTTAATATTTGTTATTACATTTTGTACTCAATCAAAAATTTGAATTTGTGTCATATCATAAACATGAGTTTGCAATGAATAAATAATTTTCAAGTTGGTTGCACGGCGGAGTGATTCTTCGTAGCTTCATTCCGAGCTAGCTGGATTATCCATATTATCCTAAAATCTCCGAACGGCAGCTTGCACGCTACAATGATCTCAGTTCATACAAAATTAGCTACTTCAATTTTAGATTGTTACTTTTGTCCTAGATTAATGTCGAGTAATTGCGTCGTAAGGTTTACTGTGCAAGCAATGCTTAGTGCGTTTTATTAAAATGTCTTCAAATCAGAAGTCTTTTCTTGGTCTGGCGGTTTTCATTCAATTAAAAAAAAAAATAGTTGAATTACAACTGGTACTTAGATAAAATATAGAAGAAGTTAGCAGATACTAATCTTAACGGTGATTTGATGACTAAATTTTTGGAATGCATTGAGGGGGAAGGCAACCTTACTTGTAGAAAAACTTATACCGATATAAAAATTATAACCATAAAATAAAGTCTCACGTTAGTTTAGACAACTCACCTTGCTTGGATCTATCCATAACCCACGAGATCCTTGATCTTTTTATTCCGGTAAGATAATAAACTTACTTTCTATGTTTTCTTTTAAATCCTTTAAATGCAGAATGTGAGGCTGCGTTACCAAATTAGTTAACATTTAAAGAAAAACTTATGGCCTATTTCCGCATCATTTACAAGTATTTTCAATACAAATAATATAAAACTCACAAACCTCAGAATCCTACGACGACTATTTTAAATTTCCATCAAAATAACTGTTACATAAAAGTGGATATCTTCCGAGTCTTTAAATGATACACTGGAAATCCCGGAAAATTATTAGGTATTGTTTTGTTACTTTCGAACGAATACTTATATATTTTGTGTTCAATATTGTGTTTATTTTAGGGAAATAATACACACGGCGACTTTTTGCAGCGATTCAGTAGCGATGCAGCCGCGATACAGTGTTGACACAGTCGCGATGCTATCGCTGGTCATATATCATATACCCTCGTACAAGAGTACATGATCCTGCATCGCTACTATCAAGCTACTAAATCGCTGCAAACAGTCGCAATAAGCTACCTCCCTTAGAATATGGATTGCAGAAAAAGGAGCAAAATCTCTATGTATGAAAAGTGTTCATCAAAAAAAAATGAATAGGTGGCGCCACAATACACGGAAATGAAATGTCATAGAACTAGTACTTTATATAGAACATATACGCAATGCGAAAAATTAGAAATATGTTTAACAATCATTCATTTAGTTCTTTCTTTATAATACATAGTTTTACATGTCAATCAAATTATTTCATATTTAAAACTATAGCTAAGTTACATAATACGAGTATAACATCAGTCTATTATAATATTAGGTATAACATATGTCAAGTGGGTACAATTGTTATTCAGTTTCTTTTATTTTTATTTACCTATAGCATTCGCTGTTTACAGTACTTATAATTATATCAAATAAGGCAAGTTAAATTAATATATTATATTTCTAGTTTGGGATTGTGAACCAGTTCAGGACAACATGCCAAAAACAACCTCGTAATTAAGGCGCGTAAACTTGTAAGGACAACAACACAAGTTCTAAAGACACGTGTAATGGCAGTTGAGTTAGCAAGTAAATATCATACATATAATAATAAAACATGATCGGCACTAATCACTAACATATTATAAAACAAATTCCCCGCCACGTCTGTCTGTATGTTCACGATAAACTCAAAAACTACTGGACGGATTTTCATGCGGTTTTCACCTGTCAATATAGGCATTTTTGAGAAAGGCTTAGGATAATAAATTTTTGCGGTCGCTATTAACCATCTAAAGAATTACCCATAAGTTTACAGCCGTCGAAAAATTAGGTCGCAACATTACCGTTCGCAGCCAGTGTCGAAATCCAGGTAGCTACGAGTACTATTATATTAGCACGTGAATCCTAACACCAGGGCGGAGCGTTAAGGTGAAACGGTTTCAGGATTTTTTGCCAGTTAAATGGAAGTTCTTTGTACGGATATTCCGAGTGGACGAACGCGTACGACTAGAAATCGGATTAGCAATATCGAGCATAGAACACGGATATATATATATAGACACCGCACCGTTGTCGTTGACGGAGGTTTCACCCTCAAACCGTAGCATCTAAAGGTCGCGTAGGCACCTAATACGGATTGATAAATAGCAAAGTAGATGGATGCAAATTACTCAAAATCTTTTGCTTTCGGATTTTGCAAAAGCTCTTGACGTAGAACAGTTAAGTAGTGACAGCCTAGTAAATTCGTCAAAGTAACGTGTCTCCTTCCACAATATGTCTTACATTATTTATTTCATATATGCTACGATAGCCAACGTGACACTTGGCTACGAGTAATTATTTTCAGTATATCAATCATCCCACTACGCATAGAAATCTGAAGAACGTTGGAAAATGAATTTGAATAGGTATTTATTGCGCGATAACTTGAATGAGTTTAAAAAAAAAACTAAAGGTTCCTGCGTCGTAGTTTTTTTTCTTTTTTACATATTTCTAATAAAATTTGTAATTTAATGCTAATTTAAATGAATAAAGAAAGAACCGATTTAAAATAGGTACATGTTACAAGCACGAGTGCGTTTCGATTTAAATCGTCTTCTTTGCGACGTCTATTTATATACACATCTGTGAACATACAACACTGCTAGAATCGCCGGAGCATTATCTTTCGCTGCTGGCTTTCGCGGCACGAAAGAACAAGAAATGAAATAGAATAAGTTAAAGTCAAATTGCTTGCTCGGTGAGTTAAATCGTTTTATAACGGGGTTTATTTTTTATTTTAAGCAACAAAAATAACAATTCAAACTTGTATTCTAAAATTAAACAATAAAAGCCACCATCCAGTGGCATTCATTTTGGATAGGTAATGAGCATGCTAACAGTATATGTACACGGTCTGCAAAAGACAAGAATCAAGACATGTTACAAAATTGGTCTATAGACAATATTAATCCTACCAAAAACATTTTCATGTAAAATGTTGCCAAGACGAAACCATAAAGCTCGCACTGTCAAAAAGTTATCAGATCTCATGTTGAGCCAAACTTTAACTCTGCAAGCGCTAACTTTACTTCACAAACTCTACACCTTAGTCAAAATATGTGGCTTGGCCGTTTCGTTACTACAAGAACTATATAACTATACACCAAGTAATGATCAGTGAATACATGTTTCATCTTCCGCCCATGTAACGGTAGCGAAACGGCTAAGCCACATATTTTGTTGGACTAAGGTTTAAGGTGTAAGGTGTAGGGAGGATCGCGCAGCCAAGGAAGCGTACTTGGGGCGACCAACCGGCCGTCGACCGATTGGGCGCCCCAGGTACCGCTGGTGTGATGTCGTGGAGGCGGACCTGCGTCGGCTGAATGCTAATTCATGGCAGGAAACCGCGCTGGATCGGGACAGGTGGCGTTCTCTCGTTTCGGAGGCCAAGATTCTTTTTGGATCGCTGAGCCAAAGCAGTAAGTTAGTTATTATGTTAAGGTGTAGAGTTTGTGAAGTTAGGGCTTGTAGAGTTAAAAGCTTGGCTCTACATGAGATCTGAAAACTTTTACACATTGCAAGCCTTATGGTTTCGTCTTGGCAACATTTTACATGAAAATGTTTTTGGTGGGATTTCACTTCTTTTTGTAAGTTGCTTATGACAATCTACCATCCCCTAATTTAAAGGGTGGAGGGTGAACGTGAACTTGAAGTAGTATACTAGAATATAACCGAAATTTACTTTGAAACTCATTGAATTGTTTATAGTATTAATTAGGTGTACAAGTCACATACGTTTTGCATATTCAACGATTCAATGTTCGCAAGATACCCTCGTAATACCCATTGTATAACTTTTTTTTGTAATCTCTTTCATGTTGCTATGTACATCGATTGCCAAAAGATTAACTATAATACCTTTGAGGATCAATATTCAACGCATCGTCATTTAGGAGATTGCTATGTCTGTCTTAATCCAGTACAGTTTTATAGAGTGCTTATGATCTAGCTATTATATATGATGACAGCTGTCACTCACGCGTTAACACTCTTATCATACTCTCACAAATAAAAATAGAAAAACAAAGTGAATACTCCTCAAAGTCATATAATATTTAAAAAATGTAGAGAAACATTGGTGTCAGTAAAAAGTGACCACTCTAAATCTGTGAAATCAGCTCAGAAATTGGCTCCAAACTAGCGGACCAGCAAAGGATGATTGACGATATTTCTAACGTCAAAGTGACATTTGGTGCCTGAATCGAGTTGCTTCTGTCAATTATACGACATACAATCGATATCTAAATTAGAACTTATCTAAACCAGAACTTATCGTTATCGTATATCATTCTTCGAATCGGGCCGTAAGTAGTAAAACTCAACACCTGGAATTACTTTTGGCTAGTGATCTCCAGTGCTACAGTGGTCGGTGGTATGTCACACTGTGTTATTGTGTACACTGGTTAAAATTACAAGAAATAAGTAACATAGCATAACTTTTACACCTTTTCAACTTGCCTCCTGTTTCTACAGGCAATCAATGGAACATGGGATGGTTCTGCTATATATGTTAAACAAAACATACCGTTTAAAGAACGAAATGACAATTTTTTAATTTATCCTTCGAACAATTGTGAAGTATTTTTTATTAAAATGACTCATCTAAATATTGTTATTATTTGTATATACCACTCCAATTTAAGTAATTAGCAAGTATTTTTGAATTAATTCGTAAATTTACTACAAAAACTAGTCAATGAAGACAAATTGGTAATTGTTACAGGTTTTTAATATAGACTACCTGGTTGAGCCATTATGGACTTAATTCGATCCTATTCATTTACACAACTAATTACTCACCCAACTCTTCAAGTAGGCTCGTCGGCAACATCTCGACCACGTTTACACAAGTAACTTAACACAATCTCATGAAATTGACACAAATATTCTGTGTTACGTTTGATCGTGCGTGTCTGATCATTACGCACAAAACATAACTATTCATGTACACTCCTTTCCTGATAGTGGCACTGTCTCACGAAGTTTTCCAAAACCCAAACTTGAAATATTCAAGAGCTTTGTTGAGTCAGTGGAGGCCACTCACAAATACCTAAAAATATAACCCCATATCATACTTAACATCAATAATAAACATTATAAATAACACTAACACGACTTGTTTTCCATACAAAAAGCAACCTAATGTAAGCACTAAGCGGATTTGGCTTTGGGTGACGGATGAAATCCTTGTACAAAAACAGTTACTCACACAACAATCCAGTAATTTTATACATTAGCGTTTGCGTCAAATCTGGTAGTTCTGATTTTTTGCAGGCTTGTTTATGATGATGGCCCAATGAATAATCCGTTTAAGACCTCGAGCGCCTTTGTCAAAAATCGAGGAAACCGCCAAAATTTCGTGTTTTTTTTTTTGATGTGGGCGATTATAAGCCTAAATAACTACCTAGTTTTTGATTGTACTTTCTCAAGGCGTTTGAGAGTTGGGTGTATTGGGGACGGGGTGGGAGGAGGTTACCCAAACTGCCCAGGACCAGAGTCAGTGGAAGAAAATGGTTCGAGCCCTATACCCCAACAGGGGGTAACAGGATGGAAAGAAGAATAAGAACATACACCTATTTCCAATAAAGACATTTCAAAGTATTATACAAAAATATGTAGGAATCGACATGTTATCGATTTGCGAAATCCAACAAAACGGTACCTATAGCAGGGCCAGGTATCTATAATAAACTACCCGACAACATTAAATTGGAAATGATCTGACATTCTACACTCAATTAAAAAAAATGGCTGACTACAAATGCCTTTTATGACATGTCAGAATATTATAATAAAGATTTTATTTTAATTTAATTTTTAATTTGAATTTTTGGATATTTTAATTGTATTGATTATTTTTATATTGCTTTATTTAATTTCACTTTAATTTGATGATTATATTTTAATGAATTGTAATTCAATTGACATCGACCTAATTATATGAATTAGCCTTTTGACATGTAAATTTTGTAATTTTATCAATAAAGGAATATGAATATTATGTATCTTGTGTGGCTGTATCATATTAATTTACTCATAGGTGGAACAAAGAAGTTTAACTACAAACTTCTATTAAAAAAACGCGTTCAATAGATTACTTAGCATTCACAACTATTTCCCTTTAATCTTTATGAAAAATTAACTATGAGTTAACTAAATTAATCAAAAAACCCCGTTATTAATGTTGGAAATAAGGGTTGGCAAGACTAGATAGTTTCGATAGAGATACCGTAGGGAACACTAACTTCACCAATGGGTACCCAACTTTGTCCAAGTAAAATATTAAAATAATATTTTTATCAAGACGAGATATCCATTGGATCTACAATTAATAAATAGGACGGTGTAAAATAAGTCTTAAAGTAAAACTACTCGATAAATATTATTTCAAATCCTTAATGTTGAATTAGGTTTAAACACCATGATTAAAGTTATGCTGAAATTGTGATTTAATGCTAGTTAAAGCGAATGTGCTAAATGCGAAGAGGGGACGTATTTTTGCCAGCCCTTACTTTCAATGAACTGCAACATAGCATAACATTATAATGAGGTTTATACATAAAACTTCTTAGCAAAGTAAGTAAATAATGAATCTGCAAACCTTACGTCATATTGTTTTTGTTATATGTAACGACTATCAATCAATACACATTACTCGCACAAGGGGCTTTAGCTAAGTTTTCTACCTATATATTTACTTAACTATAAACATAAACTTACTCGTAGTATATTCTACATAATCGTATTTTTTCTACTATGCCGTATTCAATAGACAGTAGCTAGACCGCAATAATTGACTTCTCCACTGCTGCTGCAGTGCCTTAGGCGGAAAACCCAGCAATATTTTAAACATCTATTTCGCTAACCGTAGTTTTATAAAGAATTGCAAGAACGAAGCAAATGTACGTTTTGCAGTTGTTGCATGAAAAGATGGCAGTAGACATAAAGATTATTTTTTGAATATTTTTTTGCTGGTTTTGACTGATTACCAGATATTGTAAAATATAACGTCAATAAAAAACATTTTACTGCCAAAAATAGTAAATGCTCACCAAAATTAAAACTCCATTTTAATATTAAACCAAATTGTTTACATTTTGCTATCCTATTAAAGTAAATAGCACCAAAATAATTATTGTTAGCCCAAAAATAATAAATGACTACCAAAGTTCTAACCATATTTTAATTAATAAAATGTTATGCAAATATTTAACATCTTGTTATCATATTAAATGAATGAATCCACTTTCCTGATTGCAGTTTGGTTCTGTACAGTTCAGTTACAGTTCTATCCTAACCTAAAAGTGGGTACTTTTCTGACAACAGTTCACTTTTCTGATAACAGTAACCCACTTTTCTTATAGCAGTTCGATTCTGTGAGGATCTCAGTTCTAACTTATTTACTCGAATATAGCTCATTAATATGCTCGCTAAGATGTGGTGATCATTAATTATATTTTGGTGATCATTGACTATATTTGGTGATCATGAATTTTATTTGGTGATCATTGCTATATTTTAATTTGAAGTGCAGGCGGGACTAAAGTAGCTAGAACTAGTGTAATTTTATATTTTATTATTTTGGTCCTTAGAATATTTTTTGGAGTTTATTTTTTTTTCGTGTTAAGTATATTTTTAGGTAAGAGAGCTTTTTTAGTGGTCATTATAACAGTTGTTTTTTTCTGTTAGTTTTTGTTGTTATCACTTTGAAACAAATACTTAAATTTAAATTATACAATAAAGTAATAACGACGGGGCTAAATTTGACACAACAACACGACTATATGAATGTAATATCTCCTCTTCCATTTATGTAATTAAATATAAAATGCTATTATGGATGGCTGTAATTTCAATTCATAGTTTGTCACAAATCCATTTCAAAATTAATCGAATTATTCGCGAACTCAGAGGCTTACTATTAAGAATATTATCATCACAATCAATTTCAGAATAATTTATTTGCTCCTCGCGTGCACTGATGTTGATCAACGTCATGTTAAAATTATTTCCTAAATCCAAATACGCCCGAAACTAGAAATAGTTTGCTAAGTCCGTATGCGACCGATTTGCCAGCGCGTCGCGTAGATGTGCACACCCTTCATATGTATGTAAATAACGTAGGTTTAGCTGAACGCTGAGCGTATTTTATTGCGTTCGGAACGAGCAGGGTAGTGATTTTAGGTATTTACTGTACAGTCTCGGCGCCGAGCCCACATTCGGCGAGACAATGAAAAATAAAGACCGCTTGGTTTCGGAGATAACGGTCGCAGGCGTTGGCATAGTGCGCACAGGCAGATTTTAAGCAGTAATTATACTTGAGACGATGTAGAATTGAAATTCAAATTCTCAGGATTTATTTTTATTTTCTTTTGTAGAATAGAGCGAAATCTGCTTTAATAAACAGTGTTATGGTCGTTGCTCAGGCCGATTTGCGGAATTTTAGATTCCATTTTCCGTAATTGAACTACGAGATTGGCGCTATAACAAATATCACAAAATTTACTCGATGTCAAATCTAATTGATCTAGGTCTATCTTGTTTAACTTTGAATAATACCGTATACCGTAAAGTTCAATAGAAATTGCAAATAATGTTAACAAACAATTTTACTTTTTAATAAGAAATTTTGCTTAAAATAAGTAAACGCTAATTAATCTTAACGTTTATTATTAATATTTCATAGAAAGCAACCTTAATAAATATGTTAGGTTATTTGTCAAATGCTTATAAAATCTGCCATATTTGTTTACATTATTTGCAATTTCTATTGAACTCCACCAACCTTTAGTTTCAATATCAGTATTTAGTTGTTATATGATATAACACAGTTAAATGTACAGTCACGTCTGAAAATATTGAAACGAAAAATGAGCCAAAAATATACATATTTTGGCGCTTTTTTCGTATCAATATTTTCAGACGTGACCGTACCTAATAGACATTTTGATAGAAATAGGACTGGATGTAACAAGTAATTGTTTGTAGTACTGAGTGCAGACTTAAATGTTGTTTGTTGTGAGTATACTATGACACCAGTTCGATGTTGATGGCTTTAGACTATTTTGCATACGAATAGGCCGCCAATGTTAGGCAAGAGTATTTTTTAATTCTTACAGATGAGTTAAATACGATATACATACAATATAAAATAAATATTTCGTTAGTCCGAAAACATAAGGTGGTATTCCTGTATTTGTGTTACTTATACTCCATGTCTTTTTGTACTAATGTGACAAATATATGTAAGTATTCATAGAATGACAAAGAAGGAGCGCGTCTTCGTGGGTGTTTCTACGAATATGTATACAGTACGAATCAAAGCAAATAAATATGTTTTTGCAATAATTCATAATTGACGATAAAAACAAAGCATATTTAACGTGTTCTCGAGGTTTTTGCATAATGAAATAAAGCAAAAAAGGAATAATGAAGTGAATTAAGCCCGGCACAGCGTAGGGATGCTAAGAGGAATCCAACTAAGATGGATGACGTCATTTTCCCCTTCATTAACCCATTTACTTGGCTCGCACCAGCCAAAATAGTTTTATAGCCAACACTTGAATTTACAGTTTTATTAAACCATTGTAGTGTAGTATAATGGTGTCAGAAAGAATATAAACTTTATCCAAGGGTAGGTAAATAGAGGGATAAATGTTAAATGTACCTTTCAGTACCAGAAATAATTCTACTTATCATTCAGATGTTATAAATGGGCAATTCTATTTGAAGTTATACTGTAAACTTTATGGTCCATTTTTTATGATAGAGGAGGCTAACGAGTAGACGGATAACCTAATGGTAAGCGATTACCGCCGCCCATGGACACCTGCAACACCAGAGGGGAGGGAGAGAAGTAAGTCAGTCCATTTGGTTATTTTTCAATATTCTATGGCCGTAACCTAAACGGACAAAAAATAATGCATGACATTTTTGGGGCCATTTTTTCTCGTATTAGGACCGAAAGAGCTCTTGAAATAATATAAAAAATCCAAACTCTAAAATGCAAGTTGGGGATTCATCATTAAGTAGATAAGTATGTAAGTAAATTTTAATGCTGTTTTTCCACTAAGCAAAAGTAGAGTCATAATTCCAAGGTTCGAACTAACACTAGTGCTTCCTCTACTATAAGAGGATATGTCCATGCAAGAAATAACTCTATCGAAAAAAAAAACTATTATTATAGTTTATTCTTATGATAACTATTAATAACATCACTTAACACATTAAAAGCTAAGAAAAGGCAATAAGATAAAACCTGTGCGCCCGTAACACTATTGTGATAAAATTGGCCAAAGCTCATTGCCAAAACCACTATCGTATTGTGAATGGAAAAAAAAAATATTAATTAAGTAGGTACAGCAAAAACATTTCACAATTTGTGAGGTACACAGTTTGATTGGGCTAGTACCTCGAACAACTTTCAAACTACGTTAACTTACTTTGCTTTATATACAATAAATAAAATACTTCTTGATTTTACCGTTTTCCATGAAATGTTTCAATTGAATTTAATGAACACGAACATGGCCTAACTAGAGATTTTAACGGAACATTTTTTTACAATTCTTTAGCATTACAATCAGGTTCAGTGCAAACGTTAAATAACATTTTTTATTTTTTTATTTACCAATTTTCGTAAAAACGAGTAATAATTCGGTTCAACAAAAAGCTACCTACGCAAATAGTTTCCCGTTTATTAATTGCCCGTAAAAATAGTTAAATAAAAAATAAGTCATAACTTATAAAAAATTAATCCCTGACAAAGAGAAAAGATAAGTTTTCTTTTAAGTTTGTAACATCAGTAATTAACAACAACATCATTCATCAACAGAATTTATACAGCACCGTTTATCTGGCTACTTTGTCGAGTTTTTCTTCTTAAGCCCCTTGTATGCTTACGGCCCTATTAGAAGAATGAGATACGGTAATCAATCAATCAATCAATCAAAACTTTATTGATAAAATATAGTTATTTTACATGTCAACTCAATATATCTATTTAATCGCACATTATTATTTTATAGATGAAAACATTATTTACACAAATATAATTATTTCAAAGTTCATTATCATTACGGGTCAAATTATTTTAACTTATTTAAAAAAGAATTAATCAGATTTATATAATATTCAAATATAATTATAATTTTTAATGAACAAAACATTTTTTTAAGTGTAACTTATTTCTATCACATGCAATTAATTATAAATATTTTGTTTTAAGTTTAAAATAACTAAATAAATAGTTAAATAAATAACAATCTTACACTACTTAACAGCTATTATACTTCGTATTTACATTGATCTTGGGCAAGTAATCAGGTGGTCTCAGATGGCCGAAAGAAATTTACAGAGTATAGTGCATCCGTAATCAACTTAAGCTTTAGTTTGTTTTCAAACGTTCTACTACTATCAGACTTTCTTATATCATCCGGTATCGCATTATACACTCTAGGGCCAATTGAGTGCAGAAGTTTTTTAGATTTTGCCAGTCTAGTTAGGGGTGGTCGCAATTTATTTCGCTGCCTTGTGTTGCGATTATGAACGTCCCCGTATGTCGAGAATTGGTCTAAGTGCGTTCGTACGTATTTTGCAATTTCCAGGATATACAGACTTGATAGTGTCAGAATCTTGTACTCCTGGAACAATTTTCTTGCATCACTATCCCACGGAACGCCCGCGACGACTCGGATCGCTCGTCTTTGTAGCTTGAACGATAAGTTATCATTTAGATATCGTTTGTATGTCGTATAATTGACATAAGCAGCTCGATTCGGGCAACAAATGTCACTTTGATGTCAGAAATATCGTAAATAGATCTTATTGGGAACACAGCGGAATCGAAATAAACGTCAATTTTAACATGTCGTTTGGTTATTGATCTTTTAAAGATCTTTCCAAGATCTTAAACGTGTCTTAATCATTCTTCGAGTCGGGTCGTTAGACACGGATCCGTGCGTGGGAATTTAAATCTATTGTTTTAAATGACAAGGTCACTTTTTCAATGATCAATTTTGACACATGGTGACGTGGGTTTCATATTGTATCATTTGTATGCAGTAGTTTAGATAATGAATCTATTTAACACTTACGTAACGTCTACTACGTCAAAGGTATGTTTACATTTTTCACCTTATTACAAAGGAGTAAGGTGCAAAAGTGTAAACATATCTTTGACGTCGACTGTTCCTACCAATGTTTAAAACCCCTTCATTATTGTTGACGACGTAGCTAGCTTATACGAGTACGCAAAATAAGCGATTAATTAACCTTTTCTCATAGTACACTTTTTTCTAGAGTTATACTTACATGCACGTGACAATAGTCTCAATTGAATAATATCTACTCAAAAGCATGTTAGCCATTGAGTTCTGAGACTATTGAAGTGCTAGAACACATAACCAGTATCACGTTTCTGAGAGGTCGAGCATCGGAGCTGTTCCTTTTACTACGTTTGAAGAGCACTCACGAGCGCCGGCCGATTTGGGAAATCATGTTACTGAATCGACGTCAAGGCGCTATAGCTAAAGTTGCTGCGGTCAAATTTGTACGAGGCTAATATTTAGTGAGGCAATTTACCTATTACTTTTATTCTAAATTGATAAATGATAATTATATTTTTGTGAGTACTTTGATATTAACGTTTGTTGACAGCTGAAGTTTGAGTAAAAATTGTTGCCAACAAAATAAATCTAATATTTACCAGAATAGTGTAGGGAAAAAATCTATTCGAATAAGAATAAGAAAAATAAAAATAGAAATTTTATTCTTATTCCAACACATTGGAATAAGAATAAATCCATCCCTTTTTATTTTAAAATAACATGAAATGAATAAATCATGCAATTTTTATTTTAAATGAAGAATAAAAGACGGAATAATTATTCCAGAAATTGAGTTATTCTAAATAAGGTTTTAGTGGAATAACATGTTATTTAGAATTAGAATGAAGTTTGAAGTTGTCGTTAGGTCAATCTTGCGAGTCGATTTACTACCACTTCCTGACGTTCGATTTGGCTCAAATTTCGTTTATTTGAGTATCAGGTAGACTTGGTGACTGTGCAGTATTATGGTGCCATAAAACTGGACTGATGATGGGCAAGAAGGTAGCCAATGGAACTCCTAAAGTAAACAAAATAAAGACACCGTGTTTTGGCTCATTCGATGTGTCTTGGCAAACACTTTGATGTTTTATGATTTTACTGAACACCTGCGGCTGGCGGCGCCTCAAAAGATCTTTGAGCATGTTATTTTGCCGTTTAATAATATGAAGAAATTTTTAAATAACAGGTATTTAAAAAGACCACGTAATAACTCAGTAATAAAAGTTCGGTAGCAACAAAGACCCTAAAAGCATCGAAGTTAATTTAGAAACATGAAAATATATCCAGTCATCATAACTTAAACAAATGTATTTTGCAGTAGCGGCGGCCCCATACAACCCGATTCCCATGGGTTTTACTAAAAATTTGCGTCCGTCCGTAGTCCATCCAAACTATACCTACCTACTTTCATACATAACATACTTACATACCAGCTTCATCGGCTTTATTAAGAAAAAAATCTCACGTTACAATTCATATTCATGGAATATAATTTCAAATAAAAAAGTCATGATTTTTTTATTTGAATAAGAATAATTTATTTTCATTCAATTCCCTCACCCAAGATTTATTCCAGACGGAATTATTTGAAATAATTTTCTCGGGAATAAAATCAACGTGATTTTATTTTTACAAATTCTTATTCTAATCATGATTTTATTCTTGAATGCCCAACACTGACCAGAACTGTATGGTAAGCATTGTTTTAGGTGTTACAATTAAAAATTACATAGATTTTATACGAATAGATGAGATGATTAAAATTATATTCCGTTGTACTAACTAGGCTCTGTGAGTTGTAGACTTCGCCATAAGATTCATTCATAGGCAGTTTTGAATGATTCACGATTAGTTTCACTAGACTTAAATTGACCGGGATATGTTTTCGAATTCTCGATATTTCGTCGTAGTTACATGCATCTTGTTCATGGGTAACTGAAGATAGCGGGTGAGTGTCAAAGTTGTGTAGACTGCAATCTTTTTGATATTTAACATATATCAGTAAAAGAATAAGGATCAAAGTCAAATGGCGTTCTAAAAGTTTTAATCATGTGTCGAAAGATGGCAGTTAATTTTCGTTGTTTGTCAAAAGTTTTTTTTTGACAATCCACCTCTATTTCAAATTTTCCTTGGCCTCAGTAATCCTGTACAGATAATTTTGTGGTAGTGGATCACTGAACAGTGATGTCGTCATTGATGTTGCAGCCCCGTTTAGTGTTCGAAATTTAAACTGTCGCTTTTGAACCGCATTATTTACCAGTACTTAAATGGTAATATAGTCTGTCAAGCCATTTCCGTCAGTAGAAAAAAGCGGCTAGTTTAAAAAAAAAAAATAGGCGTGAAGGGTAATCGTCCCATAGAAAATTTGAATTTAGCGCTTTTTTCTACTGACGAAGTTGTTTGACCGAAGTTATTTTCGGTGGAATTATTTAAGATGAAAGTAAGAATAAAAATACTGCAGGTTCCTTATTTATGTTGTCAAATACAAATTATAAGTTGTAATAAATGAAGTAAATACACTAAATACTTATACTGGTATGTAAGAAACAGTTTTCCAATAGTTCTTTTCGGGAAAAGCTACTACAATCAACATTGAATCGCCCTCGTCGGTATGTCACGGTAAATGTGCACGTGGGTAGACTAAAGTACAGTTTGTAGGCATTAACAGCAACCTGATTCACAAAACATTTAGACTAGATTGGAAACTAATCTCCACTCTGATTTGATTATACAATCTGTAACAATGAACTGTACAGAGCTCACTTTAATGGTGGTAGAAAAGACACGATGCACTTAGTGAGAATTGCGAATATCTATGTAGATGCAAGTTTTTGTTGCTGTATTCTTTTAAAACAAGAGTCTAAATCAGTTTTAGTGGTAATTGTTAATAGCAATTTTGAACGATGGCATGACGCACCATACTATAATAATAATATTATATACGGATCGTTATGAAGCAAATAAATATATATACGTACCTACGTTGTAATTTGGCAACACTTCTGCGACGTAAGCGAGACACCACAAGAGATTTATCGTCATAGTTTGTACCCATATCGTTGGTGTAAAAACCAAATGTGAAAATAATCTGTGCATAATAATACCTTATATTCCCTACAGTGCATGTTCATATTCACAGACTTAAAGGACTTCACGTATCATTTTGCGTAAGTGTCAATATCAGGGGCCTCACTTACATGCTTTATGATCGATGGCTTGTTGAAGTGCACTCTCCGCGCTGAGAGGCAGACATAAAATCATTGGCTGAACATAGCTAGCAAGAGCTATATGACGCCTATTTTTAACGTTGATAAAAATGATAAATATGCACATATTCTTAAAATTCAAATATTAATTTCTCCTAAAGTCGTCACTGCTGGACATGAGAAAAGGTAAAAAAAAGTCATATGAAATAGTTCAAGAAGGACATGATTAACAGGCAGGGGGTATTCAGGTTATTTGGAACTTAGATAAAGGATGACCGGCCCGGGTCCAGGCCGAGGCGTTCGACACGTCATTTTCTGTTATGGCTGATCGATGATCACGTGCTGTTTTCCATAGAAAACGAAGCGCCGGAAGCTCCGGCCCAGCCCCGGCCCGTTCTAACGTGAGTCATCCCTGACTCAGATATTTTACTTTAAAATATATCGACTAACCGTCGTATATTTGGACCAAAATACTTTAGAAATAAAATAAATTTGTTCTGTATACAGGTAGGTACTGAGATTGTGATAAAATCCGAAACAAATATTAAGATGCAGAATAATTCCAGGGACAATAAATAGCCCCACACCACACGGTATTATACTTACTCAAAGCGCGTTCCAGCTTGTTTTAGTAGGTGCTTCAAACAACCAACAAACTTCGTAGTACAGTCATGCACATGCAGCGGTTGAGTAATTTTGCACCAAATCATGATACATACGAGCACAAGGGGATAACCATATGCTGTAAAATATCACGTTCAAGTAAGATAGCACGTTCACGCCACGCCTAAATTCACTTTGTCGCGTTACCATGAAAATTCAAAATGAAATTTTAGTTGTACAGTGTAAATTTATCTATAATATGTGGAGGATTGACTTTAGGGTGTCACAGTCGATATTATATTAAGATCCCTTCTTTGTTGGCGGAAAACTTGTGGAGCATTAAGGTAATAGAGAACTAGCAAATCACGTTACGCCCGGAGCTATTACGGGCTCCTCGTCCCTGCCTAAGTGTATTACCGGCTATTTATCGTGACACTGAGACCAGCGGCTCATCAGACCAATGTCATAGAATCCCCGTACCGAATTTGACCAATTAAGTGGGACTTATATGAGCAATAATGTTGTCTAAAGTAGGTGTCAATTAAATTTTCTTTTAGCATGAGAGACAGTGTATACACATAGTTCTAGGTAGATCTTCGGTTAAGTAAAATGTTATAACTATGTTTTTAACACTTATTTGCTTTGTTTACATGTTGTATTTTAATTGCTAAACTGTATTTTTTTACTCATTATTTGAAGAGTTCAGCGCAGATCTTCGGATAAGTAGAATGAGATATTTATGTTTTGTTTGCACTTTTTTACACCCGTATTGGTTATGTTTATCATATGTAGGTACATGTTCTATTTGAATTTTACCACATAAATAAATTAATTAATTATCTTCTTATGCACAATCCTACTTTGAAAAATGTTTTTATATTTTCTATTTCCTTACAACAACCATACAATCATAGACTACTACAATTTCCCCAGGTCTACCGATGACCGATAGCCGATTATGATAATGTGAAACCAATCGCTCGTACAACGAGGGGAACTGTAGATGTTGGGCCATCAACAGTGGATGTTCCTTATGACTTATCTGAATCATTGTGTTATTATTGCAGCATAAATATTACAGCAGCGTACTAATAACATTTATTTTGAACCTACTTATATAAACCTCGTTTAATCTAAATGTTACAACAATACAGGTTCCGTAAACTGGGGCTATTCGGTGCAATTGTTGGCGTAAAACATTTATAACTCCATATTCTATATGAATAATACATGTTTTATATTTTTAATAGTTTTATTTTTAGGGTTCCGTACCTTAAAGGGAAAAAAACGGAACCCTTATAGGATCCCTCGTGTATCTGTCTGTCCGCTTGTCCGTTTGACACAGCCTATTTGCTACGATACTATTTACTGGACCAATTTAGTTGAAATTTCGTAGATGGACATGTAACTTAAATAAATTAATCCTAAACATAGGGGCCACTTTGGGGGGGGGGGGGGGGGTAAAAGAGAAAAATTAAAAATAAAAGTTTTCGAATTGTTCAATGATGTAATAACGCAATTTTTGCCCTTACGATATAATTCCGTCATGAATCAGAAAATAAAGTCGGACCAAGATAACCCCGCAAGGCCAATTTTTAAGAAAATATTATAGGTATGTTTAGGTACAATAACACGGTGCAACATTATTTCAGATGGACTCTAATAATTAAAGAATGATACCGTGTTATACATCATGGTATTGTTACATACCATGGTATTGTTAGCTCTTGTTTTGGGATTGCTTGCATGCACCTGATTGCAAAGAAGACTTTGAATCCGCAATCGTCGTAGTCGGGGGGTTCCTGTATCATACCTACGCGCGTAATCCGATTATGGTAAAGCAAAATAGTATTATGGTTTTTGTTGACAGTTATATAGGTACAGTCACGTCTGAAAACATCGACACTATCTAAGTGCCAAAAATATGTATATACGACTTTATGGCCCATATATTAGGGTAGTGTATACATATTTTTTGGCACTTGGTCCGTATCGATATTTTCAGACGTGACCGTACCCCGGCGTATATACAGCTACTTCTCGGCCTTCTGTGTGGCGCGGCGCTCACATGCTACAAAGTTGAACTACGCCCCCTGCGAGCGCTCCTGTCTTGGGGCTCCCTCGCCTACAGCACTTGAAGCACCCTTGACCCTTCGACTGACAAGCCTGACGAATGAGACGCGCTGCGCACAGACCAGTGTCAGGCGCCTACGGCGTCCTCATACCTTCTCAAAGAGGCGGGTGAAGGCCGACGTAAAGTTCTGGGCACCAAAGGCACCCTCATATAAGAGGGCAACTTACAGGGCGCTCTGCTCGTGATCCGATGCTCTCGGCGCGTAGTACGTATAGTCGAGCGACGCCTGATATAGGTACGTGGCGCGGATTTTTTTGTAATCGGTTTTTAGTTATATTAAGTCCAAGTTTGCTGAGATGCAGAGAGAGAAAAATCGTGTGATGTACGGAACCCTTGCAATGCGAGTCCAACTCGCACTTGTCCGGTTATTATCATTATTGTATGTACAACACATGTTTGAATTGTTAACATGGAATGAGTAATAATTTTGTAAAGAGGTGTTCCCAAATACTTCGTGGTTGGGGCTTTATGAAAATCGATGTATCTTGCTCTGGTTTAAACTGAATTTTAAAGCTTGTATTGCTTTAAATGTAACTGAGCCTATTTGAGACGCTTTAGTAACGACAACCGTAACTTTAAATAATTTTTGGTACAATAAATCTCAAAGTTAAATATGCACACTAAAACATGATTTCCGAAAATATTTTCTAGCTGTAAAATACCTTTAATTTAACTATAATCACATGTATATGTACCCAAAATGTGCATTTTAATAATTACATAAGATTTACATTTTTGACAGCAGTAAATCAATACGTGTCATTCACGAAGACGCGTGCCTTAACTCGTAATGTGATGTTATTTAAGGTTAAATTCGACAAATCTGCGCGTCATAGTGACACGAACTATATCGGTTACCTAAGATGATTTTTTTTTTTAACTTTCAATGATATTTAACATTAAAATGATTTTTATGCCATATGATATTAATTTAGAATGGGGAAGGATCGCGTAGTCAAGGAAGCGTACTTGGGGCGACCAATCGGCCGTCGTCCGATCGGGCGCCCCAGGTACCGCTGGTGTGATGTCGTGGAGGCGGACCTGCGTCGGCTGAATGCCAATTCATGGCAGGAAACCGCGCTGGATCGGGACAGGTGGCGTTCTCTCGTTTCGGAGGCCAAGATTCTTTTTGGATCGCTGAGCCAAAGCAGTTAGTTAGTTATGATATTCAACTTTAATTTGTGATCAAAAACACCCTAAAATTCACCCTAAACTCTATAGTCGATGTTATATGCCTATACACGCCTGACACAGTGAATTACATTAAGATACATGCATTTGATGTACTTAGAAGTTAAACAAGCTAATAAAAGTTCAAAACGATTACTTTTACACTTTCAAGTTTTATTATTGATATTGATTCAATATGTTTTAACTCCACGACTGCTAACCTCACACTGTTAAAAACATTCAACGCAGCTAATTGTAAAAATACCCAAACAATACGTTAAGAAAGTGAACAATTTAACTATCATCTCGGCCACTTCCGAAACCGGTTTGTCTAAAAAGATAAAAAAGTCGAGAAGCCGAAACCAGGATATACACTTTTTTTCGAAATTTCAATAAGTACCTATATGTGTAAAAAAATAATTTAGTCAAGTATTTATCAAAATAACCCCCGGGAATCAAATTAACCCCATGCCACAGTAACGGATATATGTATCTTCTTCTTCCTCGCGTTGTCCCGGCATTTTGCCACGGCTCATGGGAGCCTGGGGTCTGCTTGACAACTAATCCCAAGATTTGGCGTAGGCACTAATTTTTACGAAAGCGACTGCCATCTGCCCTTCCAACCCATAGGGTACCTAAACTAGGCCTTGTTGGGATTAGTCCGGTTTCCTCACGATGTTTTCCTTCACCGAAAAGCGACTGGTAAATATCAAATGATATTTCGTACATAAGTTCCGAAAAACTCATTGGTACGAACCGGGGTTTGAACCCGCGACCTCCGGATTGCAAGTCGCACGCTCTTACCGCTAGGCCACCAGCGCTTCTTAGTAACGGATATATGTATGTAAAATATATGTCTTTTACGGCCCGATTCGAACTTTAAGATACGTCATAAATTTTCTAATGATTCGATATGGATCGGGTGTATGTCAATGTCAAAACTTACGTTTCTTCAAACAAAATCGTCACTTTTGATACGAACATCCAATCCATATCGTATCTTATGCAAATTTTTGACGTGGCGATATTCATTTTTAACACAGACAGATGATTGCATAAATGTATTGTATAGGTACAAATGACAACTTTTTTCACTAATAAGCGTAGCGAAAAAGTTTCCACGCTAGAAAACTTGGAAACCACGTATTGAACTAACGGAAGATTCCGAAACTATCGCTAACTTAGGATAATCCCAGCAATCTATTGTGGCGATGTGATTGTGCTAAGGACAACATATTATGGCGCTGAAGAAATCGAGCAAAAATCATATTTGCTTTTAGGAGTATAGTTGTAACTTTTTATTTGTTACAATAGGTACTCGTACTTATTAAACGTAACCTACCGCAACCATTTTTTTTGTCTGTCTATCAGTTCCCAAATTTTCGTACATTGTTTTAAAATTAACACTATTGTTAACTTGCAAAGCCGTACCAAGCATTCGATTCCAAACAAATTATGGCTGTCTATACCTACGCAATTTATTTTAATAAAAAAACATATAATCTTATAAATAAATAAAAATGTTATTTATTCAGGTATCAACCCATTAAATTACAATAACGCTAATATACAATTAAATTTATACCTATACCTATTTATATTTATACCTAATTAATATTATGAAAGCTATAATTACACATGATTTTATGGTTCCGTTCTCATAAGCTTATTTGGAAATTCTCGTTATTACTTTTTATTAATAGCACCATCGGATTAAGACCAACCTCGAAATCTCTAGAGCAGATCATGAAATTTGGTATGTATATAAATTAAAGGCCCCCTTTTCATGCCCACACCATTTGACATTTTGGGACCTCGAGGAATCGCAGCCATTTTGGAAAATGTGTACCATCCAGGAAAAATTCGCGTTTTACTCTAAATCTAAATTCTTTATGAAAAGATAGTGTAAAGCAACATTAAAGCTTATTAAATTGTACACAAAAATGTCCTGGGTATCTTTGTTCTTTCCATTCTCTTTGTGCCTCAATCTCTTTTACCTTCTCTATAACTCCCTTCGTGACATCGGCTGACATAGGCAAAACTGGTTCCGGACCAATGAACTCCGTCTCCGCCCCGTCTGCCTTCTCATTTCCAGTTACTGATGCCATGGTACCCATGCCACCGTGACATTTCTTTGCTTGCCTATCGAGTTTAGCTCCTCTCTGGATTCCCTCACCAGAAAGGAGGTGAGCGATACCTTCTATAGTGCTTTCAGTGCTGCCTGACTATCGTATGAGTAAATTACGACAGCCCCCTCTTGTTGTTCACTCTCTTTAACTATACGTGCACAGCTCGCTATTGCACATACATCTGCTTGGAATACATTGGCATACCTACCCGGTGGTAGTGGTGGTACCATTGATACCTTCTCTCCCAGTTTGGGAATTACTATTCCCGCTCCTGCTAGTTTCGTCGAGCTTCTTCTTGAGCCGTCCGTAAAGCAGGCCATCGTTGGGTGACTGACTTCTACTTTCCAGTTGTCTCTATCTCCTATATGTACCCTGTACTTCTTGTCAAATATCTCCTGCCTCTTTCTTCCTGTCTTTATTGGCTCTGTATCAGGGCGTGTCTCTTGTCTACACAGCTTCCTCTCTATTCGCTATATGCTTTCATTCTGTACCACTATTCTGTGGCCCTCTTCTCCACCTCAATCCAAAGTGGCTTCAACTCTAGCACCACCTCCATTGCATGCGTCGGGGTCGTTCTCATTGCCCCCGTCATCATTAGACACGCTAATCTCTGTACTTTGCTTAGATCTTTTTGGTATTCTTTGATATGCGCCCTGTGCCATCATACTACGGTCCCATATAGCACCCCTTCTACCCTCATTTCTTTTCTACTGCCCTTTTTCATTGACATAGTATTCTTATGGCTTTCGCCGTCTGCTCCTTGATGTGAGTCTTATATGTCAGCGTTCCGTCCAGAGTAACCCCCAGGTATTTCAGCGCACTTACCATCTCCAGCTCTTTGTCTCTTATCTTTATTGGTTTCATCTGTTTTATCCTTTTCTTTGTGAATAACACGAGCTTCGTCTTCGATGGATTAAGATCCAGTCCTCTCGCTCTGCACCATCCCAGTACCTGTCTGAGACCTCTTATCATTATATCCCTCATGGTGTTAAGGACTGTCCCCCTCACCAGTAGTACTCCAATATCAGAGTAAGCCTGCATGTACATGCGCCCTCTGTTGAGCTTCTTCAACATCGAGTCTAGCAGTAGGCACCACATTAGAGGTGACAGACAACCTCCTTGCAGGAACACTCTTCTTGGACTGATCGTCTTTGATACTCCGCCCTATCCATAGTGCTATTGTGGGTCTGATACCCTCTCTCCTCAGGCTTTCTTCTACGGCAGCAAAAGTTGCCTTGTCAAAGGCACCTTCTACATCGAAGAAGCAGCCTAGTGCATATTGTTTTACATCTACTTCTCTTTCCACCCTATTGCTCACCCTATCCAGGTGACTTAATTGCAACGTAAACAACGTATTGTGACAACTTATGAAATTTGTCATTGTCAATTTTACTTTATTTAACGTTTCCAGCCATACAAAGTGGTTGAATTGAATAATTCGATGAATATGATATGAGTCTGTAACATTTCTATGTAACCAGTAGGGTAACCGTGAGACGGCAAAATTGAGTTAAATAAAAAACCGGCCAAGTGCGAGTCGGACTCGCGCACCGAGGGTTCCGTACAAACCTGTAGGTATATTTATATGAGGTAACTAAAAATGTACGGTTTTTGCAATTGTTCCGTTATCTGTGCTATAAGACGTTGCTTCGTACCAAATTTCAAGATTCTGTGTTCACGGTAAGTACTCTGTAGGTTGTGATTCCCTTGCGAGTGTCGAAAATTTGCGGAAATTTGCGGCAAAAACGGCTGTATCTTTTGATTGCGTTGGCTTAGAAGTTTGATTTTTTCACAGCTCCAAGGGACAGTACCCCTGAGTATTTAGTATATAAATTCCAGCTTGATAACTCCACGTGTTCTTGATGTAAAGGGTCTTGACAGACAGACAGACGGACACCAAAGTGATCCTATAAGGGTTCCGTTTTTTCCTTTCGAGGTACGGAACCCTAAAAATTAATGAATTATAGCTAAATACTTTTACAGATTTTTTAATATTGTTACGTAGGTATACGTTACATATACTAAACGTACAAAGTAAGAAACACACATTTCTGATCACCATTTAAGACGATTGTGGGCGACAACTTCTCCTTACAAACGTAGTACCCATGTTTTTCCCTGGATATGTGGATACTTTACCTTATGGAAAATATTTTTACACAATGTATTATATAGTAACCATAATTATGCCGCTTTCGCTGATGCTGACTTCGTTAGACTTTTCTCGATTCATTGATTATTTTAAGAGAAAGGAGCGAAAAATGAATTCCATACATTAAAAGCTCCTAATTCATTAAAAAGTCAAATACAGTCAAGTGAAGTAAAGTCTGTAACTGTGTTTTTATTTCTATGTACAATAAAGTATATACATACATACATACTATTTTTTACAATGTTTTTAAATATTTTTTACAGAGGAAAACGAGGACAAAGTTTGTACGAAGAAGCGGTCGGTCACTATCCTTTCATTTCTTATGCTCTGCAAGTGAGTCATTATGGTTCTAAAAAGTATGCAGAAAGAGATAAGTTTCTGCACTAGATCATTTAACTTTCCAAGTACGTTTTATTATCTTTTTTTACGACAAACTATTACAATTTGGATTTAAATGGATTTATTTCACAATTTCCATTCTGATATTTAATTCTCCATTTCATAAATTAAATGGGTCATGGGTGTTTTCTATGTATTTAAGTATTTATAAATATTTATATATTATATATATCGTTGTCTAAGTACCCTCAACACAAGCCTTATTGAGCTTACTGTGGGACTTAGTCAATTTGTGTAATAATGTTCTATATATATATATATATATATATTATTTATAAATAAGGATACTATTACCAAAATTGTCAATTAAATGGTGCCTCAAGAAATAATATAAAAGTATGAACACATGTTTTTCTAAATACACAATTTTTACTTTCCTCTTATTCAAAATGAAAATTAGAGTGCTGAACTCGGGTGAAAGGCAACATTTTAGTCACTCACTGCGTTCCAGCGCCAAACTGCCTAGACAGAAAGGAGTGCCTTTTATCCCTTGGTTAACAATTTACGATTAACACGGCAAATACACTTTCGAACACATGTCATTATTTAATAGTTAGCATAAGGAACCTTTCTCCGGCGAGAAAGATCGCGCTCGGGGGTGTAGTATTCCTCCATAAGCATTACGAAGCAAAAAGTTAATAGATTGGAGCTCGGTAACAAATTAGATGTAGCTCCGTACAGCGCAGCTCAGCCCAGTATATACTTCCACTAATAGATCTTGATAAAATATAAATTGAAAATTTCCGAAAGTAATCATAATATTGTAGAAGCCAATTAGATTCCTGTCATCAATCTTACCTATAAATGGCTCCTCTGCGAAATTATGTATGGGCATAATTATATTGTAGCAACCAATTTAATTTAATTGAGAATCGTTCATAATGCTACTGGCAGAAAGAGTCTATAGCTGATTTATTTTGTTAAATTACGTTAATTAAAAATATTAACGCTTTTATTACTACACCATGAAATTGTGCCAATGTGAAGTAAGTACCTTAATTATTTCCCTTATTTTTATTTGTTACTAACTATTTTACTACGGTTTTTCAATAAACTTCCCCAGAATAGTCTTTTTGTGACTCTTACCCATATAACCTTTAGAGATTTTTTTGCTTTCTATATCTGACAGGTTAATTATAAGCAGAATTGCAAATGTCTTATTCGAAGGTTACTCTTTCTAATAGGTATTTACAAATTAAATACCTACGGTATATCTTATTTTAAAAATTTTATGCAATAGAACCCCTGGTGGCCTTGCGGTAAGATGTACGACTTTTTTAAGCGAAGGTCGTGAATTCGAAATCCCGCCTCATACCAATAATAACCGTATTAAATTGTGTGCGAATTACCAGTCGCGTTTTAATAAAGGAAAATGCGCCAATTCCTGGGATGTTGTCACCCACATCCAGAAAAACGCTAAAAATGAGAAGTAATTGATATTTTACCCCATAATGGGATAAAAAATAAAAAATAAATATTATAGGACATTATTACACAAATTGACTAAGTCCCACAGTAACCTCAATAAGGCATGTGTTGTAGGTACCTAGACAACGATATATATAATATATTATAATTATGAATACTTAAATACATAGAAACACCCATGACTCAGAAACAAATATCTGTGCTCATCACACAAATATATGCTCTTACCAGGATTTGAACCCGGGACCATCAGCTTCATAGGCAGGGTCACTACCCACTAGGCCAGACCGGTCGTCAAATGGGATGGGTTATGATTTTAGTAGTCTATCTAGATACGTGTGATTGTGTTGAGTGTTTACTGTAGCTTACTTTAGGTAAACTGAAACTACTAATAAGCAGGTTTTGAGAGTGGCAAGCGATTCGTTTTTATTACGCAAGCAACTTGAGCTTAAGTACTTGACGATCGGTCTGGTCTAGTGGGTAGTGACCCTGCCTATGAAGCCGATGGTCCTGGGTTCGAATCCCGGAAAGGGCATTTATATGTGCGATGAACACAAATATTTGTTCCTGAGTCGTGGGTGCTTTCTATGTATAAGTATGTATTTCTCTATACAAGTATGTATATCGTTGCCTATTAGTAATAGAAAACCAATCTAGATAGATGCATACGCTCAACAATCACGGAGCGTGACCGTACACATACTTTTGATAATATTATTTGTTTATTAGGATCACCAACAGAAGATACAATTCACATACTATAATTTACATACTAAAAGAGCACATTTATAATTGATCCCCCACTTAAAGGTAATCACAGCATGCATTATTTAAGTTAAGATTCAGAATAAGAGCTTAATATAAATATGAATAAGTACAAATGATACTAATTAACAAAACACCTACTTAATACTAACAATAAAATTTCCACACAAAAGTAACTAAGTTAGCCGAGCTGGCTGAGGCTTCACTGTCGTGAAACACATCCAAAGAAGGGCCATTATTAGCATGCTTGTTGTATAGGCGAGCCAGGCGAGGCAAAGGGGAGTGAGCCAATAGGTTAGTTCGACTACGACGTACATAGACAAGTTAAAACATTTAATACCTTAATCTTCACATTTAATACCTTGATCTTCATATTTTAGACATACTATATGGGTGAGAGTATAAGATTGTCCATTTTTTATAAGTGTTGTACTTATTATGTGCAGAATGTGAAATTTTCTATCTCTACTGTAAAAATGAGCTCTTGCTCAAAACTTAGCTTCCCGGATTTATAAGACTCAGGGCAAAGTTAAAGTTTATCTTAGTTAGCTGAAATTTAAAATAAGAAAACATGTATTTTTAATAAGGGAAATAAATATGAACGTTAATCAGATATTATTTTATTTTATGTACATCGGACAAGGTTATAGCTAACACGCTGTAAGTAGTCATTTTCATGAGAAGAAACGATCGGATTTGTCCTATGGATTATATTTATGTGTGGCTTTTTATAACATATTATCAGAACTAATTTTTCATTTAAAATAGTCTATATTGATTTGTAAATCAGGTCATACACTGATTATTAAATAAAGATTGAATATATTTCTAATTTTCCCAAGTAAAACACGAGTTAAAGTCATATTTATAAGGTCACTAAACGAAAGATTTTCAGTATAAATTCCGAACCCGTTCACTAAATACTTGTCAGTTACAGCTCTTCTGCAAATTAGGAATGTAATTTGGAACGCATTGAAATTTCTAAATCAGTGGAAATTCTCGTTAAGCTTAAATTAGTGAAATAGTAAAATATTGCAGTACGAAATTAAGGCAAGTTCATAATGAATATTTATAGCTTTAATACCTACCAGCTGGGCAGCTCGCCCGAGTTAACTGGCTAACAATCGGCCTGCATACGGAAATTGCTTACTGTGTGTGTTATTTTTATTTCTGCAGTCTTAATGCGAAAAAAGTAATGTTTAAACATGTTGTTTTGAAGCTTTGTAAATTGTTTCCGCTCTGTACAGCGTGATTACTCACGAGTGTATTGTTTAACTAAAGCCAATTTATTTAAGACAGTGTTAAATACCTATAAGAAAGTTTACTAATGTTCATTTAACTAAATGTTTAATTTTATTTGGTTTAATGATAGGTTTTTTTTTAGTTTAAGGTTTGTTTATTCGTTAGTTGTAAATTATGAGTTTTTTAACCATTATGTATTTTACTTCATATTATTAAACAAAACTAAATATTAAATATCACCTACTACTTATTTATTAATATTTTCAGTTTCCCATCGTCTGCGTTGATTGCTCACGTTGAACAAGACCTTAGCTTAATCAATTGAAATATGACATCGAATACCGGCTACTATATCGTTTTACAGTGAGTACATTTTGTGCATTCAAAACAATATCGATTACTTTCACGGCTCGGCACTCTTATTCATTTACAGCCCATTAAAATTCCACGTCATTACACAATTTCGCGCATCATTTCTCGTATATCACTAACGTATTGCGTATACAGATCACAAGTATATTCTGTTGTAAACGACATCAACAACCAACTCGCTTTCCAATGCTCGCCATAATTGCCATTTTCAGATAGAGTACTGCAGCGAAAACAAGGCATCCGTTTTAGCGCGCAATGTAACTAGAAGCGAGTTCGTTTTAGCTTCGCTTTGTAACAGAATAAGGCCACTGTATGGGTTTATACGCGTACATAGCGCTGACGGAAATTGAATGCGAACTACTATCGGTTCGACCGACGCGACGCGACGATGGACGTGTAACTACATTCAACTGACGTATCTGTCCATCAGCCTCGGACACAAAGACATTCATCTCGTGCCCGTAACAACAGACTCGTTGACATGTTTCAATTAGCCTCTAGGTGTCTATTGCTATTAGTAAGCTCGAATAACAAACGAGGTAAAAATCAGTATAGTAAAGGTATCACAAAACGTATTAAAAAATAGATTAGGCGTACATACATATTTTTTTGACCATAAGAAAAGTTTGGAATACCCAAATTGAAGTAAATGTTCCGAGTACCTACTGAGACGAAGAAAGCAGTACGGTTTTAGAAATACTTAGACTAAATCTAAGTCATAACTTACAGTCATTGAAATTCAGTATGCAGGGTAGCAAGAGGGGCAAATTTTTAAAATTGAATTTAGGAGAACAAACCGTCTGTGATACAACCGTTGTTGCAAAACACAGTGTTATAGTTTTTTGTATATTTGGCGTATACCCGTGCTTCGCCCCTCATACTTAGAAAATGTGTAGTAATTCTATGAATATTGTGTAGGTTAAAAAAGAGAAAGAGTTACTAGACCCCGGGCCATGCGCTAATTTCGTTGGTCATTGCGTCCTGGGCGATAACCCGTATTATGGTGGTAATGGAGAAGTACAATAAACCATAATAAACGTCAGCTACCGCTCCCTTAACTAGTGGGTTAAGCAACAGCAGCCACCCAAACATGAAAAAAAAAAAACACCGCGGCCTGATTGAAATGTTGACAGATGATAGATCATATGCAATTATAAATACATAATAAGTAAATAAATAAATGAATACTTGACAATCAAAGTAGACGAATTATACAAATCAACATAGTCCCACAGTAAGATCCCTTAAGGCTTGCGTCAAAAAAAAACTACTTTATTAGAACACGATACCGAATATGCCCTGAAAAGGATCCCAACTATGTTTGTTACACCTAATATGTGTATATATATACTTATGTACATAGAGAACACTAAAAACTAAGGAACGAATACTGTAATAAACACACAAATTATGAAAAAAAAAATCGTTATCCGGCTGTAAGGCGGTGGAAAGACCGCAGTATTGATCGAAACGTTAATGCAATTGACCATTAATCATTACAAATTGAACCGTAAACCGTGTATCCGTCCGTTACGGTTAACAATGTCAATTAACGTTCGGCCAACACTGAAAGACCGCCAGCTTGAGCTGGTTGTATCGTGGTGGAAAGACCGTCAGGAAATATCCTATACGCTGTAAGGTGTATTACTGTAGGCTTACAGGATATAGCCTGACGGTCTTTCCACCGCGATACAACTGGCTGACAATTCTATTTATTGACAATAGCATATAAACTACCATGTAAAAAAAAAACTGAGACCGCGATGACCGAAAAAAGATGTACTGAGAATGCGAGGACTGAAAAAAAGATGTTTTCTATGTTCATCTGAAGATTTTTATTCATAACGTCTTTGCATCTATCATTTGGAAAATTTATAATCGTGACGCGATGACTAATTTTTTATATTGTTTTTACGTGGTTAGATCGCTGCCGTTTTTCAACCTACCAATGAAGCGGCAGCTTACGTTCACGACGGTACGTTTTACATCTCCCTGAGTTACTGTGCGAGTTATCGCCTTAGAAATCTGTTCCTGGTTCGCGGTCTATAAATACACGACTCAATACGACTCATTACCACTATGGTATACTGGCTTTGTATGGCGAGAACCGGGAATTCCCGGTTCCGGTACTGTATTTGTATAGAAAACCAGTACCGGGAGCCACCACTTCCTAATTACCACTCACGGCTGGCCACGGGCTTATATAAGTAATGGTGTCTCACGGATTAAGACAGATCACTGTTATTAGTCTATCCTATTTATAAAAGGATGTAAAGAAGCTAAAGCTGCAATTTCGATTAATTAAGATTAGGAAGAACACAACAGAAGTGCGAGATTCTAAACCACATTAGGCGATAATATCTACTTAAGTAAATTGTGAATGAGTATTTGTTTACGTTTATTTCTTAAATGATATATTAACATAATGAAGGTACTTGGCATTATTTTTTTGTTAAATATGCAGCATAAAGTGCCCAATGAATAGGTATCCTCGTGTTCCCTTAAAATATGTAAATGCTAAAACCTCTGAATTATACCTACCTAGCCACTGTATCGTTTTGTTTAAAACTGGAAAGAATATAAAGCCAGACCAAAATAAGTTGGCAGCGATTAAATTATTTTGTTTGTTACGTAGACGCAAAATTTCATAGAAGTTTGACGTTTAAAGTAACACTTGCACTATCGGAGCTGTCAAAATCGCTGCAAACTTATCTTTGTCTGACTTTACCAACAGTTTGTACAAAAGATAAATGTTGTTTTCATTAGTATTTTTAAGCTTTATACCATTATCAAGAGAATACCTACATCTTTTTTAGTTTCTCGAAAATAACTCGTAAACGGTGGCCCATAGCAAAATAGTTCGTAATTGAATCCTCGTTGTTTTTTTGTGTACCTACTCGTACAAAAAAAAATGTACAAAATAAACTCGGTACACTTTACGTTAATTTGAGCTTAAATATATACATATACCGCTCATTACCAAGAAAATGTTATATAAATTGTAAAATGGGATCCATGCTGTGATTGCCTCATTTCACAGCCTAATATAATGGAATTATATACGTATAGGGCTCAATTCATTTTCCTCGCTCTTATTAAATCTTGACTTAAACGATTTAATGTCTTAATTTACTGCACAAAGAGAAATTAAAGAGCCTGCTAGAAGCATGACATGACAAAGTGCTCTTTCTGTTTTAACTCCAAAGTCGCAGACCTTACGTGTCATAATTTTGTTAAGTACTTAGACCGTTCAGTGTGAAACCGATTATAATTAGGTATATTTAGATCTCGGATTTACAAATACTGTATTTGCTAGAATTCAGTCGTTTGCCTCCTAGCCAAGTCGGTAGTGACCCTGCCTACGAATCAGGCGGTCCCGGGTTCGAATCCCGGTAAGGGCATTTATTTGTGTGTTTATCATGAATGTAGAATGTATCGGTGTTCCTGATTTATGGATGTTATTAAATATGTATTTATATAAGTATGGATATCTATACATACTTCTATGAGTATATATATATATAATAGTGGATAGTGAGATTATTCCCCAAATATTTATTATCGAACGAGCGAGCAAAGCGAAGTGAAGTTCTTACATTCAACGGCTGGCTAGGGGCACGTCCCGGCATTTCGATGTTTTTAAACTGAACTATCAGAGGATAGTTTCATGGGCAATAACTTAAATAAATTTGTTCTAATTTCAATGAAATTGGGTAAAGATATCGTTGAGGGCATTATATTTTAGTCATTAGATTATGAGTAGGCTCGATCAAGGGGTTATGGAGCTAAAAGAGTCTAGAAGGCGAAAAAGCTATTTGTGAGGGATTTTGCTTTTTTGGTCATTTTTTTTCCAGCATGAAAATGCATAAGTTAGAAAGTATGGCAGAGTTTGGTATCAATCTAAAGTGCTCGGTTTACACATTTATAACATTGTTCATAAATTGACTCATTCAAAAGAATTAGCAAGATAAAAAAGAAATAAGATAAATATAATACCCGTATAGGCATTTTACAAGAGAGACATTTAACACAGATACAGTTTATTTAATCTCTTTAGTGACATAAATCTATAATGTGTGTGTGTGTGTGTGTGTGTGTGTGTGTATGTGTGTGTGTGTGTGTGTGTGTTTAAGTACCTCATCCACATATAGTCTACTCTTTTTGGAGCTATAATTTTTAATATAAATAATACATATATAAATGCGTGTATCCTGACTGACTGACATCAACGCAGGGCCGAAACTATAAATGCTATAAAGCTGATAGTGATTTGAGTGTTTTTGGAATTTCAATCCCTAATGGGAATAAAAATGGGTTGAAAGTCTATTACGGAAAATCCACGCGGACGAAGTCGTGGGCAACAGCTAGTACTAACAGAAGAAAAAGACAGTACGATTCTCTCTGCCTATGCTCCACTAACAAGCTACTAATGTCAAAGTAATAAACGGAGTGGAGCTAATTAAAGTTGTAAGGGACAAGCATATTAGTAACTATTTAACTGTTCAAATATAAATATCAATAGTTTGGCGACCGGTCTGGCCTAGTGGGACCCTGCCTATGAAGCCGATGGTCCTGAGTTCAAATTCCGGTAAGGGCATTTATTTGTGTGATGAGCACAGATATTTGTTTCCGAGTCATGGATGTTTTCTATGTATTTAAGTATTTATATATACATTATAGATATCGTCGTCTGAGTACCCACAACACAAGCTTTCTTGGCTTACCGTGGGACTTAGTCAGTTCGTGTAAGAATTGTATCTATACTATTTATTTATTTATTTATTAAAAGTGAAAGGACAACACAAAAGAACAATTAAACGTTGTTATTTTTTTTTAAACAAAGCAAAAAATTGTAATAAATGTTCATCGAAGTATTAGTAGTAGCAATATATAATAGTTTTAATTTGTATACTAAATGTTTTCGGTCATTTTACCCCGCAGTTTAATACTTGGTTCTGTCGTAAAACTTTCTAAACAAGCCTTTGTAAATTGGAAAGGATAAGTGATGGGAATTTTCAAGTGATACTCTCCAAGGGCCTGAAACTTTAAAAGTTTATTGTTTGGAGTGGATGCGATTTTCCAACAGTTAAATTCCAACGCACGCGCTACTCTGTCGGAGGAATATCAATTTGGGAACTACGAATTCGCAGCGCGGCATCGCTTCAAACCATATGCTGATTTTGCTGGCTGTACATAAATTAGAGATGACTTTCCAGCCTTTGATATACGTTCATTTTGGTGTTGCGTGTAGTATTTCATAAATTACTTATTCAACTATTTTGTGTAAAGGATTTTTTGGGCTTATTCTTTTAAAATTGCTTGTTATACGTGTCTCAGGAGCAGTGATAGCTTGTCGTCTTTCCTTGTATAACTACCTGCTGTATGATGAAGTCACCGACATACTTAAAACTAACCGATGAAAATCGGTCACTGTAGGTCACGTTACTCATGTGAACTTTTTTTGGGAACATATAAACTGTTATGACAGTCATCCATTTTCAAAATTTGGCCCACAATAACGCTTTACACAATAACAAAAATAAATGTTCCAATTTCTTACCTTTGCAGCATTTGTAGGTACGTCGTTTTGCAAAAAAAGGAAGATTTTATGCAAAAAAATCAAAAACCACTAAGCTGAACATGATCAAATAGATGTACTTAGGCACGTTACATGCGATGTTTGAGGTAGCTATTTAATAGGTATTTTACCCTATATATGACGTTGGTAGCGATGTCTATCGTCTTTAAATTTAAATTTGGAATTTACGGTTTCGTTAGTTAAAATTGCACTTATAACATCGGCTACACGACGGCAACTACCTATGTTTTATCTTTTAAATTTTGTAGCAATTTACAGTACAGATCCAAGATTAATAGGTACCCTGTCTGTGTATATGATCTACGACTACTGTTGACATCAGGTGGGCCATTACACGTTTGTTAGCAGTAAACAGCGGCGTGTCTTAGTCCCAGGGGCGATCAGTGTACTCGGCTTTAATCTTCGGGATCCAAATGGACATTCGCAGGCCGCCATATTCTCAGGAGGAAAATATGATTTGTTTTAACCCAACGGATGAAACAAAGGGGTAAGGATTATAAATACATATTTATTAGGCCTTACTAAAAGTCTGCCCTTCAATTTAAAATTTAATTTTTGTCTGATTCGTCTTAGCAGGTTCTGACGGAGGTGTGTGACAAAAGATTACAAATTAAGAACCTACTCACCTAGATTCTGTAATATTTACCAGGTAAAAATACAATTTGATCCATATACTATTTCAGTCTACATTTAATAAACTTTAGAATATCGGATTTTTCTGGCCGACGTCACTTTTTCACTCGTATACCTATTTTTTTTAGTTATTAGTTTGAGAACAATCACTTTTATGGTTTAAAATATACAATGGGTACCTGTCTCAAGTTTCATGGTAAGTTTGCTTAACTAAATCATCATTTCTAACTAATTGTATATGCGTATTGCGAAAATAAAAAAAAATGATCTGGGTAGGTTTTATTGTAAGATAAAATAATTAATCCAGTAGGGCTAAGATGGCCGGCTCTTTATCATTTATCACCATGCCTGTCACGTTCTAACAAGTATGTAAGTGCGAAAGTGACGAGCATAGGGACAAGTGATAAAAATGGAACCATGCTTCCACCGCAGCGGTGGCAGCATGATAAAGAGCCGACCATCTTAGCCTACCTATAGGGCTAAGATGGTCGGCTCTTTATCATTTGTCACCATGCCTGTCACGTTCTAACAAGTATGTAAGCGCGAAAGTGACGGGCATAGTGACAAGTGATAAAAATGGAACCATGCTGCCACCGCGGTTAGACATGAACAATTAATTATTAGATAGGTACATGCGGGATAATTATGTTTATAAGTTTTCTATAATAAACTGTTGGTACATTGAAAAAACCGGCCAAGTGTGAATCGGACTCACGCAATGAGGGTTCCGTACAAACCTGTAGGTATATATTATTATTTGATGTAGCTAAAAATTTACGGTTTTCGCAATTTTTCCTTTATCTGTGCTATAAGACGTTACTTCGTACCAAATTTCAAGATTCTGAGTTCACGGGAAGTACCTTGTAGGTTTTGATTCCCTTGCGAGTGTCGAAAATTTGCGGCATAAACGGCTGTGTCTTTTGATTGCGGTGGCTTAGAAGTTTAATTTTTTCACAGCTCCAAGGGACAGTAGACTTGAGTATTTGATATAAATACCAGCTTGAGACCTCCACGAGAGAACGTTCCTGAGAAAAAGCTTCTTGACAGACAGGCGGACGGGCGGACGGACGGACAACAAAGTGATTCTATAAGGGTTCCGTTTTTTCCTTTCGACGTACGGAACCCTAAAATTGAAAACCAAGGTTTATTCCGTAAAATATCCGTATTACGAATGCTGTTCAAGTAACTACGCTCGACCATCTTCGACCCGTTCTTGGTGAATTTATTTCCTTAATAATTATTTGAACAATTCTTTTTAATTTATTACGCACCTATCTGATGTCATACAATTGTAAATTAAAAACTTTATTAATTTTGAATGAAATATTAAATATCACATATTTTTTATATTTATATAAAATAAAACAAACTGACAATCCCAATATAATTTCCTGAGAATTTACCACGCGTAGTGTTAAGTGAAATTGTATATTGTGAGATAAATAAATCATATCATATCGATATTAATTTAAACACGAATTTAAAATTATATGGCAAAGTTGATCCTAGATTATGATAATAAATAAAATAAATAAATATTATAGGACATTTTTACACAAATTGACAGTAAGCTCAATAAGGCTTGTGTTGAGGGTACTTAGACAATGATATATATATATAATATGTAGATATTTATAAATACTTAAATACATAGAAAACACCCATGACTCAGGAACAAATATCCATGCTCACCACACGAATAAATGCCCTTACCAGGATTTGAACCCGGGACCATCAGCTTCGTAGGCAGGGTCACTACCCACTAGGCCAAACCGGTCGTCAAATAATAATAGATAGATAATGATAGATAGATAATAATGATAGATATGGATAGATGGTATAATAGATGCAGCAAAACCTTTAGACAAATCGAAGCGTCTTAGAGTGCATGTGTGAGCCAATAGGAGTCAGCTGAGCTGGGCTGAGCTAGCAAATCTTTGCATTCAGTAAAAGATATGAAACGGCTAACGGGGTCATAGTGATGTTCGCGTTTAATCCAACTTTTCTGTCTTTTAGTATTACCTGCGACCTGTCTTCAAAAACCTGGATAAAATGTTTAAGCCAGGATGTAAAACGAATGGATCAATTACTTACTAATGCGTATTATTTATATATCTTCATTTGACGAACAGGTGATGAAGCACAATCAGATTTTTATAATTAGCACTCGTTTTCGTCACCATGTAGTGTAGTACTTTTAGCACAACAAGATATAATCTGAATTTTCGAGAAGTCAAAATTTTTTTTAAAACTGCTCTATTTATTTATTGACCTACTTATATTAAAATTGAGTTCTAAAATGCATGCTAAAACTAATTAAGGGCATTTTCAGTATCGGGCTCTTAATTAGGAAAAGTCATATATTTTTTTTTGACGTAATAGTACATTACGATACAAGTGCGAAAAATAGGAAATTCGAAACGAGTGGCGATAAATTAAAACACGACCGAAGGGAGTGTTTTAAATCGACACGAGTTGCGAATTACCTATTCGCACATGTATCGTACAACGTTTTACAGTACATATGGCCCTTTAAATGTTGATGACCAACCTTGATGGTCACATGTGTACCCAACAGTTATGAAATAAAATCATTTTCATTTTCATTTTTTCATTTTCAAATCATTTTCATTTTCATTTTCAAATGTTCGACACAGTAACGTAATATGCTACTTCTCGCACTAGTGCTATAAAGTAGCCCCATATGTACTGTAAAAAAATTTTTTCAAGTTGGCCAACCATTTATAGCGACTAAACATTTTTTTCTTGTTTCTCCTAATCAGAACACGATAACGAGTATGCCGTTAAACGGATCCCCACTATTTTTGTTATACCCTGTATACAAAAACGGCTATTATTGCAATAATTTTATGATTCAGTTTACTTCTTATAAAAATCGATTGCCTTGAATGTATTAACCTTATAATGATCGCGTTATTCTTACCCATACTATACCTACCAAGGGAAGGAATTGAATCATTCGCTGTCTAAATTCGTGTTTATGTTTTTTTCTACACATTATTGTTTTATCATAGCGTTATGGAGGCTGTGTCAAGTTAATGAATGACTCTTTATTCTACTATTTTGATTGTTAATTCCTAACATTGTAATTTATATTTGTTTAGTTTCCAAAGTGCCTCTTTGCAGTTTTATGTCTAGACTAATGTTATTGTATAAGGTCAAGGTTTTGTATGTTTGGAAATGTTGTTCTAGACCAGATTTCGATGAAAGTTATCATAGATATAGTTTATAGTATATATATATATATATATATATATATTGTTGGAGGGGATGGGGGCCATTTTACTGTTTCTTAAGTGGAAAAAGTCACAGACAGAAGCTGTAAGTAGCTATAGCAATAAATATAATATTTAAAGTAAATATTCTCGGTATAGTTATGATTAGTTAAAATTATCGCAATACTCATAAATTATACCTACTCATGACTATCTTTCTATTCTACACAATCATGTGTTGTACCTACGGTACTTAGATATGTAGATGAAGTCAATTCTTGATCAGATTCTGAAAACGTGAGGCAAAATAAAATAAATGTAGCCCATAATAGTACGTACTAACAATCACCTACAATGTGTGCCATTTTAGGCGATCGTGTATACTTCGTAATTGCAGAAACGCTGCCTATACGAGCACTTTGGAGTGGTGCTGAAATTTCCCCCGCCTACGGCAAATTGGAATCATGCTCTGAGTTTCAAAATCAAACACGATGAACCCGCCTGTAAGCATTATCTTTCTTGTAGGTACATAGTAAACATATTTTCAATTGACAAACATTGTTTCTGCCATAACTTACCCTTCGAGTTCCCTAACCAAATATTCGAGTTTAGCCAGCCAGCGCGTCAATCAGAAAATGGTGTCAAAATATAAAGATATAGGCGCAGATGATTGATCACAGACAGTCTTTAATTTTCCTGCTGATAATTAATAATCAAACGAACTTACCTGTGAAGTTTGATTACAATTATACGAGTATCCAAATCCAAGACAACAAATATAATTTACTAGCAGCAGTACACGTTATCGTGCCATCCAAGTCACACATTTTAGAGATATAATATTTAAAAAACAAGTTCGCGCTGTCCCTCTCACTCGCTACGCTGCGTTCCTGCTCCAACATCGCTCCTCCAGTACTCGTCATTATTTCATAGTTATTTTTGTGTTATTAACAAAGACTATTTTATTTTCATTTTTGGGGATGGAGGGCGGGTCTTTGTTGTCTTGGATTTGGATACTCGTATAATTGTAATCAAACTTCACAGGTAAGTTCGTTTGATTATTAATTATACTTCCTATCCAAATCCAAGACAACAAATATAATTTACTAGCAGATGTTCAGAGCTTTGTATTTAAATTCAAATCCTGAATGCGAAAATAAAATAAAATATCGATATCAAATCAGTATGTTACGAACATACTGATGTTATTGATTTTGACTAAAGAGAACAACCTAGAAGTTATTAATTTATATCCAATTTATATAATTATTTATGTATCTACATAGTATAAATGTAAAATGTATGTATAGCATAATAAAATACTATAATGATAAGCGTCATACATTATGGAGTGAAATTGCTCTTGGTATTTCATTTCGTTAATATTAAAAAAGTATAAACTTTCTTTGATTTCACTGTAGTACATTGATAAAGTTGTATATATCTTAATATTCACAAGGTACAACTGTTTTTATGTAATTTATAAGCCAGGACGCCATTAAGTGTAAATGTGTTTTCAAGCTTTAGTTGGCTCTAAATAAGTTTTAGATGGGCAATTTCTGTCTGTAACGATACGAATATAAACAAACCATTTTGTATAATTTAGAATTTACCAACCATTCTCTGGATGTAATTACAAAGGAGACAAACAAGCATACGGCCCGCCTGATGGTAAGCAATCACCGTAGCCTATGAATGCCCGCAATTGCAGAGGTATTACATGCGCGTTACTGACCCTAAAATATAATCTAATTTTATGTTACGACACTTTAAAGTTAATTTTGAATACAGCAATCAATACTTTCCTCGGTAAATAGCCTTTGAGAGAGGTAAAGGAGAATTTTCTTCATTGTAAAGCTACCATAAATATCAAGGCTATATGTAAGTACTTTAAAACTAAGACTGGACAATAACTAGTAGCGTATCCTGTAGGTATTATTTGAAACTTATCACTTTGAAATTATAGATGGACTAATTTTAGTTATTACTCAGTTATTACCACAGATAAAAAAAATAGTAATATGATACCTATTATTTATAACTAAATAGCTAATCTCATCTGCTTATGCGTATCTGAATGATGATGGCTACTACGCTAACAAGTGGCAAGGAACTTAGGTAGATTATGTGTTGAGTTATGATATATTTGTGAACAAAATATCTGGCATGACTTGTAACTTGTACTTCATTTTAAGGAGTATCATTTTATAACGTTACCTACAATAAAACTGTACAGTGCGCATTGCGACGAAAAATGATAACTATTTAAGCTTTCTTTTACAGCAAGACAATATGACTACCCGAGCATTTACATTTCAGACAATAATAATGTTATTGTTAAAGGATTTCAACCCTTTATTGCGATTATTAATCTAGCTACTTAGCGCAAGCGACTGCAACACGTGGCAGCATAACTCTGGTTGCATGGTTGCACAATTTCCAGCACTTATTTCGCGTCGCGGGATAGTGCATCAACGGCGGTTCAGCTCTTGTTTGTTACGGCGATGTTCCCCTGAAGTTTAGAGCTGAGAATCCGTAAGTAAATTGTACTGGATTTATTACATTAGGCTCGTTGAAATGGTATATTCTTGACAACATATCAAAGCTGACGTTTGAATTTATTAGGAATATATAACAGTTTGATATGAGTACGAATCATAAATTTGGGTTAAAGGGTTTATAGATATATCTTTTCCTATATGTTGTTTACATACAGCATTTCTTTGTCTGTAAGGGCAATGACATTGCGTACATTTTGTTTAAGGTATTTTAGGCCGCATTAACACCAATTAAATTACCTCATCAGCGTAACAAGAACCTCCTTTATATTTCATTATTTTTACAAGTCCTGTAAACTTTAGCTCAACCTTAAATATTTTTGCTCTTTAGTTCATATTTACATACGTAAAGCTACTTCCAACACTATTAAAGTCTTCAATCATTACATTGACATCAACACTGTTATAGTAGAGCAACGTTATATATCTTTGACGATATAATTTTGAGATATGTATAATGAGCAAAGCGACTGTAGACCGAAGACCAAATATCCCGAAGAGCGAAGTGACCGAAGAGCGTAGCGACCGAAGTGCGAAGCGACCGAAGACCAAAGCGACCAAAAGGAGCAAAGCAACCGAAGAACGAAATGACCGAAGCATTATAAACTCGACACTTAAAATGAAGCACATATAGCCTCGACGCTGCGGAAATGGAGGCCTCGATACGATTATTGTGGAATTGTGGAGTACATATAACTTAAAGTGCGGCATATATCTTCGACACTGCGACAGCTGCGACAGCGGACCCCTTGACACAATTATTGTGGAGTAATGATAGCATCCTCACTATGACGTGGGGCAAATTTAGCCTCAACACTGCGACAGCAGAGCCCTCGACACAATGATTGTGGAGTAATGATAGCCTCCTCACTATTAAAGTAGGGTACATATAGCCTCGACGCTGTGAAAGCGGAGCCCTCGACACAATATTGTGGAGTAATGATAGCCTCTTCACTATTAAAGTGGGGCAAATATAGCTTCAACGCTGGGAAAGCGGAGCCCTCAACACAATGACTGTGGAGTAATGATAGCCTCTTCACTATTAAAGTGGGGCAAATATAGCTTCGACGCTGTTAAAGCGGAGCTCTCGATACAATGATTGTGGAGTAATAATACCCTCATCACTATTAAAGTGGGGCAAATATAGCTTCGACGCTGTTAAAGCGGAGCCCTCGACACAATGATTGTGGAGTAATGATAGCCTCATCACTATTAAAGTGGGGCAAATATACCTCGACGCTGTGAAAGCGGAGCCCTCGACACAATATTGTGGAGTAATGATAGCCTCTTCACTATTAAAGTGGGGCAAATATAGCTTCGACGCTGTAAAAGCGGAGCCCTCGACACAATGATTGTGGAGTAATGATAGCCTCATCACTATTAAAGTGGGGCAAGTATAGCTTCGACGCTGTTAAAGCGGAGCCCTCGACACAATGATTGTGGAGTAATGATAGCCTCATCACTATTAAAGTGGGGCAAATATAGCTTCGACGCTGTTAAAGCGGAGCCCTCGACACAATGATTGTGGAGTAATGATAGCCACATCACTATTAAAGTGGGGCAAATATAGCTTCGACGCTGTTAAAGCGGAGCCCTCGACACAATGATTGTGGAGTAATGATAGCCTCATCACTATTAAAGTGGGGCAAATATAGCTTCGACGCTGTTAAAGCGGAGCCCTCGACACAATGATTGTGGAGTAATGATAGCCTCATCACTATTAAAGTGGGGCAAATATAGCTTCGACGCTGTGAAAGCGGAGCCCTCGACACAATGATTGTGGAGTAATGATAGCCTCTTCACTATTAAAGTGGGGCAAATATAGCTTCGATGCTGTGAAAGCGGAGCCCTCGACGCGATGATGTGGAGTAATGTTGGCCTTATAGTACAATGTCGACATCTCATTTATAAGAAAATATTTATTTGATATGTGTTTTAATTTTGACCTATTAATTAATGTGCATTATAAAATTTCCCTTCGGTATTGGCTTTAATTTTGAAACCTTAATCAACACGGTTAATACCGATTTTCTGTTTGATGAATATCTTGTTGCACAGTAAACCTAAGCTTCTAAGTACTCACGGAAAGGAGTATTATTATTAGACGGAGTCCACAATATTACACAAATCAAGTATATCTTTCCATAATATATTTCATTTTAAAATTATATTGTATTATGTTAATCAAAGCTGTCTAATAATAACAAAGCGGGTAACTAACTGATGATCAAATTTAGGAGGCGACCACATCGATTGGACCCAAGACTCGACGATACCGCGATGTCCGATTAAAGCCTACTACCTAATCCGTCATGATCCATACGATAGATTCACTATGAGGGCGCATGGGGCGCACGGTATCGGAACATGCATAGCACGTCCCGTTTTTATTCGTCGGTTAATGGCATTAAACACTTTAAACTGTCAGTCAGACTAAATAGTCTTCCAATGTCTTATAGATTGTGTATTGATTGACATTACTCCTGTACATTTATACCTAGGTATGCTCATAAGACGCTCATTAAACTTGTTGGTACTGTGTATGTACATTTGCATAAAGACGCGTTTTGTTATTATTCATAGGCACTTATTACCAATCGGCAAGGATTACCATTGTTATCTATTTTATTATATGGTAGGGTAGATCGGACATGGTAAAAGCCGCTTTCGTGAAACGATTACCTAGTATATATTAACTTTATTCGGATATGGTTTGTATATTTAAGAGGAATTCCTAGTTGCGATTTTTCCATACAAACGCTCTCGACTGATTCCTCCCTGGATTTTTAACCTAGAGCAGTGATTTTTTCAAATAAGATCAATATCATCAATATCTGTGCCGCTATGTTTTGCTTTTTTGGATTATTTTATTTTGAAGAAAGATACAGCGCCTCGAAAATCGCAAAAACGGCTAAATTGAATTGGCTGTAAAAAAAGGCACAGTATACAAATATGACAAAAAATATCCAAAAAATCAAAACATAGCGGCATAGATTATTTCTTCCTCTTGCAAATTCCAAAATTTCATAATGATTCGTTGCGTTTTGGAGGAGGAAACAGTCGAGAGCGAAACCTCGATTTTTGAGTTTTTAACGAGTGAATTTCGGTCCGAGCTGCAGTTGTCCTTATCGCACGAATTGGAGGCGGAGACAGTTTCTAAATATACGTACACAGAAGGAATAGTGATGGGCATAACATCCTTATTAGGGATTGCAGAACCGGTACTGTTTTAAAGAAACGGGATTTCTCGGTACTTTCGGAACTGGTCTAATTATTTCATTATTTTAAATAAAACGACAGCATTTTGCGATTTGACCACCTTTCGTATTATAATTTAATAATCACATTTTCTTTTATTACGTAGTAGGCAATTTTTTTAGAAATATAGTATTTTACATTGCTTACACTTGTGCGTCACAAGTAAAAGATAACTACTTTGATGTTTGCCACTAGATAGCAAATTTAATGAAATTACATTGACGAGGGGATCTATATATAAGTATCGCAGTCGTATTGTATAATCCGCCGTATTACATTACGGCTAGCCGATATCAAAATAACGGCCATTTTGAAATGCGGCGGTTCAACGATTAAGGTATGTTGGGTAAATACCGGATGCGGGTGAAGAACGTAGGACATTCATTTCCCCCTAATTTGGCTTTATTTTTTAATGTTGGCAACATTTTGTAAGACGCCATTTCATTGCGCCTCGACTGTCAGTGTCCCCGCGTCGCTCAGGGAGTCGGGCTTGTGCTATATGCAATCACAGAGAGCAAGGTAAATTTCGCGAATTCTTCCTTCTATCCGATCTTCGCTCTGTAATTTATTTTGCGTATTGTGATGAAACTGTGTTTGTTTTTGTAATTGTGTTAACAGACCTAGCACTGCTGTAGACCGATATCCGATCTTGACCCTTCCAGGTAAAGATCGGACCAGAAACAATCAGATCTTTACCTATTTAAAAAACAGCAGTGATTATCAAACTTTAAATTTTCTTCAATTTACCTACTGACCTTAATTATCACATTTATTGTTTTCTTGATCACACTTTCGTAATGGTAATGGTATTTTTATCCAGTGCCACCACCAGCGCGACGGTTACTGATAATGTATTTTTTTTAGTTTCCGCAACCCAAAGGTTGCCTTTTAGCGATAAGACCGCATGTTGTTTACCTGTGCTTATGTGTATGTTTTCTTTTGTATTGTTTTCTTTTATTGAGGTGTGCAATAAAGAGTATTTATATTGTATAGGGATGATGATACATGTTGAAATTTATAGCAAAATCGAGTAAATTAGATAGCAAATGAGCAATTTTTCGCAATAAAGTATCTACACATACGGATGCATATGTAGATGTGCACGCATACATACATTGCTAGTTTCGGATACAAAATAGAGATAGGGCTTCGAAATTAGTTTCCTTAAAATGCTTCAAGAGGGCTCTCTTTTCCTATATATTTACTTTACTCTTTACATACGATCCTTACATTTTATCAAAAAAAAAAGATTGTATATCAACTATATATATATATATATATAATATATTATATATATACATAATTGCAAAATTAAACCAACAAAATCGCAATTTTCATTATTTTCCATACCTCAAGATGGGCTCTCAGTGACCTTGACCTTTTTAAAGAACTACTTAGTCTTTTTGATTTCTAAGTTTGATTCTTATTTTTTTGGCGACCTTCATTAAAAATGACTGGCCACGATTATTTTTTATTTTGATTTTTGTCCCTCCTACTTAAGTACTTAATATCTTCCAGTACATTCCATTCAATAAACAATACATTTACACTTTCCCTAAACCTGTACAGTTCATGAAATCTTAAATTGTCAAAACTACGCAACGTATCTATTTTAGTGGTTTTTTTTTATTACTTCGGGTAAACCTTACAATAAGAGGTTTCTTAGCACATTGTTTACTTATCAAATTGCCTTATGACATTTTTTTGCCAAACTTTGATACCTAAGTTTGAGAGCCACAATTTTACCAATTTTTGTATCCGGGTTAAGATCGGATACAAAAGGGTAGACACCGGACCTATTTCTTTGTGATACCTTATTCTCTTTCCATTAGAAGCAACTTTTTTTTACCATCCAATGTTCTCCCTTGATGGCAAAACACTCGTTACCCTAAAAAGAGTATGTCTCATCTTTACACAGGTACAAAACTAAAACCGTTCTATATTGAAGATTACCAAAATTCAGGCCGAATCTACGGTTATTATTTAACGATTCGCTACGTACTTCAAGAATCTGTCACGTGTTGAGATCTCAAAAAACATTTTTTCACGAGTTCTCTCAATTGGTCCCAAAATTTTCCGGCATTATCCCAACATACTTTACCCAGATTGTCATTGCGATACGTTCTTCAATAAGGCGGCCCAAGTTTAGCCCCACCGTACTACAAGTTAAATAGATTGTAGTTTAACCATAGGTATATTTATACCTACTTACAAAATTTCACAACACACCATGATCACTCCCAACTAACTGATACGGATAGGTACAGTCAAGTGTAAAAATATGGGGTGTACACATCTTACTCAAAAATATGTCCCATAGCATCTTATTCCAGTGTAATAAGAGCGTAGTACCATATTTATGAGACGATTCTTTCGATACATATTTTTGCACTTGACTGTACGACGACAACCGAAGCTGAGACATCATTCTTTTTTGCAGTTTTTACCTATATGGTAATTAATATCAATCAATCATTTATTATTTCGTCATCATAGGTGTAAAATACATTTAGTACAGGTGATAGGGTGTTTGGTATTAGGGTGTAATAGATACAGTATAATATAAAAATGAAAAACAATATTACGTGGTAACAACAAAAACAACTTGCGTCGGGCAGCGCAGAATAAATTCCGTCTGGCTCGCGGGCGATGTCGACGGAACGGCGCGCAATGAGCGAGCGCACGAGTCTCGAGTCTGTGTGCGCGCACTCACACTTAGATAGCTCCGGCTCCCGCCCACCGCAGCGCGACAGAAACATAGCTTCAAAAATTCGAGATTTGAAAAGTTGCTCAGCTAGGAATTGCTCTTAAGTCTGTACGTGAAAGCATCTCGTAAAAAAAATAGTGAGCGAACATTGCATTTTGTGCAATCATAAAATGAAATCTAAATAATATTATATTAGTAAATAATACTATAATAGTACGTATTACAATTATTTAAAGTTCAAATTGTAATCTATTTGTAGCCCTATACTTATTTTTTCCGTAATTCATTTATTCAAAAAAGAAGGTAGTTGTAGTAAGTGATTTCGTATGAACGTAAAAATTACTTACTTGATTTCTTAGGTAATAAGTTTATTACGCTAAACGAATATACCTACAATTTCAAATTGAAAGTTTAGCTGCCATGTAAGTATGGCAAACGAGACTAGACTTGCCGAACTGAATAAACATCAATTTTTCGTTCGAGGGTACGGCGGTCGGCAGTTCAAATAATGTCTTGATTCTATACTTCTTATTCAGCGCATAATAAACATTAATCGAAACACACATAGGTACAGATATTTAGAGGAACACTATTTTGAGGAAAATACGTGTGACTCGGATTAACACAAAAACATGTAATGACGAGTACTGGAGGAGCGATGTTGGAGCAGGAACGCAGCGTAGCGAGTGAGAGGGACAGCGCGAACTTGTTTTTTAAATATTATATCTCTAAAATGTGTGACTTGGATGGCACGATAACGTGTACTGCTGCTAGTAAATTATATTTGTTGTCTTGGATTTGGATAGGAAGTATAATTATCGACAGCAACGGTCAACCAGACTATTATCGGCGGTCAATGTTATTATTACAAACAAAATATGCACTAATCGACAAGTGCCCAAAAGAAGGTATTGACGTAACGACGATTGATAAATCCAAATTAAGGTATCTACTGTGTAACTGTTGTAAATAATGTAATATACATATTCAACTTATACAAATTTTATGCCATAGACTAAGAATAATATTAAGTAATACCTACATATTGTAGTACCTATTTGATATGTAATTTTATATTCTGAATACTATGGAGTTTATTTATTATTTTTGTTCATTGAATTCCGTGGCAGTAAAAGCCATTGAGTTTAGTTCCAAAGATTTTTACCGACTTAAAGTTTGGTCCACGTCGCGTGTGGTATATTTTATTCAGCATTAATGCCTACAGAGCAGTCTCCACGTGTCCCAAAGCGAGGATAAAGTCATTGTTAAAATGACAAAAATCTCGTTTCTTTTCCAAGTTTGTGTACCCCGTGTCGTATTCAACTCGTTTCCTAAAATTCAATTTTGGGAATTTGTTTCCTCTCGCCGAATGCTGCGCTGAATACTGATGCGGGTGTAGAGACTTGGCTGCAAGGACTTGTATTTTTCATTTTACAACAAAAGTGCCTAACAATAAGTAAACTACTGTAATTGGTTTCACTTAAATATTTCTAAAATAATCATGTAGCTATAAGAAAACGAAATCAGTGGATTATTACTGACTATTTTCAATACTATTTGGAACGTCAGTGCGGTTGAACTCATCTACATACGGATGGGGCCTGTAACACGAGCAAATAATTAAAACATAGATTGTACTCCCAAACCGGTGACACTTTTGTTAAATAACTTTTAAAATAGACTTCCTATTTTTTATACAAATTAAACATTACCTTGTCACGCTTTAAACATAACAAATTTCGCAATACATTTCGTCTTAGAATAAATTTTCAAGTGTGCTAAAATCAAAACACAAGTTATTTTTAATAGTCGCTGAATAATTGTTGGTCCGTTTGAAAAGCCGCCTACAGTTTATTTTTTCTCCTGTTACAGGCCCCACCCTATGTTCGGATAACAGTTGCATTTGTGCAGTAGACTTGTGGACGTCACCTATGGTAGATGTCACTTAGCTATTTTCTGAGTTATTAAAAATGAAGGGGAAGAAATACCTATGACGAAACTATTCACGTGAGCTACGGTATTTAAGCCGGTAGAGTAGTGAGCCGGTATCTTAGAGTTGGAACTTAAAACCTCCCAGTGGTGGGATTTTTCTGTAATGCCAATTAACACAACACTTAATTAGGACTAAGTTTTAGGTTATTTAAGCTAAGTATATATTTAGTCGAGATTCCAAATGGAAGTCACAATCTGGGGGATACTATGAAAAATATATCATGTCACTAAAATAGTTAGGTCCCGATAAATGGAAGGTAGCACAATGGCCGATCCGCTGCAGAACGTCGAACTCTAAGGAACCAGGAAATCACCGCTATTACGCCGAGGACACTTAATATACTGTATCGTGATATCTAGAAGTTTGGTGTTTACATTTAAGTTGGGATACTTTAGCAAGAATATGTACATTTTGGTACTGATGCTATATCAAGTAGTAAGATAATTACTCTGGATTTATTTTTTGCTTATATTCTCGTATGGTCTAGTAATAGAGGGTCAATCGTAATTAGTTGACGGAAGCGTTAGCGAAGGTCTACGTTTTGACTCGGGCAAACTGTTTTCTTATGTCCAGATGTGCTCCTCTACAGGTCGCAATTCCCAACAGATTGATGTGAAATTTTGTGAACAGATTCAGTAGTTAGATATAATTATTATGCCTTAAATTGGCATAAAGAACTTAAGTGCCATTAGAATGTATGGTGCTTAAGACTATAAATAATTAATGTTTGCCTTTACTGATATTATTTATATCCCTATTTTTAATTATTGCCTTGCAATGAAATGATTTATAACATTTTCAACCGGGACAGTTATTTAATTTTTAGGACCAAATATTAGTAGGTACTTTTAAGCAATAAACCTGACCCCGATGTACTACAAATTATAAATGTGTATTACAATTCTGCGTGTATGGGTATCTAATTAAAAGTAATGCAATATGCATTATCGGATTTCCGCAATCATATCAGCTTAATGATCGATCGGTTAAACTATTATTATGGCTTTGTTAGCTGGAGAAGCTAATTATCCCTACTAGATCAACCTGGCTTCGAACTAATATCAAGTAATTCGAAGCGCAATATGGATACAATATTATGGATTTATCCCTAGCTTTGTGGTATAATGGACGGCCGCTACAAACCATCTGAGACCTGTTGTACGAGCTCAATTAATACCTATTATTGGACTACATGTCTCGAATAAGGGAGATTACAACAGGGATTACAAATAAATTCTAGCCTAGCTTAGTTATAAGTTGGTTATAAGGATAAGGCATATATTAAGGTCGAGTAAGTTTGTGTTTTTCTCTCACTCTCTCTGAGCGTAAGCGTGAGATGGAAGTAAGCGTGCCTGAGAACCCGGATATCATGTTTTTTTTTTAATGTTTTGTACGTTTAAATAAAAAACAATCGAAACGGTTTCTCAAATATGATATTGCCGATTTTTAGAAGCAATTTTAATATATTTAGGTTTATCTTCACTCTGTTCGTGATTTTTTTCTATATATCGTGCGAAAGTCAGAGACTCAGGATTCTAATAGATACAGTCCCTTGATAAAGGCCTCAAAATTGTTAATAAAATTTTTGGCAGCAGTATTAAGAACCAAAAAAGCGCTCTAAAACTTCTCACATTTCGAAATATCATGCTTAAATTACAAGAACTTGACGTGAACATTTAGATACGTTACATGTCATGCATCTATTATGTCTGGTACTAGTTTTCGTTTCTAAACATTGTTACACAAAGAGAATACGACGAGTAAAAATGTTATATGTGAAAATAAATAAGTAAATATAAATATTATAGGACATTATTACACAAATTGACTATATGTAGGTATTATGTATCATTTATTTATTTACTGAGAAACTTAATTCAACCTAACAAAATATATTTTTCATGAAAAAATAACAAATGTAGGTATAAGATACATAGGAAGAACAGTACCCCTAGTGTAAATTTAGTCGATAGCGTAACGTGACGTACGCGTTTGCGTTAAGTCTCATTTGGTATGGGTTTTTGAACAGCGCGCCAAGCGGGACGTTTTGGAAAGTCAAAAATCTCATACAAAATGACACTTAACGCAAACGCGTACGTCACGTTTCGCTGTCGAAAATATTTACACTAGGGGTACTGAAGATAACAAATCACGTAAGAGTAGTAGTATACACTGTGAAAGGCCTATCATCCATCGCCTCACAATACTTCAGACACTCACGGTACACGGTTATCTTATTCGCATGCTAAATATGTTAAGTGTCCATTTCCAATAAAGAAAAAAAAAATCAAGAGACTTTAATAATAATTTATTTAGAGAGGTAGACTAATTTATTTCAAAAGGAAGATGACGATGACTGTGCTTGCATTTACTATGCCACAATGTATCAATAGGGTTGTTGAGGAGGGCGCATACTTGTGACAGTTTTCAGCCCGATTAAAAACTTAGTGTTCTATAATTCTGTACAATTACCCATTTTTTCCAATAAATGTACTTACATATTTGAAGTAGAAATATACGTTTTACTATCCGAGTAGGATTCTTACAAATAGTTTTTTTTTTATATCGCGTATATCAAATCAAAAGTGAATTTGATAAAATATGATAATCGCAATAAGCAAACATGAGTCTCATAAAAAAATGGACAAATTTATTCCCTAAGCACCGCTCTGTTCACAAAAATATATTATAAAGTACGTAAATAAGAAACTTCCGTCAGTATATTTTTATAGTAGCTGCTGTTGGTACCGTAAAACTTGTGCTTTTACGGTACGACGAACAAAAGAGGCGGTAATAACTCCCCCTTCCCTACGGCCCTCGCAACTCGGGGAAGACAACTAGAACAACTCCATGGACTCTCCTTAGGAATGGGAAAGTCCATTGATGTCCAGAAAGGTGTGTAGTTTGGAAGTTTTTAAAAGAGAAACTTTGATGCCGCCAGTGAAATGGAATTCTTTCAGGTAAAAATACACAATGTGCCCAAGTCGTTCATTACTCAACTGATCGCCTAATAATATTGTTAAATGGTATTAAATTTGTGTATTTAGGATTAAATGCAAACCATAATGTTAAAGTAATATGTACCTAGTTACGGTATCATAGGTAAATATCGAAGCATAACGGAATATTGTAACTAAATCTGCGTGATCCAGCTTTGTGGGTACCTAATTAAAGAAAAGACCTTTACAGGGAATCATCGATTGGGCAGTACAAGTTTGTACGTAGACTCAAACATAACCCATGTAATCTATATAATGAACATAATGTTATCATCATTTAAAAATCAAAGAATACTAAGATCGAAGTGCTCTCGCATAGTTTGGTCTAACTTGTAAAGTGGTTTGAAACGTGAACCGATGTTGTCCATGTTCGACTATCCAACAAAATACCTACTTGAAATTTGTTGGTATCGCGAATAAAACAGGTATATTGTAACATATTGGCGTTAAAAACTTTGTAAGCGTTGATTATGCGTTGTACGGCGATAGTTGGATGTTCTTGTTCACACTGCGAGACCAATGAGAGCATTAAACTACTGTTAGAACGAAATTGTGTCTGTTTTAACTATTCTTCAGGTGCTCATAAACAAAGGATACTACGATGTAGCAGGGACATAAAATATGAAATTACAGCATATAAGCGAAAGTCAATTCTAGCATTAATTGCTAGTATTTATACATTGTACATGTAAAACCTGACAATAAGTCGTAAGAATTTCGTAACGATACAAACGGAAATATATTTACATACACTTCAGGCTTACAAGTAGGTATTTTGACGAATTACTACGGATTTGGCTACTACGTGCTACATACTTATTAGGTATAATTGCAAGAACAACAATTATTAAGAAAGAAAATAGAAGAAATGTTATAATATGGCTTCCCTGTTAAATGGTTTTATCCTAGTGAGTTTTTTGGACATAATTTGAAAGGTTCTTTAAGTATAATATTAATAAAAATTATTTATTATTGTGCACAACTAAAGAAAAGCTAAGGAGGATAGTATATTGAGAAACGACAAATACTTACCCTACGAATTACATTTCCCTACTACATAGATTTAAATATCAAATAGTGTATGTACAACATTTACCCTTGAGTATCTACTGATAGTACAATTATGACTATTACCAAATAATGTACAAAACAATTGTTATGATAGTTAAAAAAAAAACAATTACTTCTCGTATTTATTCCTTTTAAAAAAGAAAAACACCGCTAAATAATATCTTATTAGTTATTAATTTTATTTTAGGGTCACATTATTTCTATAGGTAATAAGAATACGATCTACGTTTTATTTATACCTATTTATCTCGGGTGCTTTTTCTTATATGTATATGTTTAAATAGCGTCATCGGCTCTTAGGCATTTACACACCAAATATGCTTCAGCATGAATTGCAGCACACCCACAAGAGTCAGCAACAATGTGTCAACATGCACCCAGTTGCAGTCAGCGATCGTGGGCTGACCCATCCATTGATCCACAATTACTAACGCTAGCCCAACACGTATAGAGCACGGAAGCTATAGAACGTTTATGGCTACTGTGCAAACCGATTATATCACTAATGACGAAATCGGACACTTTAATATTACTTACTTCAATAATTGCTGTGTTTTGAGGTACGGCCGGCCTTAAATATGACAGTATATTTTAGTAGACAAGCTACTTCTCGCAGTAGGTAGAATATTGATCAAAAATTATAAGGTGCGTTTTTAAGGGTGAACTTAATACAATATATGAAAAAATGTCCATAGGAAGTTACGTAACATAAAATAAACGAACCAACCTCATTAAAAAAGAAGTAACAAAAAATCCAGAATAATGATAGCGATAAAAAGGTGGCATAAACGTTTGTTAATTGCTTAATTATTGACCTCGTCATGGAAATTATGGAACAATTGCATTTGTTTTCATTGCGTTAAAAGATAATGAAAAGTCATCTATATTCAAACAATATAATCTTTGGACATTGAGATGGAATAGGTAACTATTTTATTGTCTAATTGGAGACAATTTTATTTATTTTTCATTCCCATAGCCTCTTGTTTGGAAATTAAGTTATTATGTCGTAACGGATCACTAATTAACTTGAGTCTAAGGGAAAATATTAATAGTAGATAATTAAAAACAAAACTTAATTACAGTAGGTAAATAGGTTACCGGCAACTTGATCATTCCAGTCATTATTCATAATGATCGGTCAGTAACATGATGCCCGCGTCAGGTAAACAATTTGATATAATAAAACAATATAAACGGATTATATTACGCATAATGAATTTAATAACGTTTAGTAATTTTTACATCGCTAGTAGTCAATGGTTTAGCGTTCATTATAAGAGATGAAATCCGTTTAAAAAGTTTTATTTCATTAGTAACTATCGCGATAACCGATGAATATGCAATGTGCACAATTAATCATGACCATTCTTGGGTAATGCAATAGACAGATGAACTGTAGTTTTTTATTTGTTATATGAAATTTTAACTTACAGATCAATTACATTAAATATTTTGCGGAAACTGGACTTGATCAGCAATGAAGGTTCTATCACATTATTTACTAAAAAATAAAATTAAAATTTATCATCAAATCCAAGATATGCATATAAATAAAGGTTGCTATTTTGTGCATTAAATCGTCTACTAGAAAATATTTCCTTTATCACTATTTGCCTCATCAATTTCAAGTGTCGACGCTTCGGCGAATCACAGTAAATCATTTTATGATCGACCACTCGTTTTTTTGGTGCTCGAAAACGACCACTAAATTGTATTTTTGGTAGTTAAAAACAGACTGATATTTAGATGAGTTGTGATAACTTGATAAGTGCATTATTAGCATGCGTACATATATTTACAAAGATAATTTTCATAGTTTCAAGCTGGTATTTTATTTGATGCGAGTCTTTCATGTTTTTTACGTTTGCTAGGTTCATTAAAATTTACTGAATACGTTTGAGCCGGTTTTAGTTTATAGGTATAAGTTTTCACATAGTTCTACTAACAAAATTATTTTTAATAAATGAGGATTAAATGTATAGTTCGTGTCATCCACGATGACGCGCAGATTTGTCAAATGTAAACTTTAATAACACGACAATACGAGCCAAGGCACGCGTCTTCGTGAATGACACGATCTATATGTTACAGAGATCTTGATTGAATGGCATATGACGAAGCCTGTAGCTGACATTGCGCATAAGATATTTACATATATAATGTTGATTATTAGTTGACATAGACTCCTAAAAGTTGACATTTTTGTAAAACTCAAAATATACCTTAATTAAGTTCTCGTTTTTCTGCTTACTGCATATTATGACAATACAAAAAATATAACCAATAAGTCAGAGCTATTATTAGTTACGGTCTGTGAATAAGTTTCCTAAGACTATGCCGGCAGTTAACTGCACTGTACACTCTCAAATCACTTGAGAGGGGCTGCCGCCGACAGCACATCTCCAGGACCGGACGTTCCAGCAAACTCAGCTGACTTACACCGTTACAATATTATACTGAATCTAGTGTATTACCAACAAGTTCTGTAGGCATTACATGTAAAGATCCAACTTGGTTTCGGGATTTAGCTTTACAATAACCAAACTATAAAAAACAAAAACTGTAAAGGTTGTCTGGAAGAGATCGCTTTTTAGCGATAAGACCGCCTGTTGTTACCTGGTTCTATTTTCCTTTAAAATTCATTTGTAGTTTTACATGTATGTAAAATGTATAATTGTTGGTGCAATAAAGAATATTTACTTACTTACTTACTATGGAGCTTGTATACAACATTTTGACATCAAAATTATATCTAAATTCACGCGCAAACGATAAAAAAATGACATCATATCATCTTATAAAGGCAAAAAAAAAATCTTGACAATTTTTTTTTTTAATCAGTACACGATACCATATACCTATTATGCCCTTAAGGGGGTCCCAAACGCCAATAGCCTTCGATCTGAATCCTTTAGATTTCTAATATTTTTTGTAGCTTATCATATTAACAGCAACGGTTGTAAGCAATATAGTATACCATATTTACTTCAAAGTTCACTGTCTTCGAGATATTCGGCATCAAAGTTGAACAATTTCAGACCAAAAAACTAGTTAACTGGCCATAACTTTTGTGATAATTAGTTTAAAATTAAAATCTCTAACCAGTTTTAGTTTTTAGAGACGTCAAAGACGAACCCAGATGTGTAGATTTCGTACAAATAAAATCCTTCACAGCAATGTAGTAACGAAAAACTGTTTTTTTAGACAATGTTTTAAAAAAAAAGTGTCAAGCTTCCCTCATGGACCAACTTCGTATGCACAACTGGTTGTGCCATAAGGAATATTTTTTCGAAATATTTTCCATAGACACAACTGGTTTATCAAGGATTTAATTTTAGTTCCCAATTACACAACTACCTGGCATAACCACGCGGATTCTCGTCGCAAAGTTGAAACCATACGGAGACATTTTTTTTCGTGAATATGTACCGCAATGGAAATATCAGGATCCTCTGTGGTCGTGCCGTGTAGTATCACGCATATAACTTCCATAAATATTCCCAGCAGTAGTAGAGAGAACTCATATCTCACTCTTCTTCAACAAATTGTAGCTCCCGCTTTCTTTATCTTACAAGCAAAAAAAATAAACACTGTAATAATAAAGAATGATAAATAATATAATGATAGGCGTAGGGATGTGATGACCCCATCGCCCGCTGGTTTTACCAGTGCAATCAGTCAACGCAGGGCAGCTTGTGGCGAGCTGTTGGGGAGTAGCGACCTCACGTACCCGAGTGGTCCTGGGGAGTTCTGTTAGCCGCAAGGAGGGTGGGTGGGACAGGATTCTCTGCCTCTGGCTTGCCTTAGCCGGCTGCCCAGAGTGGAGTCGTTAGAGCTATAAGCTCCAGGGGTGGAAGTGAAAAATTGCATAAGACGCGAGTTGGCACAGTGGCTGCTCGCAGCCACTGGGTAGAAAGCGGCGTACACCTCTCGACACCCCTGAGCCGCTCACACCGGTGTTGCCCTTGAGCCATCCTAGATGTCGCTTTTTGTGGGGGCCCATCTTGTGGGGGCGAGTCACCGTCTGCCGGAAATAAAATTGAATACCGTTTTATTAGGCAGGCGTCCGGTTTATCCCATAGCCCAGTATTTACTCTATCTCTTTCACTCAATAGCCCAGTTCATTTTAGATTCCATCAACCCTCAAATAGTCCTTACACCCTGGCGGGTGCTGCCTCTGCGTGCGTCCCATGACGCGGGCAAGGGCAACATCCGCTAGGTGTACCCCACCTTACCTTTCATTAAAGTGTTAAAAGGGCCTCTACTTGTTGGCTTCGGCTCCGCGCACGCCTCCCAAAGGTCCGGAACACCATTGTTCCGTGATGGGAAAGACATACAAAGAATGATAATAAATTTTCAGAAGTCCATTATTTTATTATTTTATTTTATTACAACTTGTTAAAGTGATTTATAAGTGACTGTAGGTCACAATTAATGGAGTGCAAAACTGCTTTATAAAAGCTAACAATATCATTTGTGTACTCCTCGTTAAAACTGAGAGAATTATTAGGAGCCTCGACCAAATTGTTTCAATTTCGCTCAATTATTAATAATATTATAATGCAAAGATAAGTGGGAAAAGTGGCCATTATCACTGTCAATATCTAAAGAGGATATTAATGTGAAAGCTATCTATTTCCTCTTTTGATTGTAGTTGTGTTATAAGAAATGGTTCGAGAGCACATTAGTTGTGCTTAGTTGTGCCAGTTGTGCGTAGTTGTGCCATTAGGAATACATATTTTTAATGGCACAACCAGTTGTGCATACGTAGTTGGTCCATGAGGAAAGCCTGGTTTATTTCTTTCAAAATCCGGCATTCCAGAATGGAGATAAAAGATTGAAGAACCGATAGCTGTTTGTCTTATAATTCTATAAGTGCAAATGAAGGAGTAACGACTCAAAAGTAGTCAAAAATCGATGAAAACCGCGGGGAGCACCTTAAACGGATCCCCACTATTTTTGTTAGACCTTGTATTTTGCCATCAATATAAGTTAGAGTTATTGTTTTGTTTCAGCAAAGGACCTAATCAGATCAAATGATGACATAGACGGAGACGATATTGCTCAATGGTTCAGTAATTGCCTATTTTCACTCTGATCGCATGTTCAGCGTTTGTTTAAGAGATAACAATATACATGATGAACAATAACAATATTCATGATGGATATATACAGAGGATTACTTTAACTAGCTTACATCTAAAATAGGCTGAATAAAAAAGGATGCTGGGGGAATTTTCTCGTTGTGCGAGGAAGCCGACAGCTCTTTGGTCACCAGTTACGTCAACGAGACGCTTCACGATTTCTGCAAAAAACTTGTGCGCGCTGGGACTCCATAGACCAAGAGTTTCAACGCAGTTAAGAGTTAGTTTTTAGAGAGAAAACGCTCTTAAAATATTATGATAATGGTGGATTACCACCATCCACCATCATTAGATGACAATGGAGATATTATTAGTAGACAGAGCCACAATATTTATTATAAAATCGTCCATATCGTGTTCAGTCAGTACATGAAGTATAGACAGTGAGTGTCAGTCATGGCAGTGATTAACCGGATTAACCAATGAACTTAATTGTAGCAATGCTGAAATTGTAATTTCATGTAGCTTTAAATCTATTTTGGCAAGAAAATAAATAAAAATTGTTTTGAACACGAGATATTCAGTCATTTACACCATGTACCTATTGAAAAATAAACGAAATGTTTCCGCGCTGCGGTCAAATCATTTTGTTTGTCAATATTGAAGCGTACAATACCAATATGATGTTTGCGGTTGAGCCCCGATGCAATACGCTAGTGTTTACCAATATGATAGGAAAATGATGATAGTTTTTCCTAAAACTTCGATCGGATATTACTATTCACGTTTATTCGTCTTTTATTTTCCTTATATGCTAAAATCACTAAAATAAAATAAGTCAAAAATAACTCCTTTGCGTTGCTAAAAATAAAATACTTTTAGTCTAATAAAAAAAAACTAAAAATAAATACTTAGACATATTTTTTGGAAACTGCAATATAAATAAATACACGGTGTACCTTTTTGAAATAACAAATATTAACATTGGAACTGGTTTTTAATTATTGAGCACTAATGAAAAATATTATATTTTTGTAACATGTATTATAAATCTAATACATTGTTTATAATAATTTATTCAATAATGAAAATATTTTTAAAGTAATTAAATTTACTTTTTTCAAAGTCAAAGACAAATCTTTACTGCGTCGTACAAATCATATTAAATGGATATAAGGTGTAGAAGTACATGTGAAGATTACACACCGAATTGTATTACACACCGAAATAAGAAGATGTTATTAAGAATGTACCATTTTAGAGAGGTGTACAATTGTGATACTTAGTGATAGAGTTTGTTCGGAAAGAGAAGAGGCCCCATACATTCCCCGACTATTCTCTTGCCGCACCTGACTCTACTAGTTTAATATTTTACAAATAAAATAAAAAATAAATAAAAGCAAAACAGTTTGATTCTTATTATAATATTAATGTTATTTTTTAAATTTTTTCTTTACTCTTATTTAGATAAATATCTAATAATTTGCGATTATTTTAATAAGGGCTGTAGATTTTGTTTTTATATACGTGGAAAATAAGCATCCTACCCGCCTGATGGTAAGCAGTCACCGTAACCTATCGACGCCTGCAACTCCAGAGGTGTCACCATTTATTCAAAATTAGACTTGTGCTATTACTTGTGGACGCGACTTTCGATATTATTCCAAAACCATTATATTCCGTTCAGTGACTGTATATAATTTATTTACAAAATTACGTGTTCATTACTTTATCATTTTGATTACATGTGACTCCATCGAATAAACCCGTAAAACAATATAGTGATGGGAAAAAGTTTGATTCATTTTATCCTCAGAGTCACAGAGTCAGTTTTGCTTTTATTATAAACGTTCATACAAGTTGGTTTCGGAATGGAATGTTCGCTTCGCGCCTTACTAGAAAAATCTATTTTCTTTATTAACTTAATAATCAAGGTATGCACTTACATTTTATTTGAATTTACTCCTAAAAGTGTCGATAAAAATAACTTTCATTCAATTCCTCTGTGATTTATTTTCAACCCATCTTTTTTCGGGGTGTACAACTTTGAATACAACAGCCCATCTACGAGATCGTGCGTGACTACCCCCCAAAAAGAGGGGGAAAAGGGTCGGTTCCCCAGGTCCAATTTATGCTATATTTCTTCCTGCTCTTAGCAACTAGGGCAAGTTATACATCATTTTTGCATAATTTAGGGACGAATAATACATTTTTGAATTAATCGTTATACCTTTTCGTACAAATAAAAACTGACTTGCACAAAAAATTAAACTTATAAAGCATTTTCGGTGTCAATCGGTGGTATAATAAAAAAAACCGGACAAATGCGAGTCGGACTCGCCCACCGAGGGTTCCGTACTTTTTAGTATTTGTTGTTATAGTGGCAACAGAAATACATCATCTGTGAAAATTTCAACTGCTATCACGGTTCATGAGATACAGCCTGGTGACAGACGGACGGACGGACGGACGAACAGCGGAGTCTTAGTAATAGGGTCCCGTTTTACCTTTGGGTACGAAACCCTAAAAAGACAATTTAGCCCATTTATTCCTTATTCTTAAATTCAGTGTAGCTAAGTCGGATAAGATGACTTCGCTTATAGTGAAAAATCGCTGACTGTGACCTATAAATCCTATTTTCATGAAATTCTGACCGGTTATACTGACATTCGCTGGTTTTCGTGGCCGTCACCACGTTTATCACTGCGAGGACGTTTGGTGCGTTCGTGGCATGTAATTTATTGTGAGAATTTGAGATTAATTTGAAATTCTTTCATCATCTGTGAAAATTTCAACTGCTATCACGGTTCATGAGATACAGCCTGGTGACAGACGGACGGACGGACGGACGAACAGCGGAGTCTTAGTAATAGGGTCCCGTTTTACCTTTGGGTACGAAACCCTAAAAAGACATTTTAGCCCATTTATTCCTTATTCTTAAATTCAGTGTAACTAAGTCGGATAAGATGACTTCGCTTATAGTGAAAAATCGCTGACTGTGACCTATAAATCCTATTTTCATGAAATTCTGACCGGTTATACTGACATTCGCTGGTTTTCGTGGCCGTCACCACATTTATCACAGCGAGGACGTTTGGTGCGTTCGTGGCATGTAATTTATTGTGAGAATTTGAGATTAATTTGAAATTCTTTACAAAAATAGGAAGTTGTACAACTATGCTTTATATGACATGCGCTTAGTATGACGTGTTAGTCACTTCCCTTCGATGTCATTAGCGGCTTCTACTGTATGTACTTCCAAGAAAAATATTGTAGAGAGTTTTATGGAAAATATACTTCTCCTAGACATTTTTATTGTAGCTTTCACAGTTTTAGTGAAAATTTATAAAAACTAAAAAAATGGGGATAGAACAGTGGGGGAAGAGGAAAAACATTATTTTCCCGGCGTGTTTCTACTTTTATTTACTCTTATATACGTAACAGCTATATGCATGCCAAGTTTCGTGCCGGATGTGACCATACCTCCATACTAAATGGAGCTAAGGAGCTGCAGTAATATTGAAATTAAATAAACTATGAACATTATTTATATACAAACATAGTTCGGTGCAGAGATTTTTTGTGTATTTATTAAGAGTTTTGTTTTCAAAATAAGTTGATACAAATGCTCATTTGTATATAACGGGTAGACAATATATTTCAGTCTGCAAAGTTTACCTTTGAAAAAGTCGGTACACCTGAATGTTGAATTCTACTTTATAGACGCAACTCAACTGCAACGCGAATGAAACTTGTGTTCAAGTTGAGGGAAGCTCGCATTGTGCATTGGGCACTGTAGCGTTTTTGTTCTTTAACTGAAGTTAGTTTCTCAGAATCAGACAGTCTTCAAAGGCATAGCATACTTATCTTTGAATACGAGATGATGAAACCGGAAACTTGAAAGTAATTAATTCCTTAAGCAGCACTTCTCTGCAGCACTCCATATTTTAACATACATATATAGATACATGATATAGGTATAACATCTATAAGATTAGCAGAGCAGTACACTCAGCTAATCTTATAGGTGGTAGTACACTAGCTGAGCGGGTGTAAGTGGGGACGTAGCAAATATTTCATAATGGGCTAGACTTATAATGACGGGTAATTTGTAGCGACAAACACAAAACTTTTAACTAACTTATCTAGTAAAATATGGGGAAATTGCTTGGTGACCAAGTAAGGTGAACATTTCCCATCCACCACGAATACACCATACTTAAAAATAACAATACAATAATCTTTTTCTACTTGTCGACTGTAATGGTTGAATTAAGATTTCGTATACCAAACTATAATTGCATACCTTTTATGGGCTCCCAATTCATTTATAGATTCATTTCGATACGCTCTATTCATTTATAGAAAAAATTACCAATCACGTACCGCCGCGCTCCCATAGAAAATAATAAACGGGCGCGGGGCGCGGAGAACGGGTTGTAGATGTCTCCTAGAAAAGTATTGTACACAATAGTGGTATAATCAAGTTTTTCAATCTTGTACCTTACTTAGGCAACTCAGCACGCTTCGTTGCCAATACACACTTACACAGAACTCGACTGAAAAGCTCTCTTTTATATCATGATTGTATAAAATACTATCAATGTACACCTCACATAGTTACATGTACAGAAATAGAAACAAAGTACAACAAAGAAATAACATTCCGAGACATGTAATACTTTTTAACGACGTTCTATATTTAGTCAATAATCATTTATACTAACTTCAGCAATGGCAGGATCTGCTTTAATCAACGTACATGTCGTACATATGATATTTATTAGAGAGGAGTTATGATAGGTAGATTATTATTTGCTGAAATCTATTTCCATTATTAAACACGTATTTCTGAGCACGTTTGAGGCTTCCCAATTAATTTTGCATTACGTGGCATTCTATTAAATTGAATTTGCGAAGTGGTTTTGAAAACAAAATTTTGTTTTATGAAGATACACGCGTGTTCATTAGTGCTAAATAAGTCCATTACAGAATACTTACGTAAGCTATATCGATTAGATACTTATATTTAAATAACTTCGAGAGAATACATAACTAAGTACCTATCTTAAATTGGAAGAAAATTAACGACGTGGAAAAAATACCCAGACAACTAGGCACTGAAGTGTTTATCAAACTTCAGTACCTACAACATATTAGCAAATATTTTTAATGAAAATTAAGAGATATAGAAGATGGGCCTCTTCAGTGTGTTAAAGTTTTCAAACAGCATTTGGCATGCATAGCATTATGCACTTAATATTTCAGTAATACGTAATACCATCTCCAGCTCACGTCCAAGAAAGTGTACCTACTCTTTTTATTGTAGCACATTAAAGGCCTTGGAATTTTGGAATGTTGCTAAATCTCGAAAGACGTGCAGCAGGAAATGTTCTCTTTATCTTGCACCATCCGCCTTCCGCGTACCTTCCGCTCTCCATTCCACATCGCCGCGCCACACAACGGAACTGACAGGGGTTTATTTACAATAAAATATGTTTAGCTAATTCTGGATCGTGCTTTGAATGTTCTAATGTCTAGGTAGCTGCTCCAATCGCGTCAATCGTTTACTCGAATGGTTAGAAATTAGAGAAATGTACCTTAACCATAACTTTTATTTTAAACTGAATATTACTAATGAGGGCATGATATTTTATGTTGTATTTCAGCCTATAGGTATTTAAAAATAATAATAAGTATGTTAATGACAGAACTTTTACTAGTAGAATTGGTAATTAAAACCCCGTATGGCAACAAGAATGCAAACAAAATCATCAACGATACTTCAAATGTAAAAAATGAATAAAACTAACAGTTTTTTTATAAATACAAGCGATGGAACACATTTGAAATTATAACGATTTATGACCGTTTAATAACAGCTACTTGCCGCGCAAAATATTAAACAAATAACGCAGCGAGGGAACTAAGTGAAAGATACAAATTGATACACAGTGGGAGCTCCATTTTTACAAGAGACAGGCGTCGCAGACTATTGTTTCCCTAGTGCAAATGCTGGGGGATTATCATCAATCACCAACTGCAAATTGCACATGGCCTTTCGGAATGCACCCACTGCCATTTGTGTGCCGTCCGTAGAGATGGGCTGACCATTCGCCAAACGTTGTGGATTAAGTGATTGGAGTAAGATTCTACACTTTTTATGTCGTTGGGTTACCTATTTAGATAGGGATCGGACGCATTGAAAGTTTAAAATTGTGAGAATATGCCAATTAAAGAATTATTTATTACATTGACACCACTCTAGTAAGCTCATCCTCAATTAAGTCCCCTACAGTCCACGCACGCTCCTTACTTATAATTGTTGATTCACTTATTCAATCCTCTTTGTGGGGTTTTCAATCCGGATCGAAATAATAGGTATCTCTTACTTCGGTAAAAAATGGATATTCCATACAAATTCCAAGTGCGGATTGCAACCTATATACAATATAGTCACCCCACTACTCATTTTTAATTGATACGCAAATTGTCAATGTGAATTATTCAGCATTTAAGTGTAAAATAAATAATAATAGTATGTGACACTCACTTGTAAAGGTACTTTATGGTGGTTGGCACTTACGACGCGTAGCAGCGTATTTGTATAGGAGCGGCGTGAATGACAGCGTAAGCGCGAGCCACCATAAGGTACCTTTTCACGTGGAATGTCACACATGTAAGAGACAACATGGTTGTTTGTATAACACTTTATGTCATCGTTCTTTAACTAGGAAAATATTTTGCACTTACGCACAAATATTTAGTAACACAAAAAAATGCATCTACATAGAATTTCCTTTGGGTTATGTTAGGTTAGGTTAACCGTTCTTCACCCTTAAAATCTTCTCATCTGCGTACACGAAGGCCTCTGTTCGCGCGCGGTGTGATTCGTACTCGTCGGGCCCGGAACGCTCCCACTGCTAGAGCTCTGGCACTTTTTAATGAGTTTTTAACGTCAAACATGAGGCTAACGTATACTACGATAGTATCGGTGCATTCCTAAAAAAATTCTTAAGTTTTATTAATATGTATCTGGCGGATGAATAATGTTATTTTTGTATAATGTGTCTAAGTTTAAGATTGACATCCTCTCCTCTGTTTCATTTATATAAATTATGTGCGATGTTTGTTGATTTGACCTGATCTATTTGATTAATTTTGTATTGTTTTAATGTATTGTTTTTTTTTTACTGTGTTTGATTCACAATGTATATAATTGTCTCTACCGCATAAGCGTTTTGGCATCCTTAGCTGTAAGTTTATTCATGTGACTGAAATAAAGAAATCTCACATTATTTAGGTAATAATTGAAATCTGATATAGTTTATCGTTTTGACAGAATTGAATAGTAGGAAAAGACATCAAATTGCCATGTAACTCATCTTGCATCTTCACTTAGGTACAGTCAGCATCAAAAGTAGCGGATGAACGAACGCTCCTATCTATCATACTGGAACACTATTCTAAATAGAGATATCTGTATAATTCAAAGGTAATAACACTACTTTTTGAGGCGATAGTTTTTTTCTCACAAAGATTTGGGACTACCTGCCATAGTAAAAGTTTTACAACTTAGAATAACCAATCCGGTGCCATACCGCTTGCCCTTATTTGTCAAATAGACCAATAAGCCTAACTTCCTTTGTTTGCTAGAAACAATAATAAGGACAAGAACTTCGCAAGCTGAGCACACTTCGCTAACCATTTTGCTATGATTGTTTTACCCACAGTTCACTGCATATACGATTTTTTTTACAAACTATTTATACACTATCATATCGTCTTCATGGCATTATAATAATAAATGTAAATTATAGGTAAAAAACCATAAATAAAACATGTTAGAATCCACATTCTTGTATAGTCCAAGGTGCTAACTTGACACCATTCCTATATCGACCACCGACCACCGTGCTAACTTGTCACTATTCCTATATCTCCTTAGCACGCTAATCTAGAAGATACGAATGGTGACGAGTTAGCACTGTTGACCATATAGAAACATGGACAAGATATCCTGAGCCACATATGCAATGCATAGGTTAGTTCGCTAGTTTAATTCGGTAAGTTGTTATAGTTTTTTTATGGTTATCACTTATGAGATAACAATTGTTGCTATAAAGTTCTTGGCCACAATCTTGTTATTCTACATATAAAGACATATCTCCGTTTGTGACGTTATTAGAGAATGTTAAATACTTTTGACGCGTAGTCTGACTTGCTACTTTTGATACTGACTGTACAGTCGCCATCAGATATATCGGAGCGGCTAATATGCTCAAAAATATCTAAACACGCCTCTATTGTTACTATTGTTAAGGCGTTATAGTACGCGTTCAGATATTTTTGGTCACCTCGGCCGCTCCGATATATTTGATAGCGACTGTACCTGTATTTTAGCGCACGATAAATACAAATCCAGGTGCTTGCTTTTGAAACGTTGATTCGTATTTGGCTGTTAGTCTAACAGTATCGAGCACATCTCTAGCCGGTTAGGATTAGATAGCATTAGTTGAATCGAATTCCGTGCTAAGCGCTCTGCGGGGCTATGTGTTACGGTAAACGCACGACCGCGTCTTGTGCCGCTCTAATCGCCGGTGCAGCTGCTGTGTGCTCCAGGCCAAACCTGCACCAGTTCCCATAACTGACGTTTTTAAATACCTGTTACTATATTTTATTTTATATTTATTTAATTATAAAGTTAAAAATACTATATTATTTTTTAAGGATCTTTTATATTTTATTTATCGGAGCGAAGTTCTTATATTCAGCTGCAGTTTTGGCTAGCCTAGGGGCACGTCCCGGTATTTCGAAGTTTTTTTGATTTTTATAGTTTGTTCCGCGATAACTTTAGTTTTGTTCTAATTTAAATTAAATGATATAAAAGTGTAGCTGAGGGCATTTTATTATTTAAGTTCTAACATGATCAAGGACATATGGAGCTAGGAGGCCTGAAAGCTATTTGTGAGGGGTCTTGCTATAATATTAAGTACTGGTCAACTCGTTAGCAGGAAAGTATACGTTACCATTGTGGCGTAGGTAGGGTAGGTGGACCGTTGTCTGGTCAATGGTGGTGGGTAAGCGGAAAACCGAGTGTTTTAGGGGGCATATAAAATATTAATAGGTACCAGTGGCCTAATTGAGTTGGAAATCGAGACCTGAGTGTGTGCAGAAGAACTTTTAATAAAAATTTCAACAATAGACAAAGTTCGCCAACTTGAATTTCTTCATATTTGAATTCATTGGTCTGATCATAACATACAGTGATAATTGAGGCCACTTAATATGAATCTTTATTCAAAATTCTCTCTCCAATAAATCTTGTTGAAAAAATAATTGTATAAATTGCCGCCATCTTGAATTTCTTTATTTTTGTCCCAATCGTATAGAAAATTTATATCTGAGGATCCGAAAGGTCTCTTAACATTAATCCGTAGTCTAAATTGTAAAAATCGGCAACCATCTTAAATGTCTACATTTTTGTGAATATCTGAATCCATTTTATATACGAGTAATTCCCTCAAAAGAATGTTTCAATTGCACGTTTTTGGCGAATTGCGAGCTCTCAGTTCGGGAAAAACTAAATCAGGCAAAAAGGTAAATAATTAGTAGACTTAAAAGCACCACTCTTATTAAAACATAATGTAACATCGAAGGCTTCGTCAATATATATACGTACTTAAACAAGCAAAAAACATCCACAACACGTTTCGTCAACGGCCTACCTAGTACCTATTAATACTACTAAACAACTCTTATTAAAAATAATCAACTTCAAGTCTTCTATCTCACTCTAGGTCAAGCAATCTAGTTCCCTTTATATCAAAGAACATATTGCAATTACATTTACTCTATAGATACACTTTAAGCTACATATGTACGTGATTATTTAGTGCATTAAGCCAATATAAATTCGACTTAGCCGCAAAAGTTCCAACGATATTTAACCATATTTCATCCACTAAGGAAATGACCAAAATTAACAAATAAACTTGGTTTTAAGTTTGCCAATTTTCGTTTGGTTTATGATTTCCTACCGAATCGGTAGAACTTCCACAACTGAGCTTGTTAGTAAGATATAAATGTAACTTATTTTATCGTTTTCTTGCCCCCCTTCCCCACCATCGAAACCCGATGCCCAGCTTGTATCGCCCTTTGCCATCGTTCGGTAACTTCGACCAACAACAATCGTAAAAAGATACCCGACACAGTTAAATTAAAGTTATTTCAAAACGGTCTCAATTGTTTCATTAGTAGAAATTAATTAATGTTTTGTGGTCCAATAATTTGCAGTATTCCTTGTTTTTTCGTAAGTCAAATTAAATAAGTACAAAGGTTCGCACACATTCGCTGATCACACAAAACGTCGCCGTTTATTAAGTCCTAAAACTTTAACATTTTTAATGATAAAAATAAACATTAGGAGCACTCTCTCGTAAAGTAAAAACTATCGGTGATGAACATTAAATTTTCTGAAACCCGCACGGAAAGTTACAATTACAAACCCTGAATACAGTACACAGGAAATGACATTTTCGTGAGCTCTCGTTTTACTAATTACGCTGAGGTATAGGCACCTTCTTATGCCACATCTTAAATAGCTAAACTAGATAAGTTTTTCTATAAAGCGTACAATGATGGGTTGTGTTTTTTGTTACAACAACATTCATTATCAGCATATCAACCTTTTATCGCCTACTGCTGAGCATAGGCCTCTCTTCGAGGAGGTACGCGACTTATCCCGATCCTGGGCCAATCTCAACCCGCCGGGGCCCGCAATGTTACGAATGTCGTCCACCGAACGAGCCAACAACATTCGGTACTAACAACAAGCTTAAAAAAACATTAGGAGTTTTATGTGATGCAGTTATTGTAGCTATCTACTCGTAAATACTTGTTTAAATACCTTTTACGTCGAAACGACGATTGTTGTATGATAACTAAAAAAATCAACATGTTACTGAGTTTACCAAAAACGTGCGATAAAAGGTTTGATATGATTGACGATAATGAAAACGTTTATTCGAAAGGGTTGACAACATTGAAAAAATCAAAATAAACTCCTCCCCACTTCTTAAGATGAGAGATGCCTTAACTACGTCCTTTACTTAAAGTTGCAGTTCATTCGAGTCTTCTTTAATTACAATTCCTTATTCAGAGAAGAGCAGGAGCCGGGAGTTCCGAAACTATTCGAGACACTAAATCCGGTTGCCAGTACTCTAGTACTCGTATCTAAGAGCGCAACATGCATACCCATGTAAATTTCTAGGCGAGCAAGCCCTCGTTAATTTGAGTCTTGTCACGGGGCACATCCCTTTCTTAGTAGCGAGTCTTGCCTTGTTCACAAAATATTTTGTAGATGATCAGCTAGTCCCTACTATAAGATGATCCCGAGATTTGTTACAACTGTGTTAATCATGAAATCAAAGTTATACCGGATTGTTTGCAGCGAATGTACCGTATTGCCGTTGTGAATAGCAGCCTTGCCCGCGCCTCGTTCAACCACTAACGGCTTCTTGGCTGGTTTATATTTAAACTATAGAATACTAGTATAGATCTAAGGGAATTTCAGATATGTATTTTATATTATCCATGAAAATATGATTAATTTGAAACCGACTCGTTTGTATCCAAAAAATCTAAATGTATCTATCTATATAATTTCTTAATTTCCTAATTTCAGGTAAACATCTGTAACTTACAGCTAGCAAGCCAAAGCGTTACAAATATTAATTAATACATATTAACATTACAATGATTTAAGACTAACAAAAACTTCGTAACTTAAGAACTAACACATTAGGATGTTTCGATAACTTTCTTATATTGTTGAATTAAGAAATACCACGTAGAGTGAAACAGATCACACTGCGGGTCTGCGTTAAGTACGGAGTTGAGCACAAAGAGCGGCGCTTTCCGCTGCAGTACGGTGCGCGCGCGCAGGATAGCTAAAAATATTACAAGAAATTAAATAAATAATACTATAAGCACATTACGATACAAGACCGAAAAATACGAAATTCGCAACCCGTGGCGATAAATTCGTCTTATCAAGATTATATCATATTGGTGCTGTAAATGTAAAGTTGTAAAGATTTTGCGTCATAATTTAAAAATATTCTTACCTATTGCTATCCAATAAATGACATTGAAATGACGTATAAATACACGATACAAGTGCATGAACTTCATTCCTTAACGCTTATCCTCAATCTTATCTGTACAAACACCTGATAAATGAACAAAGAATGTTAGAAAAGCTACCGTGGAAAGCTATTTTAAATTTATTTCTCGCAAGATAACCAGTTTATTGTTAACCCTGATTACGTACTGTTGTAACGCATCATGAGGTCAGACTTAAATTGTTTTTGCTGAAGCACGCCTCGCGCTAGTCTGCGGCGAGTAAGCGAAGGAACCCAGATTAAATATAAATTTATCACTTAGTACGTGGTGTTAAATCCTTTAATATTTCACATATTTTTATTTCAATGATGTCACTCGAGTGTGAAGCGTGAAAATAGCGTGCATATAAAATATGTATTACACATACAAAAAAATAAAAAATGTGCGTCGCCCTTGTATTTTTTTAGTATTTAAACAAGATAATACAATACCATACTTTTTATTGCACACCTCACGTAGTTTACAATAAATCTACAGAAACATAAACAAAAACAACTGGATAGGGGTAACAACAGGCGTTCTTATCGCTTAAGAGCGATCTCTTTGAGACAACCTTTGGGTATCAGCGACAATAAAATTAGAATTTACGGTAGGTCCATGGATCAAACAGAAAAATATGCGAAGTCGAATATAACCAAACAACACGAAACATTAATATGAATAAACATACTTAAACACGTCTAACCATAAACATACATACATAACAAAGTGAGAAGAGAAAGATAATATTCCTTAAGGTTTGATTTGAAGGAGGTAATAATACATTAAGAACTCAACAGGGAGAGAGTGTAATGTGTAGCATGTCACAATTTTATTTATCACAGTTGTGATTTTTTAGTAGATTATTTACTCTAAAAATTTGTCGTTCATATATGACATCTGCCCGGTTGGGATCAAGACAAGTGGTCAGGATATGGCCACTACTCTGCTGGATATGACATTTAAAGGTTAGACTATTACTATGAATTCATTTTCATATGCAAAACTAGCACAATACGTAATTTTGTTATTGTTTTCGGACCACATTTTACTATTTTCTAATATAAAAACTAATAAATGGGGCTTCTAAAATCTTATATCTTTAACGATTCCCTTCCCTTCCCTTAAAACTTTTATGTATGAAGCAGGGTAGTGGCCACATACGCACCACATAAAACTGCTGGCAACGGGCAGTGGGTATGCCCACACAGGGATAGACCACAGGGATGTTTAAAAGAAATATTAATATTAAAAATAATTAAAAAAACGACGCATAAACCCAACGCATAAAACTAATCCTTAATAACTTATAAGTGGGTGATAATTCACTAATAGCTAAACCGTACAATCCAGATTCTCCTCGCTTTTGAAGACGACATAAGCCAGAGGACCGTCGCGTAGCAGGAAGCCGCGAGTGTCATGATGTGAGTCACATGTCTGTCTTAATCTTACACGTCCCCGAGAGCCGTGATTTCCTGGAATTTGCGAAAAAATATTTTTGCTAGCAGCTTTAATACCCATATAAAAATACATATTTTGTACTCAAGAAAATTGCTGCGGAACATAATATTACCGGTCTTTAAAGGTGGCATTCGGATGGCGACTGCAGCCGCATTATTTCTACAGCTGCAGCGAGATTGGATCACAGTGATTGTTAATTTTCTTTATAAATTGTTACTGTAAATGGCGGCGCGATGCGAACTTTATGATAGGTCGAACATTAGGTCTAGATATGATAGTGATCGGATATTATGTTTGTGTTAAAAGTGGCGTTTTTGTCTTAAGAAACGTCACTTTTAAAACTGATATATCCGGTCGATATTGTATCTAGACCTAATATTTGACGTATCTTAAAATTCGAGTCAGGCTGTGGTACTTACATTTCTTTTGGAGTTAGAAAAATCAATCACTCAGTCAATAAATCGAGGAAATTTACAGTTTTATCGCTCAATTCCCGAGTTCAAAGTTTACTTTTTAAAGTAAAGACATTAAGAGGAAAATGGAGGGCCGCTTCTCCATACAAAATTAGTCCCCATTTTCCTCTCTGGATATTGCCATTATGAAAAATATTTTTATAAAATTTGATGTTCATTAACCAATGGCTATGCCCCTACGTTTGACTTTTTTCGATTTATTGATTATTGTTAATATTAGGGGCGAAAAACAGATTTCATATATATTTTTAATTTCTCCTAACAATTATAATAACTAAAAACCGAACATAATCAAACGCAGGGCATAGCTGTGGCTGAATATTTACATTAAATTTTGTCAAAATATTTTTAATAATATTAATATCCAGAGCGGAAAATGAGGAATACGACATTTGTAATTTTGTATGAAAAGGTGATATCGCACAAGTCCTCCACTTTCATCTGAAACAATATTTACCCATGTTTATTTTTCTTTTTTATTCGAATTAATGAGTGAAATGCATAAAATATTTGGTACCTAAACTAGCTCTTATTTTAGTCTGCACTGTTTTCCTACGTGCACTTTATTAATTAATTATTTCGGCGCCTCAACGGGCCTAGGCTTCCGTTCTGATATTAATTTCAGTCTAAAAATGTCATTGTTGACAATAAATACAGTAAACTAGCATTTCCCAAACTATGGGTCGTGACCCAGTGGTGGGTCACAAGCGAAGATATACGTATATTATGCATATGCATATATGCGAAATGGAATAATCGTTCAGGTGGGGCTCAGTCCAGTAAACTTTGGGATCCCTGAAGTAAACGATTGTAAGTAACTTCGTATTGTAAGAATATCGACGTCCAAAACACAACACAAAAAACCAAAACCCGCCATATTAAAAAAAAAGCGATCAAGTGCGAGTCGGACTCGCCCATGAAGGGTTCCGTAGGTACCATTTATGATGTATTAAATAAAAAACAACTTATTAGATCTCGTTCAAACCAATTTTCGGTGGAAGTTTGCATGGTAATGTATATCATATAATTTTTTTAGTTTTATCATTTTTTTAGTTTTTTTTTTTCTATTTTTGTGTAAAAAATCTTAATACGGTTCACAGAATACATCTACTTACCAAGTTTCAACAGTATAGTTCTTATAGTTTCGGAAAAAAGTGGCTGTGACATACGGACGGACAGACAGACAGACATGACGAATCCATAAGGGTTCCGTTTTTTATCATTTGGCTACGGAACCCTAATAGTAATGTGAGTTTGTCGAAGCGAATTTGTGTAGCCTACAAAAACTATTACTTACCGTAATAGTATTTATACTACCGTACTTTATATTTTCTTGGAGTAGCTTGTGACACATTTACGGGTTAAGAACGGTGTATGGTTCATGTCATCCATGATGACGCGCAAGTTTGTCAAATCGAACCTTTAATAAAATGACAATACGAGTCAAGCAAGGCATGCGTCTTCGTGAATGACACGATCTATGTAAAACAGACTTTATTTTTACTTACTAATTTTACGGTATGGAAAGTTTCCTTAGTTCGATAAGTATATCGACGTTAATAATAATAATAATAAGCCCCCAGGGCAGCTTGTGGCGAGCTGAATGGGAAGTGACGTCCCTTGGGTCCCATGCCCCCGAGAGTCGGACAGGCCCCTCTCTCCGGCTTGCCTTGATTGGCCGGCTGGAGTGAACACTGAGCAGGGCCCGCAGGACTCTCACCTCTGGCTTGCCTTTACCGGCCGTCCAGAGTGGGGTGTCAGAGCTATTGGCTCGCAGGGTGGAAGTGAAATATGCATAAGACGCGAGTTGGCACAGTGGCTGCTGACAGCCACTGGGTAGAAAGCGGCGCACACCTCTCCACACCCTGAGACCCCTTGTCGCTCTGTGCGAGCGGCCGTTTTCGGGGACCCATATTATGAGTTGGCGAGTCACCACCTATCCATTTTTTCGTTTTTTTTATAACATATGATCAGGGCAGGTGCCATAGTCACCTCCATAGTCTCGGTTACCAGTCCACTAGCAACTCAACCCAATAGCCCGGTTTCTTTTTGTACCTTTTTCTTACAATAGTCCTACACTAACCGGGGCTTGTCCTTGGGTGCACTGCTATAGTGTGAACAGGGATAATCGTCGGTTGGTGTCACATTACTTTTAGAATAAATTGTCTTATTACAAGGGACCTCTACGTGTTGGCTTCGGCCCCACGCACGCCTTCAAAATGCCCGGGACCCCATGGTCCCGAGAATTTGTAAGAGACATACAAATAATAATAATATTAATCGACGTCGTGAATACAGCACTAGTTTTATGAAGTTAACGTTTGTCTTGTAGTGTCAATGTCAATTACCTACAATTGTCTTCAAGATCTTTGAACAGAGATTTCAATTTTCTGGCCAATTCGAGTTTTAGTTATTCGATCAGTTTCCAATATGGTACTGATCTGTCAGTGTCAAAATCACGTTTTTGGTTGGAGAAATATCACATTTGACACTGATAGTGATCAGGTCAGAAACAGATCGAATAACGGAAACTGGAATTGACCTGTTTGTATTATTATCATATTTATGTACTAACTAGAGTGAATCATTCATAGGTCATACTAAAACTACCAATCAATATCGTTTTCCAATAATCATTTTTATTTAATTTCAGTTGGATTTAATTATCTTAGTTAAAATTCCCCGCCACGCCAGTATCAATGATGTCATCCGTCGGGCCCTTGTTAGTGCCAGAGTGCCGGCAGTACTTTACTTTACTACCCAGCGGTCTAGCCAGGGACGATGGCAAGCGACCCGACGGAATAACAAGGCACCAGGCCTTGGAGCATGGGTCGGCCGCTAGTTTGGGACGCTACATGCGTTGATACCCTGGCACCGTCCCATGTCCCGAGCACCAAAGTTACCGCTGGTGCTGCGGCATCCTCGGCCGAAAGCCTCAAGCGCCGCAAATTTGCAGCACTAGGAAGCAGCTACATGTTTACGGCGTTTGGCGTTGAAACCTTGGGGCCATGGGGGCCAAGTGCTTTATAAATATTTGTCGGCGCGCCTAATAGAGGCCTCGGGTGAAAGGAGGCCGAGGTTTAGAAGTGGAAAAACGTTTCCTCTGTTTGTATGGACGATCACGTGATATATCTTAAATACCTTTTATCAGAATGAACCATTACTTTTATACTTAAGTATCTATGTTCACACTGATAGAAGGTATTTTGAGAGCAGGGATCGGAACCGGTTTTTTGCAAAAACATCGAAATAACCATATATTTCGGTTTATTTTATACTCTAAATGTAGGACTGAGTTGTGTTTTCAGATAACGACTTCGTATTATTAGATTGCCTAATTAGAAATGAAGTAATTAACATAGAACGAAAAAATACCGTTTTCGTTCCCATACAAAAAATACCGGTTTCCGATCCCTGTTTGAGAGTTCTGTATAAGGAAACCCTTATACAAAATTCCCAGAATATGAACTATACACACGGCTATAGAATTGTGTAATGTGATATCCAATGGCAATTAGTAACTTGCATCTCGCTCCTACAGAGTCGATTATACCCGATAAGGAACTAGAGTGTCATTAGGTAGGTATAGGAGAGCAGTTAACTGTTTACTTACTCACCGCTAATAATCATTAGTAATAGGTGAAGGTGTTAATGCGTAAATACGTCATGTTAAACCCTTGGTGCAGATTAATGCGTGTGAAAGGTTACCTCTCTAATACTCGTTACATTTCCCTTAAAATTAAGAAAAAATAGTACTTACCTATACTAGGTAGGTAGATACTATAAAAGTTACACGATATGCTCAAATCTTTTAATTAAACTACTAGTTTGTAATCTGTATTTTAAATACGACATTTACTTAATTATTAATTACAGTTTAATCTTCGTTTCGTTAAGATTAACCATAACCATAAAGTTCTACGATTTTCTTCTCTCATATGTCGTGACTGAGAAAGCTTGGGGCGGTATACACGGTGGGGCCTGTAACTAAAGCAAAAAATTAAAATGTACATTCTTCTCCTCAAACTACGCAACGTCTGTTTGACGACTTTGAAAAAAAACTTGCGGTTTGAAATTTGTTACATTTTAAAGTTAATTCGAACACGCAATGTACTATGAAATTGATTATGTCTGTAGAGTGACTAGACTGACAGGCGATGTCAATTAGACGGAGTTTTAAGTACATTGAAAATACTATTTACTTTGTTGGAAAAAATAACAATCTAAAAACTTTATGATTTTAAAAAGTTGCTACACAAAACTTGTCTAGTTTGAGGACTAGAATCTACGTTTTAATTTTTTGCTTTAGTTACAGGCCCCACCCTGTATACCGATGTAACTGTTTCTGTTTGTTTGTTTGTTGTTGTATGTGGGATTCGAGTAATGGTTAATATAATAAATTTAAATATATTCCCGTATTGATCGCATGTTGTAAATTTGGTTTACTTTATTTTTTTAAATATTATTGCAGCTAATGTTTCGCCTAATATTTAAACATGCCAACATTATCGATCATGTTGATAATATTGCATAACAGTCATCAGTCGTACCTGTGTCACCTTCAAGGTTTTGATTAGTTTTTGTATGTATTGATATTGAACAGTAGATAAAGCGACTTGGCTATTATAACTAGAGAATTATTGGATCTGACTCTCTTTTAATATATTTTTTTATATTTTATTTTATAGAAAGTAACATCTAAGTATGCTGACTATGATTTCAATAATTGTAAGAATTCAAATTTCCTTGTTCCAACTCGCATGTCTCATCATATTAGCCAAAAGTGGTCAACTACTAGATCTTATCTTATTTACCTCCACAAATCATAGGCCCCTGCCGCTGTCATCAAGTATTCCTAAGCCTTCATCAGACAATCGGTCCTCCGACACAATAACCTTTAAAAAAAATGCTCTGTTTCTGTAAAACTAAAACATCGCACGTCATATTGTTGTGATGGAATTGTAACAGTGTAATATATCACTTTGTGCCGATATCCATTGATGGGCGCGTTCTCGAACGCGGCGGACGTCCGTGAGTTGTCAATTAGCATGAGATGTGCAGGCACGAATGCCTATAGCGCCTGATAGTGACTCCTAGTTTTGTTGAGTTAAACGAATCATTGTTTTAACACTTATTTTGTTCTGTGGCAAAAGGTTAGTAAATTTATTTTTTGATTTTATAAGTATTTCATTTTTAATTTTATTCTTATTATCTTTTTGGTCGTTACTTTGATAAAGTTTTTAGCACTCGAATTTAATGATGATAATGATTTAGGGACGTGTTTTTATGCTCGTGTTGAGATGAGTTTTAGACTTTGAGGATAGATAGAAAGGAATCTATAACGGTCAGAATTATAAATATTTTTTATTTTTATTTATAAGTTCATTGTAGTTTAAATGTAGCAAATACTAGCCATATGATAACCAAGCAACTGACATCATTTGGAAAAGGCCTTAATTTGACACAGGTGGTTGTATAATTTGATTTTATATACTTTTATATGCTTAAATTATTTTCTTCTTCTTCAGTCGGTCCCTCAATACTGAGGATCGTGACATCATGTCCATTTGTTGAAGACCAGGTTCTTCCATAGGGTTCTGTAAATTATTTTATGGTGACCTATATGTCTCTTAAATAATAAAAGTAGGTATATTTTCTTCCTGTGCATGAAATATGTACACATATTAATGAATGACGTGAAAAAGGGTCTGTTACAAAGCAATTACTACACCCACTTAATTAGGAGGCTATAATTATATTATATTTTATTCATAAACAAAAGCAAATACAAATTTAAACGACTCCATTCTTAAAAACTGAATCAGCTTTGTGATATTCGCATTAGGAAAATATAAACCTAAAAATTTCTTAATAATTCACTTCAGAACTTGGTACAAACTACAGATGTAGTGCATAATTGTTTTCCATTGTATTTTTTCGGAAACGTTCGTATTTGTCATGCTACTTCAGTCAACCTCAGTACTTTTAGTTCCAAAACTGATTGAAATAGCAAGACAAGTTTTCCGTGAAAATACGATGCAAAATAATTATGCACTACATCTGAGTAGGTACCTGCTAGTACAAAGAGAAAGAAGAGTGATTGCCCTAGTCAATATAATTGTTAATGTTATTAAATAATACCCCATACACAATGGAATTTACAGAAGATCAATGAATGATGACGAGGTAAAGTCCAAATAGATATGCTTTGGCTGACCGGTATCGGTTGTTATTAACAAACTAATTAAATATTATCACGACGTTGTGTTACAGATACAATATTAGTGAGTATTTACTACGGAAAATACCTTTTATAAACTCGATTAATACCTATGTACACCAGTCAGCTGCAGAGATAATGTACCGCCCCTGCATAGAAATTTGTATGCAAATGTGCTAATAAAGCAAAAACTAATATTATTGCTGACTGTACCTAAGCACAGAGACCTTGCATTTTATATTTACTAAAGTTGTAAGTTAAAGTTGTTATGGCTGCAAATCATGCTAAATAAATAAGCAATCAAAGAAAATAAACGATGTAATACAAACAAAATTATTGCGACATCTTAGCGATTTTAACATATCGAGTTATGCATGACTCACAAGCTCATGAAGCCATATTTGCTCAAAGATTATCTTTTTTGACGCGATTATAATTATGGCTTTCAAATCTGACTCAATGTTAAAAACGGACGAGCAATTACCGTGACAATGTCATTAGGTAGGCAGCTAATATTCCTATTACAATAGCTAACAAAACCTAAATGTAGTATATTGTCTTGTTTTTAGGATTCCGTAGTCAAAAAGGCAAAAACCTGACTCCATACAAGTACATAATGTAAAAGTGAAAAAGAGTTTTTTTTTCAGTAAAATCAATGAGCGGCACTTCATTCGATAGGTCATTAAAAATTACATTTAGTTTTCTAAGAGCGTTTTTTGATTCAATGTACCTATAAGGTAACCTTTTGAAAGTAATTACTCCAAAACTCATAAATACCTATTGTGCTCCCCTGTAATTTACCTCTGCCCTCTAACTAAGGTATGAACAGAACGTTCAAACAGCAAAAAAAAAACACGAAATAATGCTTAATGAATACTTTTCACGAAAATTATTTCAAACATCATTGGTTGACCCAATAATGAGTGTTTTCCAAATAACGTATCTTCTTATTTAAGCGACGTAGGGAGGTACCGCAAATGTACGCCCTTATGCTTGTATGGCTTTTTGTGCTGTCTGAAGATACGGAACCTTCCATTATTTACACGTACTAGCCTTTTTATTTATTTTATTTTTCCGTGTGTGACGGTCATGGCAAGTGCGCAGTGTCGCTTTATCTGTCAAAATAAATTTATAAGCGGTTTTACCTATATTGTTATCGCACGGCGCGATAAAGATTACGATACACAAATCGCGCTTAATTAGAGTGGAAAAAGAGCAAGGTAATTTAAAACTACATCAAATAATAATTATAATTGTATAAAGCAATTTCAAAGGCATCTCAAAAATAGCTTTCGCTGGGATACCTACGTTTTAGGAAACATAAATGCATTTTTAGTTTTCATAAATAGGTATGTAATTTATTTCAAACAATACAATTACAAGCACCTAGTATCAGTCGATATTGTATATATTAACAAAATAATAGAGGTGAGCTGGCTAGTCTAAATATTTTTTATATGTAAGAAAAACCAGTGTGAATGTGCAATGTCAAAAAACATGCGTTTTAATTAACTGAATAAAAAAAAACTATACAGACAGTAAACTCATTCTACGGACTTCACTGGCGTATTTCTAGTCACTCGCGCGACATGTTTCGGAGAGCCTAGGTCTCCTTTCTCAAAAAATCATAAACACGTGTTGTGGGAAACTATACATAAAACCATAACCTGTGAAATTTTGTTGTCTTTAATGTAAACAAACCGCCCTCAAACTAGTAATAGGTATAATAGTAATTATATTAGGGAACCACTTATCCAAATGACTTGATAGCAATTTATAATAAAATAATTACCGAAACCGTACAAAGATTAAGTATAAATTTTATGGTAAAAAGTTGGGATACTACTGCACGTATTTCCGATACTTATCATATAAGTCATATAACGATTAAGTAATATTTACTCGTACCATAATTACTGTAAATGTTTAACTTAACTGTTAATGTTAACTATTCACATAACTTATAAACTGAAATAATAATACAATTCCATTTACTTTCATGGTTCTTTACTGTTTCATTTATAAGTAGACATTGACAAAATTATCGAAATAATGATAATAGGTAAATATAAATCTTTACTTATATCTCGACTTAGATATTTTACTACAGTAATGTACATGAAATAAAGAATTCATATTTTTTAGGGCAAATGATGACATTTAATCGGAAAATAACGACACTTATGTTTGTGAGCTTATACTAAATGTCAAAGTTCAATATTGGCTTGCTTTGCTGTTTAATAGGTACGTATGATAAAGTTTGAGTAAAAAACAAGTCAATTTTACGTAGTCATGTATTGTAAACCGAGAGTCGGACTTTGACCGATAACTACGATTGTAACGCAATAATATAATAAGTTTAACTATGTACTTCTACATTTGTGACGTGAAATAATTATTTTTATATTAATGCCATTACATTTCAACTGAAATAGATGTCATATACTAAAGAAAAATTACAAAGCCGGCATATTTGAACCGGAGTCTTCAAAACCTTGAAGAGCTACTAATATTATTACTTTCTGATACATAGAGATTTAGAGATTGGTACCCATAATATATAATATAAAATACGTGATGAAGTAATCAAATTTACACAATAATTTGAAACAATATTATTTTTATAAAACGTTGAATTTCCATATCACTTAAGTATATTATTATTATTTAAATTCTATGTATACCTACCTATTATACCAGCTAATTTATAGGTCATCTACAAGTGTCATTGTTATAACGAGTTCAACGCTTCATCATATTATTATGTGAGATAACGAGATTGTTTCCATTTAAACCGACTGACTTTTGATCTTCTAGAGTCATCATATTTCCACACTTATCAAGACACACCCATTTAATAAATTACGTCATAAAATATTTAGCCGTTGTATTTGTATACGGCTAGATTGACATATACTTAACTATATAGATAAATTAAGGAAAATAGTTATTTGTTATTAAATTATTAAACAAAAAAACATGTAAGTCTAATAAAATGTGTGTTCATAACAACATTATCCTCTTTCCAGGGATATACCTGCTTTATGAAATGCACTGATATTAGTACGCAGATGACAAGCAAAATATAAACGTGTTATGTTCAGTTGTATTAAAATAAAAAAAACATTGGCAGCTCTTCGGCATTTTCAATCAATATTTCATGTAATAACTTTACTGGCGTTGATAGCAGTCGTAAATAGGTTTTGTGAATATATACGCATTATAAATATGAAGATTGTAGTACAGTAAGTATCCCCACTTAAGTATGCTTGTTTTCCACCGACGTAGTATATAAAAAAAACTCACGTCGATATACAAGCTGTATATAAAAGTAGATATTTACGAGTATGTTAGAGTAGGTACAAATGATATCACTTTAATGGATAATAAGTAATAACAAAACGCTCAGGTAATGTGATGCAGCAAAACAGAAAAAAATAGGTAGTGTACCTGCCAACACTTCGACTTTGACGACCGGTCTGGCCTAGTGGGTAATGACTCCGCCTATGAAGCTGATATTCCCGGGTTAGAATCCCGGTAAGGGCATTTATTTGTGTGATGAACACAGATAATTTCTATGTAAATGTATTCTATGTATATAAATATGTATTTTTCTATATACGTATGTAGGTATATCGTCGCCTAGTATCCATAAAATAAAAATAAAAATAAAAATAAAATAAAAATAATTTATTTCAGACCTTGGTCCATACAGTGTTAGTACGACTTACTCTAAAAATTATATTAAATTATTATTGAAATAAATTAAACTTACGATATTTAAGAGTTTAAAACTAGAGCCAGGCACATACACCAGTAATAACTACATACACTCATGCGAATTGTGTGTATGTAGCTACCACTGAGTGTACCCTGGTCCAGTGCACAAGAAGCTGACTGTCAAGCCTGTCAGCTATAATTGCCAGGAGACTGTTGCGGCTGCCCCGCAGGCGCCGCAGCGCGGCCGCGCAGCGCGCGCGCATGATGGCCTGGAACCCGTCCACGCGCGCATCCGCGAACATCCCGGACGCGCTGCACCAGCGAAGCAACCGCAACAGTGCCCTGAAGGCATTGTTGTATTGGATACGTAGGTCGCTTAGCGACCTTTGCGTATAGCTTTGCGTATAGCTTGTGCTATCCTGGCGCATAGCACAAGCTTTGCTTATTTAGGGGCTAGGTGGATTTGTGTAAGACATTCCCAAATATTTAAATTAAATTTAAAACACTACAAGCAGCGTTAACTTTTAACTACAAAACTTTTGAATTTTACTCGCCATGACCATTACTAAATTTTATAATGATTATATAAAATAAAAAAAAAATTGTTGCAGAATACTATAATTTTAGTTAATTATACTAATGTATTGAAAACATTAGAGATGACTATTACGGATAAAAACTCACTAGTGCCGTCTCAGCGTGTTGAGAAAAGGGTGAAGTTAATACCGCCGGATGGAGGTTGGGGGTGGATGGTGTTACTTGGTGTCGCCGTGTGTAATGTAAGTGATCATTTGATTTATATTAATTACATATGTTTATGGATGCGAAGCATGGACACTAACACTCAAGGAAGAAAACATGCTGCTAGTTGCCGAGAGGAAAATCCTCCGTAAAATATTGGGCCCCAAACGAAGACCGGATGGAAGTTGGACAGTCCTTAAGAACCGTGAGATTGAAGACCTAGTGGCTGAACCTAACATCATGGGAGAAAGTAAAGCCCACAGACTCCGATGGTTAGGCCACCTTGAGAGAATGGACGAAGATCGGAACGTAAAAAGAGCGTACCTGGGTCGCCTAGCAGGAGGACGTCCTATCGGACGCCCTAGATATCGCTGGAGCGACATGGTGGAGGCGGATCTGCGCGAGCTTCGAGTCGACAATTGGCGAGAGGTCGCACAGGACCGAGAAAAGTGGCGCTGTCTTGTGTCGGAGGCCAAGTCTCATTTTGGGTCGCTGAGCCAACGGAGTAGTACATATGTTTATGCTACCGTAAAATCTTGCTTTTATTGAAAATACTTTAGCTAGGGAAACTCCCTAGTCAAAAATAATTTCCCGAAACGCCTTGATGAAAACACTATTCGCTAGTTGATACTAGTTTTCTGAAGTACCTCGGTGAAAACTAGTTTTTAGTAATTGTTCAAAAATGAATTTCAGTCAAAACTAGTTTTGACTAATCTACTAACTAACTAATAAACTAACTACCTAATAAAATAACGAAATTTATAAAAGTTGGTCTGCTGTATAACCACGGTTTAGGTACGTAAAGCGCTCCTCCTCGCTTTAGTCATTGTCGCACCTAAAACTTACTAATTAGTGGAAACGCGTTTTCCCTGATCAAAACTAATTTTAGCTATAACTTTATTTGAACAATTAGTCTCTGGTAGTTAGAAATCCCAGTTATAACTATTCAATTAAAAAAAAAATAAACAAACATCCCCTACGGCCTACACTATATGCCAACAAAATCCATTTCATGCTAAAAATGCCTCATATGATTTTGATGTGATGATACTCTTCATATGTTGGATCAATTTCTATAAAGCATAGCTACTAAATAACCGCAATAAACTCAGTTTTACTTAAAAAAAAACGCATCGAAATCGGCCCATTCGTTGGAGAGTTACGATGCCACAGCATACTGACAGATTTTGGCGTCCAACATACAATTGACCCCTCTTTTTGCGTCCGGGGTTAAAAAATTGTTTTCCCGAGACGTATCGGAAAACTAGTTTTAACTAGTGTCATGCCTTTTCACTGACGGGATACTGAAGACTCATTTTAAATAGCATAAACTTGATTTTACTAAAGATGTAGGTATGTATTTAATATAGAGTTACAAAACAAAAAACTAAATTGTTATCTTATGACCAGCATTTGTGGCCCTTAACTGCACATTATTATTTAGGCCCCATGTCTGATTAATTCTAAGTATACAAGATTTCTTACTCCACTTAAACTACGTTATACAATGACATCGATTATTCTAATTATTGTTTGCTAATTTTATCACAAATATAAATATTTACTCGTTTCAAATATGTATCGACAGCAACTGTCATAAAATTATTTTGTTTGCAAACAATTTTGCACCAGGAGTGTTAATCATGCGTTGTTAACATAACATTATTACATTACATAGTAGTTTCAGATTATTGTACATAGGTATATTATCTACCCACTGATTGAAAACGTTATTAAATGATTGCACATATAATGGTTTTTACATGTAAACAAAACCGATTAATAAATAATTACTACGTTAGTTACTCTAGGTATTATAGGAGTATATAAAGTTTAAATTATAATGTCAATATTAATTTCACATGTGTTAAATATATTTAACTCGCCGTAAAATGACGATACTCCATGGTTCTAAATAATTGATTTTCCTTGAAAATTATTAGTAATTATTGTATTCGACGACCTGTCTAGTGTCTATGCCTAATGGGTAGTGACCCTGCCTACGAAGCCAATGGTTCCGAGTTCAAATCCTGGTAAGGGCACTTATTTGTGCGATGAGCATGAATATTTGTTCCTGAGTCATGGGTGTTATCTATGTATTTAAGTATTTATATATTACATATATCGTTGTTTAAGTACCCACAACAGAAGCCTTATTGAGCTTACTGTGGGATTTAGTCAATGTGTGTAGTAATGTCCTATAATATTTATTTATTAATTTTATTAATATACGTTACTTTGTTAATATCCACCTCTATTACAATAAGTCCATGATCCCAACTAAAATACGGCACTTTCATAAACTTAAATGCCATCATAATACAGTAAGTGGGTAGTATAAGTGATAGTGTTTTCTATAATTAACTGTAGAATCACTAATGGTTTTAAATGCAAAACGACATCGAATTTATAAGGACCCTATTGACCTACTCAAAGGACTTACATTTTCGTTTGGAAAAATGCTCAGCCTATATTTAATTAACCTACCTAAAAAATTGATAGACATACTCGTACATAGTATGTAAACCTAAATAACATGTGGCACATGTGCAGTCTTCTAAAATGTTCTGAATGAAGACATATTAAAAAAAAAATAACTTTCTTTCTTTGACTGGAATAACTGTTTATGTCTAATATTGACGAAACAATTTTAACAATCTTTATCACAGTCGAATAATTGCGCCAAAAATATTTCTGATTATATTTTGTACAATGATATAACGAAATCCAAAGGGAAAATACTCGAAGGATTTATAAATTGTTTGTAATCCACTTGGCTTGTCCCCATTCTTGCCTGATAACCTTAAGGACATTATTGTGTTGTCATCGACCGTGATAATGACGAGATTCATTTGTTTTCATCACCTCGTTTAAGCAACTACAAAGCAAACAGGATATTTTTTTACCATTTATCTTGCTATCGATAGAGTCGACCACCCCGAAGGCCGCTGTGTTTACGTTAGGTTGTAACTAATAGCGATTGTAGTATCTGGTTATCGGTGCCTGATATCGGGGTTATATAAATTATAACATTATCTATTTGAACCGATCTATAACATCCATACTCTAGCTATTTAATTTCCATAATGTAAGTAAAATATTTGAGATGTAGGTGAAAACGTACGAAAGTAGGCCTTTATCTAATTTTCTAAAACAATAAATCTTAAGTTTATAATCTATTCTTTTTGAGTTGCTTTTTACTTTCAGTTTGTACTAGCACTTTTATGTAGTATAAAACATACCTTTTTAGTATATGTTATCACAATTTCATAAAAAATACTAGATAGTGTTATGTGATTGATTTGTGATGTCAAAAACACCGATATCTATCAGAAATTATCAAAAACAGCATGAGCATGACATCGTTCTGATAAAGATTTTTTAAGAAAAATGATAAACAACAGCCAATGTCTTCAACGTCAATACAGGTTAAAAGTAGTGGCAAATTTTAATTGCTATTGCGATTAGAACGTTCAAGCTGTCACTCAATTTATCAATGAAATTTTCAGTGACATTGCTCATTTCCCGCTGCTACAATCGCGTTCTGAATATCATATCCAGAGTCCACCTAGACCAGGGGTCTATTAAGTATCACATTTAACACGAAATAATTATATTGAAATGATAGGTTACGTAATAGGTTGTACAATTTATGTATTATATGTATATTTTTTTTTTCGGAACAACATTTTTTGTAGATTAACTTATAATGAAAGTAATTTGATTCACGTCAATGTTTTGTACATAAGGAGTATATACATTCAGATCGTAAAACATATTTACCTATTTTAGCTACTACTGTCGCCTACCCTATCTGGGTGGCGACCGATCTATTCTGGCCTAGTGGGTAGTGACCCTCCGGCCTATGAAGCCGATGGTCCCGGGTTCAAATCCTGGTAAGGGCATTTATTTGTGTGATGAGCATGGATATTTGTTCCTGAATCATGGGTGTTTTCTATGTATTTAAGTATTTATAAATATTTATTTAATATATATATTGTTGTCTAAGTACCCTCAACACAAGCCTTATTGAGCTTACTGTGGGACTTAGTCAATTTGTGTAATAATGTCCTATAATATTCATTTATTTATTTTTATGTAATTTGAGTGCGATTAATTATACCTGTGAATCAACAAAATCACACATAGGAAGACTCGAATATCAAAATAGATTTCCCTCATAATTACTGTTTCCAAGATTATTTAATACTTATCAACGTTACTGTTTTTGTTCAGTAATTAAATTAATGCATTTTATTTTCCAGATATTTAATCAGTCTATGCTATCATTATTTAGTTTATTATATGGAGATCATTTAGAAGCGATGGGCCACAAAACATCAGGAGCAGCTATCGTCCTAAGTACTATGTTGTTTGTGACCAATTTCGGCGGACCCATAGCAGGAGCTGTGCTTAAACTGACGTCACCTAGAATGGTATCAGTTACTGGCGCATGTTTATGCACCTCGGGAATATTTTTAAGTGGTTATTCCACTAATATATATCATTTGATCCTGACCTACGGCGTTTTGTTGGGTAAGGCAAATACCTTTTTGCTATAATTAATAATATATCGTAATTTTTATTCTGTACCACTAGTAACGTAATTAAACTGCTGCTGCACTCCCCATCAGTCTAGCAATACGAATATCAAGAAATCCTTCACCTTGTCACATAAATAGTAGAGTGCTTCTATATAAAAAGGAAACAGAAAAGGAAGGTCGCAAATTCCAGGCATATCCGAACCGTTGATTTTTTTGCTTTAATATAAAGATATGTAAGTGTCTTAATGCTTATTCCGTAATATATTAAACAAAAAAATCACCGCTTCGAGCATGCCTGGAACTTGCGACCTTTCTTTTCTTTTTCTTTTGATATAAAAATATTTAGTAAAACTCACAGACGATCAATAATTAATAGAATCAGGCGTTACTTTGCGGAAATCCATGCTAATTAAAACAAGAAATATTACTTTGCTAATCCGCGAGAAAATAACGTGTTAACATTAACACAACACAACACATGTGGGAACATTAATTGCATGTAAAAATACGCAAGTAAGTATAACGGGTTAGCACTGATTGACTAACACGTTATTTTCTCGCGGATTAGCAAAGTAATATTTCTTGTTTTAATTCACAGACGATCGTTAGAAAAAAAAACAGTTTATTGAAAAGCCTGTTCAAATCTTGATTTGTACGCGTGAATAAAGAAAGGTAAACAATTGAATTACTTTTCCAATTGCTGTTTTGTCTAGACAATTATGAAGTAATTTTAATTTGCGTGAAAACATTTTTTAACCGACAATATCACATTCGGTTACGTAAAAGTAAGACTTAATTTTTACGTTATAATTCACAAATGAGTTACTTAAAGAGGCTAGACTGGTGAACTAACACAACATTAACAATCGTTAGTTTGTTCCAGGTATGGGCTTAGGGTTCGTCCAGAACTCATCGTTCGTAGCCATAAACAGCTACTTCAAACTGAAGAAAAGTCGCGCTGTGGGTCTAGCTAACGTGGGCACAGGTGTGGGACAGACTGTAATGCCCCATTTAGTGCGATACCTGCTGGAAAATTACGGATTCCAAGGCGCTTGCTTGCTGCTGTCCGGTTTGAGTTTGAACGGGGTAAATATTATTTTTATAAATAATTTAAGTTGACATGAATGTAGCAAAAAATCCATTATTAGCATCTTGTAGCACTGATTACAGTAATATGTATAAAAAAGTAAAATATCTAATTAAAGTCGAAAAATATGTAAAATAGGACAAAAAATAAACAGATTTTCTGTTTGTATGTATTTTAGATTGGCGGAACACTTCTAATACAACCTGTAGAATGGCATATGAAAAAAATAGAAGAAGACGTTATTTTAGATGAGAAGTTGCATTTATTACAAGCTCAACATAAAGATATAGTCTTAAGGAAAGATTCTATCACAAAAAAAGAAATTTACAGCGGGCTGGGGCGCTCCACTGAATCGTCTCTAGGGAAAGAAAAGCAAACCGATTCAGATCAAAAGTTCAGTAGTAATAAAGAATTGACCAATGGCGTCAAGTCAACAGAAAACGTTTTAAATGGTAAGTTTAAAAATATCTTAGATTATGGTATTACACCAAGTTATTAGTACATAATTTAATATCACGTTACAAGTTAAATAAATTCGTAGATATTTATTGAAGAGAAGTAATATCCGAGCTATTAGTACGAAAGGTGCTCAAATACGAATGTACAGTATCTATCATAGATGCAAATTATATATCAATTAACTAGGCTTATAGTTTTATAAATGCTAGAGACACATATTGATAATAATATATATTGATTGATAATTCGCTTAACCCATCGTAAATATACATACATTACTTATAACCAGAGGAAAATCCAGATAATAAAAATATTACGAGTACATTGTTGTCTCAACAATCTAGTTTTTATAAGAGGATTTATCTTCTGCCCTTAAAGCTCCTTGAAATATAATACGGGTCGTTCAGATAAACACTGAGTATTTTATATTTTTTCCTTAATTTCCAGGGAATACCAATGGAGTCGCAGTATCGAAGCCCAAGAAGGGTTTAGTTAAGAAGTTGTATGATTTATTCGACATTTCTCTCTTATCGAGCCCTCGTTTTCTAAATATCATTATCGGAACCTCGCTGGCGGTAACTTCGATACAAAATTTCAGTATGCTGTATCCGTTCTTTTTACAGGTAAGAAAAAAATATTTTCCAATATTTATTGAGATATTTTGCTGTTCCCTTTTTACTGAAGACTGCGTCGACCATCCATTGGCGCCGTTATTATGGGAAACCAAACAAAGACCAAAAGTTGGGGATTCAGTAAGACAACAACAATTAATAATATACTGATTTATACATTTAATCACTTTATTAGAAAACACGATTCCCATAATTAAGGCGACACTGGACGGTCGACGCAGACTTAACAAAACACTAGTTTTATATTTACTTACAATACGTTGTCTGCGTAATATTGTTTAAAATAAATGTTTCCCACCTTCGCTGCTTCTATCACTCTGTCCGCTCTCAATAACGCTGTGCCGAGGTCTTCCTAGCCTCTAGGGCACAAGAATTATCAGGATTCTTGCAGTTGTTATGTGCACACGGTTCCCAGTCGGTTGAACACGTTCGACAGATTGACGCTGGCAAAAGCCCTATACATGATGTCATTGAAGCAAAGGTACTATTTGTGGAAAACAGACCGTGGTGTCCACCGGATATAAGAATTGCCCAGAGGCAGCAATAGAGTGAGCCTGTGTTGAAACCCAGACGAAGTCCTACAGCCAATCTGCGAATATTGGTGCTAGAACCAGTAGCTAGAATTCCTGACAAACGCAGTAGATTTGCCAATGATGAGTTAAAATATTTATCATTTTAAATCTAATTTATTTATTTAATCGTATGGCTACAAACTGGTCGCTTATTAACAAAATATTGGTGGAATTATAGAGGGTCATTAAGGACTTAAATTTGAATATCTTCTTCACCCGACGGGCTGCGTGCACGTCAGGGAAGAGCAAGTCTAGGGAATATAATATGTATTTCAGATATCGTTTTGAATTGATAAATTATCAGCATCTGGTATATTATCATCCTCACAAAATAATTAAGTAGTTAATATTTCTTTATTTATTTATTTTCCAGAAAGTAGCTGAAATGGATAAACAACAGACGGCTAACTGCATGTCTGCCGTGGCTCTGGCTGACATTGCTGGCAGGCTGATATTGCCTGTTTTCCAGGATAAGTACAGGATCAAGGCCAGATGGATGCTTATCATGACCAGTGTATGGCTCATTGTTGTAAGGCAGAGTAAGTTTATGAATTATTATTTTATAATTAATGGTACACTCACTTGCAAACTTAGAGCATTTAACCAACCGGAGACGCCTTGTCTGTAATTTGTACTGTACCAAACAGCCTGTCGATTTTTGCGGGGGAGAGGCACGTCAAATGTATGGCTATTTGTACGTTTGTCAGTCCATACAATAAGTATGACGTGGTATGACCATTGGTCGAGGTTTTCGACAGAAGGGTAAGCTCTTAAAGGCGACTCCGGTTCGTTAAATGCTCTAAGCTTGCAAATGATGAACACTTAAAACATCAATATTTGACAGCCGTTGAACCGCCTTAGTGATCCTTTGGCTCACAACGTTTTTCGCGATGAAAAAAAAAAACTGTCTGACTCACAGAGCCTATTCTTATAAATAAATAATTATTTGAATGACATAATAATAAACGGCAAGCCAAATCATAATAAATAATAATAATGTATTATTATTTATTACCTTCATGGTTATTACAATGACTTTCTGTTTTCAGTATTGGCATATCAAACAAATCAGATGGTTCTTCTGGCTATGTCGTCCATTTATGGATTTGGAAGAAGTATGGTGATTGTAGCAAGGAACATTGCTATATCGGAACAGGTCAGAATGGACCAAGTGCCAGCCGCCGTAGGCCTGGGCATGTTGACCATGGGCATAATCGTACCCCCTGCGGGTTATTTCCTTGGATGGATCAGAGACTATACCGGAAGCTTCATTGCCAGTATAACAGCACAGAACTTATTATTGGTGGTTCTTTTAGCTACCTGGATACCCGATATGCTATTATTGAGAAAAAGTGAGAAACAAAAGAAGAAGAAAGAACAAGAATTAATAAGGATGACGTAACTAGGATATAAATTACTTTTTGAGTAATTGGAAATTGCCAAATAAAATGCATTGAGATTGAGATAGGAAAATTACCTACGTGGCAGCTAAGTATACATGATTAGAGTGATTATTTTGAGTGTATTTATTTTAGTGTGTTCGTAAAGTTCATATAGAAAAATGTGCTCGCAGATGCCGTACAGAGATATGTAAAAAATTCGCCATACGTGCGAAAAGTTGCATTTACGTTATTCTTAGTTCAAGTTCTTATAGTTAAAGAAATAGTTTTAATATTTTAATATTATAAAATCATGGTTAAACAATATGATACTAGATAATTACAATTTATAAATGACAAAATAAGTACGTATTTCTAATTGTATTACATACAAACGTGTTTCATTGAAACTGGCTGTGAAATTAGTCTGTTCAGTGTAATTTGTAAGTAACTAACCTAATTTGTTTTATGTGATACCAGTTGTATATAAGTCTTAATAAATAAATATTTTAGCAAGTAAATAGTTAATATGTGATGTTAATTTAGCTAGTCCAATATAATTTTATAATAATTAATTAGTGAGTACGTAGGCCTACTACCTACTTGTAAAATATACATGGCCGTCAGTTTTTTATGTTCGTTTTATTTAACACATTTAACGTTACATACATTAATAAATTCGATAATTGTAATTAATTAATAGTTAAGATTATTTAATCTTCTCGTGTCATTTAATCTTTTTGAAAATTCAAGTGGGGCTTTAAGATTTATTACTCAACGATGATGAGGTGCACTATAAACAGCCAAATCGTACATGAACTTTATATTAGGATGAACGTTGGTGACAAGTGGCATAGTCGCGCCAAGCAATGTAGTGGTCGGGGAGCTTAAGAGGGTCTTTTTATAGTTACTCGAGCTCGTCAGATTACGATATGAGTGATATCTTGCTACCCCGAGGTGTCTACCGTAACCACTTTTAGCCGTCAATGTTAATCCGTTGGTTGGTCGGTCACCAAATCGTTAAGCGGATTGTGGATTTGTTATTTTAGTTCAAATTAGTGCTGTAATTGTACTATTATTAAATCTGACAATTATTTGTACGCATATTCTTAAACTGACAGTTACAATGTGAAAATCGGTTTGTGATCGTCAGATCAAGGGAATGCGTACAAACAATCGTCAGATTCAATTATAAAAAATGTATATTTAACATTAACTTGGACCAAAATTATCAAATCCATAATCTACTTAACGATTTTTTAACCCTCCACATTTAAAACCCCCTAAAATAAAAAAATAAAAAACTTTAAACGCTTTCCTACTCGCTGAAAAAGAATACGCTTTATATAATCTTTCTTCCTATCAGCTAATCTTTGGATTCCAATAAGTCTCTACGACACTCGAGTAACTACACATTTAGCATCGCCGGCTCTCCAGCTATACGGGGTGTGAGCAGTGCCTTGGTGTCTAAAGTCTTACGAGGATGCAACAAATGTGAGGATGCTTAGCTTCACGCTTATATATCACACAGTCGTCTTGACACAAGCTTTTGTTACGTAAATATCTGCAAGATGTATAGGTATACTCTTTATAAAGATTTGAGTTTAGAAATTGTGACAGAGTATTACTTGTCTTTGTTTATAAAATTTGGCTTTTACCTACGTATGAGATGGATTACTATATTATATAGATTGATAGGGAAGGGTACATATACCCATACTTTTGTTCCGTACCATACTGATTGAACGTCCATTATTTATTAACTTTGCAAATTCTTTTATATGCTTTGAGGTAAAATTGAAACCTAAAAAATGTAACTCAGTAGAAAATCTTTAGTGTTTCCATTTCCCACGCGGACTAATTACCCCATACTGTTTCGGGTAAATAAGAACGGCAGTGTTTATTATTTCCTTCAAATTTAGTATGATAACGTTTATATAAATAATAATAATAATTTTTATTATAATGCTAACAGGGAGATCTCGGCTTCAGTCGACCAAAAAGTATATTTTTAAACTCAAATTAAATCCTTCAGGGTGTAGGTGTAATTATAATTAGGTAGATAGACAGATAACCAAATTACCAAAGTAAGGATTGTCGTAAAAAAATATTGGATTTACGAATCTTTTTTGGGAGTTGGATTGATTTTTTATTGGGAACTCCCAATTCTCCCACTTTCCCCTACAGTGAGCTGCAAGAGTGCATACCCACTTTTATGAACCTACAACCTTAAAACAGTTGGCCATTATTCGTTCTTGATACGACTCGCAGTGCATCAGTATCTGTCTTGGAGGATTTAACAACTGGAGAAGCCTTGTCAGTAATTTTCTGTACTTTTGTACAGTCTGCCGATTTTTGCGGGGGAGGATCACGTATGTATGGCTGTTTGTATGTAACGTACAAATAGCCATGTCAGATAAACGTCAGTCCATTCAACACGTATGACCATTGGCCGAGGTTTTCGACAGAGGGGTAAGCTCTTAAAAGCGACACTAGTTATTAAATCCTCAAAGGTGTGTGTGTCTCACTTCGGTTTTTGAATTTCAACGCCGCCTCTGGTTTCTATTTTTTTAACGTACGCGCAACGCACCTGAAGCGGTAGTTTTTGTACTCAATTGTTAAAGAGCAAATAACAACATGATACTTAATCAGTTAAAAGTTTGTAAACTTAAGTGTACCTACAAGAAAATATCAATTGATTAGACTTCTTCGGCAAGTAATCAAGAAAACAAATAGGTAATTACTCAAATGAAACTTAAATATAAAATAGATATTGAAGTTTCAATTCGAGTTGCGAAAGTTTTATTGAAAATTAGTTTATTAAAGTTATCTTTCAGTTAGTTTTCAAATTCAAGATTTAAATTAGTTACGTTTTGGTGCAATAGGTATTAGTGGATATTCGAATTGAAAGCTACTCATGTTTTTATGAAAGTCGCCCTACTTTAAAGTTATAGGCAACCTACCAAACTATAAAATTAGGGCACTTTATTTGAGCTAATATTAATATAAGTACATAATAAAAAAAAACAATATGGAAACCTTTGGCAAAAGTATCGTATAAAAATTAGTTCTCTACAAAATAAAATATGTCAAAACTTAAAGAAAACCAACTACGATACAATTCAATTACTTACATTAAAAAATCTATATTAATTTTCCGTTTTCATATATAAACACATATTTCTGAAGTTAAAACCAAGTTAATCAATTGACAACTTAAAGATATAACAAGTAATAGATACTTTATTAGTTTAGTGCCTCTCGTATTGAACACGAAACTACGTTGTGTTATACTAGAAGACCTCATTCTCCCATGTGTACTTGACGTTGTAAAATAGCAGCAAAAACATATTAGTCGTGTAAGTTCGCTCGCTCTGATAGAGAAATACCACATCATATGAGCGCAACGCAAGTAAATGGGTAAGTTAAGGACGAAATTTAATAACCTGACAAGACGTCCTTATGGCAAGCGACAAAGTGGGACGTCAGCACTGCACTATTCGTTGGTACTTTCAACCTTATTTTAAGGTAGTATTTAGTTGTGATTTCCACACATAAATAAATGCCAATGACCACTAGTTCAATCTAAGTTATTATCATTAGGCCTATTATTATAAAGTACACAATCTCTCCGCACAGCTCCAAATCAACTGAGATACGTTAACCAAGTGTAAATAATTTATTTTTATACCCAACCAATAACCGTCTTTTCAATTTCGAAACTACCCTTTAACTTTTAAAACAAATTAAATTAAACGATTTAAATATCAAAAGCCCAATATATAATGTTGTTTTGGAATTGAACTAACGATTCTGAATATGGCTCAAGGGTAACCCACGAAATAAGCCGCAGTTTGCAAACAGTCGCACAATATTGTTTCTTCCCCAACAATGCCGCTTGCAGGCAGACGACAACGTAACAATGTATTAGATATCTCTGTTAAAAGAACAAAAAACAACCGGAGAACCCTCAACTGATACTGTTGGATGGGATGGAAATATACAACGTGTATTTTTGATACGACCGTATAACCGTAGGGTAGTTAGTTTAGGCTTTAATGAACACACTTTCATAATTTATAAAAAAAATAGAAGACTTACTTTTGCATATAAAATAATTCAGCAAGCAATGTATCGCTACTTTGAGTCAAAGCGTCGCATTTAATGACGCGACGTCACAACTGTTACAAGTGACTATGATGTAGGTACGAAATATATTGCCGCTCGAAAAAAAATATAATTATGCTTTGGTACCTAGTTAAGACTAAATAAAAAAATCAGAACCATTTTATAGCACTAAACCATACGTCGAGTTTAAGTTTGCGACTATATCAAAAATACATACTAATTGTTAATAATTGCAAATAACTTAATTTCTGAAAATCATATAGGTATTTAATTAAATTAATAAATACCTATATGATTTTCTTTAATTCTGATCAAAAATATCGAATCAAGCAAGAAATTTGAATGTTCTCAGACGGATTTATTTATTGGATAATGTACTAACTGGGTACGTCAGATTGTCTGTAGGTTATCGAAAATAGGTTACTTTATGCCCTTGTTGTATAATCTACTCTTTTGTGCAAACAAGTAGGTAAGAACACAATAAACAGATATACAGTAGATTTTATTCATTTCAAATAAATACTTATTTAAAGAACAATGATACGGGGGACGGAACACGTGGCGTCAGAATTGTGCCTGGCGGCCAATTCAAACTTACATTTTGATATTTTTGTTATCATTCGCTTGTGCACCTCGCTCTTTATCTATGGTCTCGCTCACGTGCGAGCAGGATGTCGTTATAATATGCACATAGCGTTATCTCGCTCAAACATCGAAGCGACGTGCGAATCAGATCCAGTGTGGTAAGCGCTTAACCAACGATTCCCTACACGGCTATCCAGTACATATTTAACCTCCATACCTCGAAAACTGAACTTTGATCCCTTTAACTCGAAAAAATCGACGTATTCTTATATCACCCTCTATAGGTCGAAATTATTTATAAATAAACCTCTGTAACTCGAAGAAAATAATAAGAACGTACTTTATACGTATGTATAATTTACCTCTCTAATACGAATTTTACATTAATTTTACCTCTGTAACTCGAAACCACTTTAAGACGAATAAAAACCTAATAGAACCTCTCCAAGTCCATACCCTCTATAAGACGAAAACTCGTTAACACTAATTGTTTGGCGTTTTCCTTAAGATTTGTGCTATCAAGGTTTCACTGTACTAACCAAATGATATCATTTTAATGTAAGAATGTCAGTTTGAAGTTTGAATTGGCCGACAGGACACATCCATTGTTAGCTTAGGTACCTACAACTATTTTTGGTGTACCTATTTAATTACTTAATGTGTGTCGCCGGCGTGTCTGCTAATAACGTTAAATGTGTTTAAATGTGTTTTATATATAAACAGTTTGAAAGCAGTCTCATTAGTCCTCGCTTTGAATACAGGCTTTGTTCCGAATTCGAATTTAAGTTGTAGGGAGAATTTGTTCATTCTGTTTGTTTCAGAGTGTATGGTGTTCTAGCTCTGCTAGACTATTCGTTTGGCTGCTAATTGAATTGATCTGAATGGATTATTCCTAAATACATACCAAGTGACTGTGAATATTCTCTATATAATGTTTAATAATAATTAACCAGATACATGCATTCAAAAATAAGAGAAGTAGATCAATTTGATCAAAGTGGCTCCAAATGATTCGTGTAATACGTATTCGCTTCGTCCGTCGCCAGTTTTGAACTTGGCGATACGCTGCCACGATATTAGTTATTATCCTTGATTCCAGAAAAATTACTAGTTTATTTTAAATGCGTATATTAATATTTTGTTTAACAAAAAGAGGCCTTCGGTTCGACAATGTCAGCTTATTAATGTTAGATAACGATTTTTTTATAATAGGTATAATACAAGCGTTGACAAAAGATATCGCATGACCCAATCACATATATTATTGGCTATTGCGCATTTGTTTAACTGTCTTCAAACAATCCGATAGCCGAAGATTGATCACGGTTTGCGTTTGATTCGCAGTAGGTACGTCAGAGAGGTTTTTAGATTTACGGCGCCTCTCTAGAACGCAACTGCACATGATTTACGCCCTGTGGTTTTTTGAATTAAATTTAGTGCTAGGAGATCTCGCTGTTCAACAGGCTACTAGGCACTCACGATAATAAAGTGTGTTTGATAATTGGATACATGTTTCAATGTTTCTTGAAGTATCCTTCCTAGGAGAAGAGGTATAGGTATTTCCTTCACGACCAGCTTAAGGCTGCTTTTCCACCAGAGATGTGAGAGAATGCGTAGCGAGGGATGTGGGTGTCATGAACTAATATAAACAATTCATTTACCTATCCTCGCTTAGCGCAGATCTTGTGGAAACAGCTCTGAGATATTTTTATACATACAAAGAAAGGAAGGATCCGTACAGGAATGTGTTGCAAAGTATACGGATGCAAGCGAAAAACTATCAGTCATTGGCGCGCACGCTCTGCTCCTGTCTAACTGCACCCCTCTCGCTTATTTGAAAAGAGCCCACCTCGCAACGCTCAGCTACCTCGCCTCGCACATCTCTGGTGGAAATGCAGCTTAAGCACATAGCAACGATTAATGTGCCAACCGTAAACAAAATAATTGGAAAAACGTGTTCAGAACACGTACCTTGTAGGTTTGGCTTAATCCCAAATGAAATGTTTATCAAACAAACATGATCCCCGAAATCAAGACTCCTTTTTTTAGGCAGTTGTGTAATTAAGTACAAGTTTGCAGTACATAATATTTTTTTCGTTAAATAGGTACAAGAATGTGCTCAACAAGTCAATTACGATACTGTTTGTATACTCCCATCAGCCATAATATGACTCCCATATGTATAACGACTAGTAAAAGTGAAACAAAATATTACATACAGACCGTTTCATGCAGAGGTCTCCTGAAGCATCTTTACATTTACCGAGGAAAATAAAAGCACAGTCAAAAAAACATCAAAATCTCATTAGTTCCCATTTCATGCCGTGACGACACTACGGAAACAGTATAACTAATGTACGGCAATAAACAGAGAGGAGGAGTGTCGTATTTCTTTTTATAACTTCTCTGTTCCATTTTCTGATTTAAAAGGTACTTATCTGGGAAAGAAGGTGGAAATCTGTGTTAGCGGCCGAGGTTACTACCTAGACTTATGCCTGGTATTACATTTTAATAGTATAAACTTTATACTATGAAGCCCGTCACAGACGGAGCGATAATATACCAAAAGATACAATACAATATTGGATAAATTGAATTGAATTGAAGGTATCTTATAACAAGGTATCTTACGGTATATTTTATGTACCATTTGACAGAGTCCACGTAAGCTATAATATATATTTTGCTATCTTACAATATCTTCTAGCAAAGCATTTTGGTATATTTCGTCTCTCTCACAGTGTAGGTGCTAGACACTTTAGACACATAGCGATATACATTTTAGTATCGTTGGCGTGTGTGGTGCTTAGCTATACTATGAGGTATCTGTCGGCATCTATCGGTATCTTATGGTATATTAATATATATTATCGCTCCGTCTGTAACGGGCTTAAAGGATGGGTATCTTCGTAAGATATCTCGTGATACTTTTTATCAATCCTTGTTAATGTATAAAGACGGTTTAAGGTCGATTCTAATAATGCAATATGATAGTTTATATATTATATTAAATGTTTACATGATTATTTGATCAAGGAAAGAAATTAGATTCTAATTGCAAAGTATACTAATGCATGTATGCATGTATGTATATATGTATTTATTTTATTAGTATGTAGGTATGTATTATATTGTTTGCGTCTTCATTTTGTTGAATTATATGTATATCGGCACTACCCGTTCAATGTTGTAAGTTCATAGTTTCCTGCTACCCAAAGGTTGTCTAGAAGAGATCGTTTCTTAGCGATAAGACCGCCTGTTGTTACCTAACTTTTCATTGTTTTTTTTTCATTTCCTGTCTATTTTTAACTGTATGGTGCACAATAAAGAATATTTACTTACTAACTTACTTACTTATACTCTCACCAAAACCTTAAAATTTTAAAGTTGACAAGATAGAAAAAAAATCACGAGTACTTGTCTGATTCTTATTTATTTTCAGTTCTATATTGTTACCCTGCATACCATATTTTTTATTAAGTAGCTCGTGATATTGCCGAAGGTTCTGACAAGCAACATTTTAAATAAAAGTATATTTTCAGAGTAATTCAGATAAAAGGTGGCCTACGCGATGGCCATTTCTTGTATCGCAAGTTAGGTGCGGCGCGCCATATTATGTTTTGTACCCTTCTAATTTCCTGACACGCCCTCTCTTAAAAGTTAGAGATAAAAAAAATTGTACACATTGTGATAAAATTTAAATTTGTATGAGATATGAATGTCTCCGATTGCAAGTAAGTCCTAGTAGTCCAAGATCCCAGAGCCGCCAGACCTTACTTATTTTCTCATGACTAAAATGTATGGAATAATGTAGTGTTAGTATATATGTACTTTTAATGTCTGCTTACTTGCTATATTGGCCCGACGGCCATTTGTCCGGTACAAGGTGCTAAAGGTTGGTAAAAATAATACTTATTTTTCTTAATAGTCTCATGGCTCATTGATACTCAGGGAACTATTACGAACCATTTTGTAAGTAGCCAGACCAATTAGAGGGGCCCAACCATCCCCCAGACCAGACCCACATAAAGTTTCACACAGACACACATAATATAAACTTTATATGGATGGGTCTACAGAAAACCCTATCTACACTTAGCATGGTGCGACATGCTTTTGGCCGGTTTTTTTATTTATCCCATGTATAAATACCTCATTTTAGAAATGAAACATAGGAACCAGTCTAGATCACTTTTTGTTTGCTATAAGATTCAACGTTTGATTTCGATATTCGATACAAATGATGTCATTTCTTGATTGACCTTAATATAGGTACTTAAATTACAATTGATACCAAAATAATTTTGATATCCTAATTGATACTCTAAAATTAAAATCTAATTTACTGGTAAAGGTTACTTTAATGTCTTCTAATTACCTAAATTCGAAATCTTCCAAAATATCTCTAGAATGGTGTACCTAATACAAATAATATTTTACAGTACATATGGTGCTACTTTACCGCACTAGTGCGAAAATTAGCATATTACGTTACTGTGTTGAACATTTAAAGGGCCATATGTACTGTAAAACGTTGTACGATACATGTGCGAATAGGTAATCTGCAACTCGTGTCGATTTAAAACACTCCCTTCGGTTGTGTTTTAATTTACCGCCTCTCTTTTTGAATTTCCTATTTTTCGCACTTGTATCGTAATGTACTATAATATTGGACTTGTAATAAGTATCCAATAGTAAAATTATTCCTACAAAGAGTAGGTAGCATACAAATATTCGAGCACATATGTTGTTGTAACCAATAGAAAAGAAACGATTAGATATGTAAGCCTCAAAGGAATGCCTACTAACGGCGATGGAGACTTAAAAGAAAGGATAATCCCCACAGATGTCTTATGAGGATAAATATTCGTTGTTTGCTCCAGGTTAAGAGCTAGACTTTGGTCAGGTAAATGCAATTGTCTTGCTCGGGCTGCACGGGCGTCCAAGTTCATAAATTCACAGGTGTGTAGCGTCAGGAAAACCAGTACTAGTTTGATCTTTCGTTTCGAATGATTGTTCCGAATCTCAAGGTCATTTTATACTTTGAATGAACGGACAATCGAGAAGAGTTTTATGAATTAGGCGGCCACTGTCTGTTTAAATTTTCACCACGGCTGGCCGACGGCCGTGCCGCCATCGGCTACCCGCTGCGCCGCTGCGAACTTTTCATTAGTTCCGACATAAGGCCGCCATTCTTTTACTATTCGCAGAATCGGTAAGGTTGTTTGACTGTTGTTTGGACACTTTGTTGTTAAGACATCGTGTGATTAAGAATTAGTATTACCTACAAATAAAACACGTTAAGGTAACTTTATACTACTTAAAGTAAATAAATATTTACCTTCTCTCAGGTATAAAGTGATTATTACTTAAGAAGATTTTTCTTTTGCAAAAGTTTGTCTGAAAAATAATTGTGTGTTTAATTATTTTCATATCTCTGCGCCTACATAATATATAAAAATCGAGAGAAACCGATGGTACATATCTCAATTTATAAGGAAAAACAATTTATATTAGAAATCCTACATATGAGTATGTTATACCATGTCACTTCATGATTTAAACCTATCCTACTAAGAATAAGCTACTTTAGAAGAATTGCTGGTGTATCACGAAAACATTACCGAAAACCGACCAGCCGTTTTGGTGATAAATAGAAAAAATCATTTACAATATGTACAAACACACTCATAGGTAAACAAACACAGCCTCTCAGTCTAACTTGCAGTTGCAAACAAGCATACGGTCTGCCTGATGGAGAGCGATCACCGTAGCTTATTACGCCTGCAACTCCGGGGGAGTTAAATGCGCGTTGCCGACCCTTTCAAAACCTGTACACTCCTTTTTTGAAGAACCCCATAGTGTTCGAGAAAATCTTGGCAGGGAGCTCATTCTATAGCTGAAGCGTCCGCGGAAGGAAATTCTCTTTAAACCGCGCGACCAATATATAGTGAGTACTGAGTATAGCAAAGCAAATTTACTATCATTTAAAAACCAATATTATTTACCCTGACCCACAAACGGCGCTTTGAACAAGTCATTTTGTTCTGCAGCCAATCCTGATCACCTTTATTACTCTAAGAGGAAAGGTAAAATCCTTCCTAACTTTGTTCGATTCAAGCCACAGTACTTATAAACGTAGAAGTCTAATTTGAAATTTCCATATATTTACGTATTATAATATAATCATCATCTTTTATAATAACTGTGGATGAAAAATAGTAGAAGTTTTCATTATTTTCGAATACAATTATATAAATTATAGATTCTACCTACTTAATGTTTCTTTAGGCTACTGGTTATATTTTTATTGCGCTTATACTAAAACTGACTTGTAGCGATTTGATGGCATCTTAGCAAAAAGACAAAGGCTCCTGAAAAGAATTCCACGTGGATTAATTACCTGTTTCGGATCTGTAGGTTCTTTGTGTAACAAAAAGCATTCCTACATCAGAATCCTATCAGGATTTAATTGAATTGCTTGGGATAGAATTTTGTGGTTAGACTCAAAACGAGACTAGTCTTATTAAAAACGTGCTAAGCGTTACACAAGTGTTCCTCACATTTTTTCATACACGTTACATTGAATCAAATCAATTTTACATCATTTGCACAAATTGAAAATTTTGAATGAAGAGTTAAACGAAGGATTTGATAATGCACATCTAAAGTATGCGGATAGTCTGGCTCTGCTCTTTTTTGTGAAATAAAGTGGTCGTAAGTGAAATATAAAATAAAGGTATGTAAGACCTTTCCGATTAAGTAGCATTTTCAGTACAACGCGGTTTGCCATAGACTGCGAACGCTCCGAACGTTTCACAATATGCACTGCTTTTTATTTCTTCCCGTTGTTTGTTCGTCGGTTAAGCGCCCATTTATTGAGGTACGAGCTCAGTTCGACGCTTCTTTATGGGAAAGTAATTATTTTACATCCTGTACCCGCTGCGCTGAATTGCTTAATTGGTATGAATAACGGGTAAAGCTTGGCAAGAGGGCATTTTAGTTATGTAATTATATCAATTATGCTTTTGGTTTAGGACTTGTTACGTTTAAAATGTCTCTCTTGTTTCTGCAATTTGTGTGATGTAGACAAAAACTATTTGAACGACGCATTTTGTGTAGCATAAATTTAAAGTTTGTGTTTGAAATTTGTGATCCTATGTTAAGTATCAATTGTTTACATCATTATAATTATTTCTGGGATATCAGAGAGGTATGAGGATTGCTCATGCCGTTAAGGTCGTCTCTAGTGGGTATACAGGGTGATTTCGGGGTCGTGGAGCAAGAGAACAAGACATCACACAGAATTCAAAGATGAGTCTAATGATGTTGCTCATTATTTATTATCACCAATAATAATGATTATTTTTCAGATGACAAGTAGAAAAAAACATGTTTGCATACAGTTTGGTCACCCTACTCAATGTGACGTCTTGTCGCTTTCCATACAGCGTATGTCAAAAGTCATAGGGTGACCATGATTACTTCGTATAAAATTAATTTTACTTGAAAAATAGTAAAAATCAAACTAATTATCTTTCAATCAAATACTACCGTATGATAATGTAAATCATTTATAGACTCAGAAAAAGTGATTCTGGATCACGACCCAGAAGTCACCCTGTATATCTAAGGACGGGCCTTACGGGCAACAACATTGAGGCCAGTATAGCGGTGTCACGCACACGAATTCCAGCCAACCGTGCAGTCTAACGTCACAACGCGATTGGTTGATGACTTTTAAATTTAAATTAAATAAATTTAAATAAATTCCATGGAATTAGATTAGTCCGTCCGTCCGTCTGTCTGTCTGTCACATCGCTAATATCTCGAGAACCACTTAAGCTATCGATTTGAAATTCGGAATAGTTATGGACAACGCTAACCTAGTCATATTGAGAGTATTATTTTATTAATTTATTTTAATTTACTATGGAAAATGCGCAATATGAAGAGGGGATAAAACTTCAAAGTCTAGTGACTAGGTCAAGTGGGATAGAAGAGTGAAAGAGCTCAAATTGTACATTCCAAAACATAATTTTTAACTGAAAAAAAAATGATTTAAAAAGGAAAATGTGAAAAAAATACAATCAGACCTCTATCTTGATTACTCTTATTTTTTATTAACAAAAAACGTTTCCGAATTAAGTTTGCAAATTAACCAACTTTACGTGTATTTATTACACTTGAGATTTCTCTGAGATTACATTAAAGACACCTTTTTCAAATAAAAGACCATTTTTTTTAAGTCGGTTCACGTGATAGAGAATAATCCTCGAAAAACCAACAAACGTGCATACATCGCACAATTAGTTTTGCCGTCGGGCCAATAGAGCAAGACGTAAGCAGACAATTTTCCGATAGATAGCGCTGGACAAAAATATACTTCGTAAGTAAGTAGTTAAAAATACACAGAAAATGAAATACAGTTAAAAGGTAGGTAACAACCGGCGGTTTTATCGCTAAGAAGCGATCTCTTCCAGACAACCTTTACCAACTTAGTAGTACCTATGCTATTTCTGATCAAAGCCTTTCGCCTTAATAGTTACACGAGATAATTAAAAGATTGTACGGGACCCTCGGTGCGCGAGTAAAACAAACTCGCACTTGACCAGTTTTTTTTTTATGTGGCAGGCTAATATCTAAAAGAGAGGTACCTATTTATTAAACATAACAATGAAGTCCACGTGTTTGAGTTTCTCGAGATAAAGTTTCTCGTTCTGGAGCGGAACATCGAGTGATTTTTGCTCTCATATTAAAAAAAAACTGTATTGCTGTCCTTGAGATAATAATATTATTTCTTTTCAATTTAACTTATTAGGTTTCAATATTATTTGATTTTGTATTGACGACAGCTTGTTTTTTAACAAAGGCCTTCTATATATAAATAAATATATATAATTTAACTTAACATCTTCTCAGGCATTTAGATTTGGATTCAGGTGGCACATAATTCAAAACAACATAATTACTATTCATAAATTATTTGATATGTACAGAAGGTACTGGGTACTGACAATAATATTAGTTATTTGTTTTACAAGGGGGCAAAGTTATTGTTTAACTGCTCGTGCTAATATTGATACACTTCAAAAAGTGGAATCTTGAGCGGTGTGAGGGTTTCATGTCACGAGGATTAACCAAATTTTGCCACCGAGTGAAACACAAAATGTTACGCCTTCGGCTCCGGCTCACATTGTAACTCACGCCACCCGCCTTTTTTGACCCTTCTTATACAACTGTTGCATAAAATACTATAAACGGCTGCTAAATTAATCAGAATATTAAATTATATACGTCAGTATTTTAAAAGTGAAACTGGTTTGTATGAATAAATAACATAAAAAATACCTACATGAAATAAGACCGAGCAAGTGCGATGAAAAAAATATTTCTTGTGGCTTTTCTGGACCGCGCGATTTCAACCGCACAGCGATTTTAAACACACGCTGGAAACTGTCTTATTTATATCATTAGTTTCAAACAGAGCAACTTGCAAAAGTCGACACTAAAGGAAAACCGACACTTTTTCGCCGCTTTATACAGAGATAAAGCTTGAAATAAGGCCCATTTAAATCCCTTTAAAACTTGTGAAAAGTTTCTTCGTGGAACGCTCGCGGGCGTTACCGGTGCAAATTTAAAGTATGTATTAGGAGTGCTGCAAACCGTCAGCGGGGCGAGCATGAGAATTCCATTACAGCTGTAGGAGTGACACGGTTTAGTGTCCCGGTTGTACACCGGGACCCGGTTATGCTCGCCCGATAACGCCCGGATTTATTTAAGGCGAATGCGCCGGTGCACTGATTCTGATAGGGATACTGCAACGAAATCGTAAAGAAAACATACCACACTACTTTTAATGAAATAAAAACGATTTACACGACCGTTTGAACGACTATGTTAGCGTGAGAAGTCATTTGTACGGTGATTGCGCTGTTGGAGAAACAATATGCAGTTCGGATAGCAATTGATCGTTCAGTCCCAAAATAATTGAATGGAATCTGATTCAGTTGCTACAAACTTACCCATCCAGCATTTTTTAATTAATTAATTTAGTGCAAATAATATTGATTCGTATATAACATTTATAATAACACTGAAAAAAAAACCTGGTACTGGTAACCAGAATCTGGTTAGCTGTACTATATTGTCTTGTTGTATATGTGACGACAGGACACTTTGTAAACATAACCAGACCATTCTGGTTAAATTAAATTTGTTAACTCTATGAAGCGTATAGTAATTCATAAAGTGCAGAAATGTAATGTATACCCATGCACCCTAGTAGTGGGTATAAGACTTTTAGTAAGCCCAATTAGCCGGTCTGTTAATGGTTACTAAATAATACAGTAACATATACGTTCCTATCCTGTTGTTATAACAAGGTATTTGGTATGTGTAACTGAACGATTTGTGCGGTGTACTGGTTTTATATTGTTCACGTTACCAGAACGCACTGTGCTAATGGGGCTTCTAAACGGGCCATATGTTCACTGCAATATGTGGCCAGCAACTATTGGTGTCCTCTTACTCACATGTTAGAAAGGGACACTAATAGTTGCCGGCCACATATTGCAGTCAAAATATGGCCCGTTTAGAAGTCCCTTCAGCACAGTGGGTTCTGGTTACGTGAACAATATATAACCAGTACACCGCACACATCGTAGACAATTTAAAAGTAAAATAATACGAGAAATAAAATCAAACGCTTTATTATTGGTTTTCTAAATAATGATAATTATAAAGCATCTTCATATTATTTAAAGTATATCAAGAACAGTATGAATTAAAGGGTCCAGCAGGCTAGGTTAACAAGACTGCCCCCCACGAGGGATTTGGTTATACTTTTAGAGTAGTGGCTGCACCTGAGAACAAATAAATAATTAATTTAAAACATAGTTTTTGTATTTGACTTAGTAAATACGTCATATATATGCGTCAACCCTAATGTGCAACAACCTAGTTAGAAAAGGCAAAAGAACCGCTCAAGCTACTTGTTTTATGAATACATGAGTTATAATATCACTCTCGTCGATAAATGACATGGATAAAATGCATAGACATCAAATGACGCCATTTTGTTACAATAAATATGTCGTCACGCGAAATAATTATGTAGGTATCAAACACAAAGTAGGTAAGTACAACCACACCTCGAGTATATGGCTAAAACTATTTTACAGCGGAATTGAATACAAAGCATTCATAATTATTTATTAACAATGAATACAGGCGAGTGATGACAAACATTAATTTCGACCATAACATCAGCTTTTTACTTACTTTCGAAAATTTCCGTATATTCCTCCAGGTTCCACGTTATTAGATGGTTTCTTAGGTCTTCGTCCATGCTCACAAAACAGACAAGTTTTTAAGCACACTTATACTATACACTTGTATAGTTTACAGTTAAATTATAGACAGGATCTAAGTAAATAAAAAAACCGACCGTCACAACGAAAGACGCTGGGGCAATGGCTGTTCCGTGACTTGCGCAATTCCTTTCTCCCTCCCCCGCCACCCGCGCATACACCATGGTGTTGGCACAACTGTTTGATTCGTTCAGAATACAATGCATTATAGTAGCCATAACATAATAACTTGTAACGTGTACACTCGTATCTTTATTTTTACATATCAATAGTTAGTGTTACGATGCATATATTAAACGAGACAAACGTTTAATATTTACAACACTTGCATCTTTACATATACCACGAAATTGTAAGCAGTACTAAATTGCATTTAACTAGAATTAAACAGTGATGTTTATAAAACAAGTTTTACATGATACAACATTTTTTGTTATTACTACCGGATTTTAGTAGGTATAACTATATTTTTAACTACTATACGTTCTGGTAGTATTGTAGAAAAATATTTTTTTCGGTGAAGAATTTAAATAAAAGTAAACTTAGATAAAATTAAAAACTAAACTAATACAACAAAAAAAAAACAAATAATACAAACAATTAAATCAAGACATTAAATAAATCCATATTATTGGACTATTACAGGAATATTATAGGACTAATTGATAGTAAAAAATATTAAATGTACAATAACTTACCAAGGGAAGTGAAAAATTGCAAATCATTAAAAATGTTTTAAACCAAGTTGAAGAAATATATCAGTGATAATGTATATTAAGTATCATCGACTAGCTGGATGTGATTGTAAACCACGTATGAAATTGTTTATAGTTTAAGCTCATTGTAAGTGAACTTATGTTGTTCTTTATGAGTAATAAAGAAAATATCTTTAAACCCAAATAAAATTATTATTGCGCAGTTAAAATATATTAAAATGTATATCAAACTTAACCTAATTTGATTTAAAATGTAGGAACGTGTAGACTATGCTCATGTCTAGCTATCGGGCAATCTAGCCTGTTTGCCACCAGATTCAGGATGGTGTTGGAGCTCTCACGTACACGGCGCATAATGGAAGCGGTCCGTTTCCGCAGTATAAATAAATAAATACTATAGGACATTATTATACAAATGGACTAAGTCCCACAGTAAGCTCAATAAGGCTTGTGTTGAGGGTACTTAGACAACGATGTATATAATATATAAATGTTTATAAATACTTAAATACATAAAAAACACCCATGACTCAGGAACAAATATCCATGCTCATCACACGAATAAATGCCCTTACCAGGATTTGAACCCGGGAGCGTGAGCTTCGTAGACAGGGTCGCTACCCACTAGGCCAAACCGGTCGTCAAAAGTATGGCCTGAAAACTGTTTAAGGTTTGGGAATCCGCAAACATACCAGAAGCACTACAGTACCTAGGAAGACCCAACAGCAGCATTAGTATATTATACTGAACGCGCAAGCCGCTGATTGCCCTCATCGCTATGTGCACGACTGTCACGCAACCTAGCGTCCGCAAGTCTAGGGGAAAACGTCAATTCACTACATCTTATAAAACTACTCCAAAACTAAAAACTACAGAACGTATTTTCATACGACTTTCATCTATCAATGGAGTGGTTCTTGAGGAAGGTTAAAGGTTTTGAGTAAATTGGTTGAAAATAATGATGTTGTCAGAAAAAAATCACGCTGGCTAGGAGCTTTAATCAAATTCGCTGCCTAATCCGTTTGAGCTAAGTATAACAACACAATGTATGGTAGGGTTGTCTCTCTTTCATGGGTCTACAATAAAGTCTGCGATGTTGAATGTCTATCTTTTAAGGATAACTTACTATACCCATTCTTAACTTCTAGAAAAATATCACATAGTATGAGGCATTTGCAAAGCTATTTACACGGATACAGTATTAATAATTATCAAATTAAATACGTTAGTTATATTAGGCATTTCATACAGATAACAATTGTCCCTTACACCATACAATTTAAATTAATATTTCAGGAGTAATCGTAAATTAAAGTTTCATTTCGAGCCATATAACTTGTACGAAATGTTAAAGAGGCTATCCGCAGCTAGTTCACATTTTTACCACCTTATGCGCTGGGATCGCTTTACTTACCCCCACCATGCACTTCGCACGTGTCGTAGCCAATAGTTGATCCACAGGCTGCACGTGTACTAGGACTGGCATTATTCCTTATGTAGGGTTATCTTAACTTCCCTTGTACATCGTGCAAATCTCCGAGCCACCATGGTGTCCCGGACAGCCAACGCCCTGCGCTCCCTCTCAATGTCTGGATAGTCTGAGAGGAACTCCATGACGCAACGACCCAGGTACTTGATTTTTTTAAATGAATATAAATATATCGCCTTAACTTTCAAGATTTTTAACCGTTTCAATCAGAATAGGCGTTTACCCCGTTCACTCTTTAGCAGCACGTCTCTTCGGCTAAATCGATGCTTTATTTTTTATCACTTAAGAGAGCATTTTGCTTTTAACCGACTAATCAACCTAGGGTACATTTTATCGGTTGTATGTTTATTTATTTGGATTACACTACAGCTGCAGCTCAATAACAAATCTTTTTTAGTTTTGCCTTAATTGGAAGGTTGAGTGAGATTAATTACTTAATAAAAACTGGGTAATAAATCAACTAATTAAATGTCGGTTTTAACTTATATAAAAAAAACGATTATAAAACCCTGTATTTTTAACTTTACGTTTTTTCACTGATCCTATAATTATTTGAAAAAACGTTTAGAACTACATATGTATTTAAATTTTATAATTTTCAATGTGTTAAGATTGGTAAAATTGGGTCAGTTATTCATGTACAACTTACCCGAAACACCGAAACTAGTTTGACTTTAACGCATTCACTACCAAAGTTTTCGTATTACTACGCTCGTAGCCGATCCAAGCGTTTTCCCGCTTTGTGGAGGAAAGTGACTTTGAACAGAGAACGCCGAATGCCGAGCGGGTTACTGGCACTCAATGTGTTAAAAAAGCTCAATATAGAATACTTACACAATTGTGGTGTCCCATACCTAAAAGGTCCTTATGCTCCATGTGCATCATGAACCTTTAAATTAGGCATAAAACATCACAATTTATTAATTAATAATATATATAGCTGCATCCCGACTCATTTCTAACCTCTCCCTATTTCTTGGAAACGGCTGAACGGATAGGGATGATTTTTTGGCCACGTATAGAGGGAATCGGGAGACGTATGGGAAAAATATGGATTTTTCGATGTGACTCCTGGATCAAAAAATGTTTGACGGCCCGGCTAAGCGGTGAGAGATAGAGGGGGGGTGCTCGACCAAATGTCATAGAGGACCCTGGGCAGTTTTGGAGGCCGCCATTTTTTTTTTCAAAATGGCGGATTCAAAATGGCGGACGATTTTCAAAACGGTCCTGGCGCGCTGAAATTTTGGTAACGGAATCTCGGGCCCCTCTAGATGCCTATGGAAAAAAAAAATTTTGAAAAAATCCAAGATGGCGGAAAAAATGGCCACTTTAGTTTTGTATGGCAACTCTGAAACGGTGCGTGATAGGTGGGGGGTGCTCGACCAAATGTCATAGAGGGCCTCGAGAGAAAAAAAACTGCATCAAAAAAAATTCAAAATGGCCGACTTTTTTTTTTTTTTTTTTTTCAAGTTGGTCCGAGCGCGCTGAGATTTGGCATGCGGAGAGCGTGGGGGCCCAAGATTACCATGTGAAAAAAAATTTTTGGAAAAATCCAAAATGGCGGCGGACAGGGGCAAATCAAATTTTCGAGTAGGTTAAGCGAGCCCGAAGGGCGAGCTTCAGGCCGGGAGGCCGAAGGCCGACCCCCGCGACGGGCCGACAGGCCCGGAGCTTCACCCCGAGTGGCCAGGCGCGCCCTACCCCCAGTAATTTTGAGCGAGGCCGAAGGCCGAGCTGCGGGAGTGAGGAACAAAGCGAAATCCTATATAAAAACTGTCTTAAGCGAGCCCGAAGGGCGAGCTTCAGGCCGGGAGGCCGAAGGCCGACCCCGGCGGAGGGCCGAAGGCCCGGAGCCGTCACCCCGACCCCCAAGCGTGCAACCCCCAGTAACTTAAAGCGAGGCCGAAGGCCGAGCTGCGTGCACAAAGTGCTCCCAAGCGTTCTACCAAGTCGACTGTCTTGATAAGCGGAGCCGGCGGGCCGACGGCCCGACGGCGACGCGTCGAGGCCAGCGAAGGCCGAAGGCCGAGCTCCGCGTAGGGCCGAAGGCCCGAAGCGTCACCTGAGAGGGGGAAGTTGGAGCTTAAACACGACCCAATAGGAAAAGTGTCTTAGACAAGCGAAACGGCGGGCCGAAGGCCGAAGGCCGTAGGCCCGACGTGAGCTTGTCAAGACACTTTTACTATTGGGTCGTGTTTAAGCTCCAACTTCCCGCACTACTCCTGAAGCGAAGCCAACCCTCCCCGAGTGTCTTAATAAGCGAAGCGGCGGGCCGAAGGCCCGACGCTGAGCTTCGAAACCCAGCGAAGGCCGAAGGCCGAGCTCCGCGTAGGGCCGAAGGCCCGGAGCGTCCCATTGGATCGCCCAAGCACGCGAGGCCGAAGGCCGAGCTGCGAGAGTGCGGCCCAAAGCGGAAGTACAATAGCATCACTTTTCCCCTTTGGAAAACATATAATCTTTATATTAATAACAACAAAAATAACGGGAAAAGTGATAAAGCGAACCGACAACAAGTTAACTGTCTTAATAAGCGAAGCGGCGGGCCGAAGGCCCGACGCTGAGCTTCGAAACCCAGCGAAGGCCGAAGGCCGAGCTCCGCGTAGGGCCGAAGGCCCGGAGCGTCCCATTGGATTGCCCAAGCACGCGAGGCCGAAGGCCGAGCTGCGAGAGTGCGGCCCAAAGCGGAAGTACAACCGCATTACTTTTCCCCTTTGGAAAACAAATATTCTTTATACTAAAAATAACGGGAAAAGTGCATTTGTAGAGCGAACCAATTACAAGTTAACTGTCTTAATAAGCGAAGCGGCGGGCCGAAGGCCCGACGCTGAGCTTCGAAACCCAGCGAAGGCCGAAGGCCGAGCTCCGCGTAGGGCCGAAGGCACGGAGCGTCCAATTGGAACGCCCAAGCACGCGAGGCCGAAGGCCGAGCTGCGAGAGTGCGGCCCAAAGCGGAAGTACAACCGCATTAACTTTCCCCTTTGGAAAATAAATCTTCTTTATATTAATAACAACAAAAATAACGGGAAAAGTTATAAAGCGAACCGGCAACAAGTCAACTGTCTTAATAAGCGGAGCCGGCGGGCCGAAGGCCCGACGGCGAAGCGTCGAGGCTAGCGAAGGCCGAAGGCCGAGCTCCGCGTAGGGCCGAAGGCCCGAAGCGTCCCCTTCGAGGCTCGCCAGCGGGGAAGTTGGAGCTTAAACACGACCCAATAGTAAAAGTGTCTTAGACAAGCGAAACGGCGGGCCGGAGGCCGAAGGCCGTAGGCCCGACGTGAGCTTGTCAAGACACTTTTACTATTGGGTCGTGTTTAAGCTCCAACTTCCCTTCAACCCCCAAAGTAACTATATTGCGAAGGCCGAAGGCCGAGCTCCGCGTAGGGCCGAAGGCCCGGAGCGTCCCATTGGATCGCCCAGGCACGCGAGGCCGAAGGCCGAGCTGCGGGAGTGCGTGCTCGCACGCGGACCATTCCTTGCAAGCAAAAGTACAACTGCTTTACCTTTTCCCTTTGGAAAACACAAACTTTTACACCTGAACAACAGCAACAACAACAAACACTACAACAACAACATGAACAACAGTACCAACTACAAAACAACAGTACCACGCACACCAGTACCAAGCAAAACTCTAACTGCTTTACCTTTTCCCTTTGGAAAACAAACTTTTACACGTAAACAACAGCACCAACTACAACAACTCATTAACAACAACATTAACAACAACACTAACAACAACACAAACAACAAACTTTTTTTTTTTTTTTTTTTCAAGTTGGTCCGAGCGCGCTGAGATTTGGCATGCGGCGAGCCTGTGGGCCCGAGATTACCATGTAAAAAAAAAATTTTTGGGAAAATCCAAAATGGCGGCGGACAGGGGCAAATCAAATTTTCGAGTAGGTTAAGCGAGCCCGAAGGGCGAGCTTCAGGCCGGGAGGCCGAAGGCCGACCCCGCGACGGGCCGACAGGCCCGGAGCTTCACCCCGAGTGGCCAGGCGCGCCCTACCCCCAGTAATTTTGAGCGAGGCCGAAGGCCGAGCTGCGGGAGTGAGGAACAAAGCGAAATCCTATATAAAAACTGTGTTAAGCGAGCCCGAAGGGCGAGCTTCAGGCTGGGAGGCCGAAGGCCGACCCCGGCGGAGGGCCGAAGGCCCGGAGCCTTCACCCCGACCCCCAAGCGTGCAACCCCCAGTAACTAAAAGCGAGGCCGAAGGCCGAGCTGCGTGCACAAGGTGCTTCCAAGCGTTCCAATAAGTAAACTGTCTTTATAAGCGGAGCCGGCGGGCCGACGGCCCGACGGCGACGCGTCGAGGTTAGCGAAGGCCGAAGGCCGAGCTCCGCGTAGGGCCGAAGGCCCGAAGCGTCACCTGAGAGGGGGAAGTTGGAGCTTAAACACGACCCAATAGGAAAAGTGTCTTAGACAAGCGAAACGGCGGGCCGAAGGCCGAAGGCCGTAGGCCCGACGTGAGCTTGTCAAGACACTTTTACTATTGGGTCGTGTTTAAGCTCCAACTTCCCGCACTACCCCCGAAGCGAAACCAACCCTCCCCGAGTGTCTTAATAAGCGAAGCGGCGGGCCGAAGGTCCGACGCTGAGCTTCGAAACCCAGCGAAGGCCGAAGGCCGAGCTCCGCGTAGGGCCGAAGGCCCGGAGCGTCCCATTGGACCGCCCAAGCACGCGAGGCCGAAGGCAGAGCTGCGAGAGTGCGGCCCAAAGCGGAAGTACAATCGCATCACTTTTCCCCTTTGGAAAACAAATATTCTTTATACTAAAAATAACGGGAAAAGTGCATTTATAGAGCGAACCGGTTACAAGTTAACTGTCTTAATAAGCGAAGCGGCGGGCCGAAGGCCCGACGCTGAGCTTCGAAACCCAGCGAAGGCCGAAGGCCGAGCTCCGCGTAGGGCCGAAGGCCCGGAGCGTCCCATTGGATTGCCCAAGCACGCGAGGCCGAAGGCCGAGCTGCGAGAGTGCGGCCCAAAGCGGAAGTACAACCGCATTACTTTTCCCCTTTGGAAAACAAATATTCTTTATACTAAAAATAACGGGAAAAGTGCATTTGTAGAGCGAACCAATTACAAGTTAACTGTCTTAATAAGCGAAGCGGCGGGCCGAAGGCCCGACGCTGAGCTTCGAAACCCAGCGAAGGCCGAAGGCCGAGCTCCGCGTAGGGCCGAAGGCACGGAGCGTCCCATTGGAACGCCCAAGCACGCGAGGCCGAAGGCCGAGCTGCGAGAGTGCGGCCCAAAGCGGAAGTACAACCGCATTAAATTTCCCCTTTGGAAAAGAAATCTTCTTTATATTAATAACAACAAAAATAACGGGAAAAGTTACAAAGCGAACCGGCAACAAGTCAACTGTCTTAATAAGCGGAGCCGGCGGGCCGAAGGCCCGACGGCGAAGCGTCGAGGCTAGCGAAGGCCGAAGGCCGAGCTCCGCGTAGGGCCGAAGGCCCGAAGCGTCCCCTTCGAGGCTCGCCAGCGGGGAAGTTGGAGCTTAAACACGACCCAATAGTAAAAGTGTCTTAGACAAGCGAAACGGCGGGCCGGAGGCCGAAGGCCGTAGGCCCGACGTGAGCTTGTCAAGACACTTTTACTATTGGGTCGTGTTTAAGCTCCAACTTCCCTTCAACCCCCAAAGTAACTATATTGCGAAGGCCGAAGGCCGAGCTCCGCGTAGGGCCGAAGGCCCGGAGCGTCCCATTGGATCGCCCAAGCACGCGAGGCCGAAGGCCGAGCTGCGGGAGTGCGTGCTCGCACGCGGACCATTCCTTGCAAGCAAAAGTACAACTGCTTTACCATTTCCCTTTGGAAAACACAAACTTTTACACCTAAACAACAGCAAAAACAACAGCACCAACTACAACAACTCATTAACAACAACATCAACAACAGTACCAACTACAAAACAACAAAAATAACGGGAAAAATTATAAAGCGAACCGGCAACAAGTCAACTGTCTTAATAAGCGGAGCCGGCGGGCCGAAGGCCCGACGGCGAAGCGTCGAGGCTAGCGAAGGCCGAAGGCCGAGCTCCGCGTAGGGCCGAAGGCCCGAAGCGTCCCCTTCGAGGCTCGCCAGCGGGGAAGTTGGAGCTTAAACACGACCCAATAGTAAAAGTGTCTTAGACAAGCGAAACGGCGGGCCGGAGGCCGAAGGCCGTAGGCCCGACGTGAGCTTGTCAAGACACTTTTACTATTGGGTCGTGTTTAAGCTCCAACTTTCCTTCAACCCCCAAAGTAACTATATTGCGAAGGCCGAAGGCCGAGCTCCGCGTAGGGCCGAAGGCCCGGAGCGTCCCATTGGATCGCCCAGGCACGCGAGGCCGAAGGCCGAGCTGCGGGAGTGCGTGCTCGCACGCGGACCATTCCTTGCAAGCAAAAGTACAACTGCTTTACCTTTTCCCTTTAGAAAACACAAACTTTTACACCTAAACAACAGCAACAACAACAAACACTACAACAACAACTCATTAACAACAACATAAACAACATGACAAACAACCAAACAACAGCACCACGCACACCGCGGGGCCCTCGGGCCCCGCGCACCAAGCAAAACTCTAGTTAATAATATATATAGCTGCATCCCGACTCATTTCTAACCTCTCCCTATTTCTGGAAAACGGCTGAGCGGATTTCGGTGATTTTTTGGCCATATATAGAAGGAATCGGGAGACGTATGGGAAAAATATGGATTTTTAGATGTGACTCCTGGATCAAAAAATGTTTGACGGCCCGGCTAAGCGGTCAGAGATAGAGGGGGGGTGCTCGACCAAATGTCATAGAGGACCCTGGGCAGTTTTGGAGGCCACCATTTTTTTTTCAAAATGGCGGATTCAAAATGGCGGCCAATTTTCAAGTTGGTCCTAGCGCGCTGAAATTTTGGTCACGGAATCTCGGGCCCCTCTAGGTTCGTATGGTAAAAAAAAATTTTGGAAAAATCCAAGATGGCGGAAAAAATGGCCACTTTAGTTTTGTATGGCAACTCTGAAACGGTGCGCGATAGGTGGGGGGTGCTCGACCAAATGTCATAGAGGGCCCCGAGAGAAAAAAAACTGCATCAAAAAATTTTCAAAATGGCCGACTTTTTTTTTTTTTTTTTTTTTTCAAGTTGGTCCGAGCGAGCTGAGATTTGGCATGCGGCGAGCCTGGGGGCCCGAGATTACCATGTGAAAAAAAATTTTTGGAAAAATCCAAAATGGCGGCGGACAGGGGCAAATCAAATTTTCGAGTAGGTTAAGCGAGCCCGAAGGGCGAGCTACAGGCTGGGAGGCCGAAGGCCGACCCCGGCGGAGGGCCGAAGGCCCGGAGCCTTCACCCCGACCCCCAAGCGTGCAACCCCCAGTAACTAAAAGCGAGGCCGAAGGCCGAGCTGCGTGCGTACGGTGCTCCCAAGCGTTCCTAGAAGTCAACTGTCTTGATAAGCGGAGCCGGCGGGCCGAAGGCCCGACGGCGACGCGTCGAGATTAGCGAAGGCCGAAGGCCGAGCTCCGCGTAGGGCCGAAGGCCCGAAGCGTCACCTGAGAGGGGGAAGTTGGAGCTTAAACACGACCCAATAGGAAAAGTGTCTTAGACAAGCGAAACGGCGGGCCGAAGGCCGAAGGCCGTAGGCCCGACGTGAGCTTGTCAAGACACTTTTACTATTGGGTCGTGTTTAAGCTCCAACTTCCCGCACTACCCCCGAAGCGAAACCAACCCTCCCCGAGTGTCTTAATAAGCGAAGCGGCGGGCCGAAGGCCCGACGCTGAGCTTCGAAACCCAGCGAAGGCCGAAGGCCGAGCTCCGCGTAGGGCCGAAGGCCCGGAGCGTCCCATTGGATCGCCCAAGCACGCGAGGCCGAAGGCCGAGCTGCGAGATTGCGGCCCAAAGCGGAAGTACAACCGCATTACTTTTCCCCTTTGGAAAACAAATATTCTTTATACTAAAAATAACGGGAAAAGTGCATTTATAGAGCGAACCGGTCACAAGTTAACTGTCTTAATAAGCGAAGCGGCGGGCCGAAGGCCCGACGCTGAGCTTCGAAACCCAGCGAAGGCCGAAGGCCGAGCTCCGCGTAGGGCCGAAGGCCCGGAGCGTCCCATTGGATTGCCCAAGCACGCGAGGCCGAAGGCCGAGCTGCGAGAGTGCGGCCCAAAGCGAAAGTACAACCGCATTACTTTTCCCCTTTGGAAAACAAATATTCTTTATACTAAAAATAACGGGAAAAGTGCATTTATAGAGCGAACCAATTACAAGTTAACTGTCCTAATAAGCGAAGCGGCGGGCCGAAGGCCCGACGCTGAGCTTCGAAACCCAGCGAAGGCCGAAGGCCGAGCTCCGCGTAGGGCCGAAGGCACGGAGCGTCCCATTGGAACGCCCAAGCACGCGAGGCCGAAGGCCGAGCTGCGAGAGTGCGGCCCAAAGCGGAAGTACAACCGCAATAACTTTCCCCTTTGGAAAAGAAATCTTCTTTATATTAATAACAACAAAAATAACGGGAAAAGTTATAAAGCGAACCGCAACAAGTCAACTGTCTTAATAAGCGGAGCCGGCGGGCCGAAGGCCCGACGGCGAAGCGTCGAGGCTAGCGAAGGCCGAAGGCCGAGCTCCGCGTAGGGCCGAAGGCCCGAAGCGTCCCCTTCGAGGCTCGCCAGCGGGGAGGTTGGAGCTTAAACACGACCCAATAGTAAAAGTGTCTTAGACAAGCGAAACGGCGGGCCGAAGGCCGAAGGCCGTAGGCCCGACGTGAGCTTGTCAAGACACTTTTACTATTGGGTCGTGTTTAAGCTCCAACTTCCCTTCAACCCCCAAAGTAACTATATTGCGAAGGCCGAAGGCCGAGCTCCGCGTAGGGCCGAAGGCCCGGAGCGTCCCATTGGATCGCCCAGGCACGCGAGGCCGAAGGCCGAGCTGCGGGAGTGCGTGTTCGCACGCGGACCATTCCTTGCAAGCAATAGTACAACTGCTTTACCTTTTCCCTTTGGAAAACAAACTTTTTCACTCAAACAACGGCACCTACAACAACAACTCATCAACAACAACATCAACAACAGCACCAACTACAACACAAACAACAAACTACACGACTACCGCGGGGCCCTCGGGCCCCGCGCACAAAGCAACATACTAGTTAATAATATATATAGCTGCATCCCGATACATTTCTAATAGAGATGTTTTATTTGGAGACTGTGGGGTTTAGGTGAAAAAAAAAAATTGATTAGTATAGAGCTCGGAATTTGTAGGTCCAGAAAAATATGGATTTTTCGATCTGATGAAAGACCACAAACCTGCATAAGAGCCCGGCTAAACGGTAAGACTTAGTGGGGGGGTGCTCGACCAAATGTCATAGAGGACCCTGGGCAGTTTCTAGAGCCGCCATTTTTTTTTCAAAATGGCGGATTCAAAATGGCGGACGATTTTCAAAACGGTCCTAGCGCGCTGAAATTTTGGTCACGGAATCTCGGGCCCCTCTAGGTTCGTATGGTAAAAAAAATTTTTGGAAAAATCCAAGATGGCGGAAAAAATGGCCACTTTAGTTTTGTATGGCAACTCTGAAACGGTGCGCGATGGGTGGGGGGTGCTCGACCAAATGTCATAGAGGGCCCCGAGAGAAAAAAAACTGCATCAAAAATTTTTCAAAATGGCCGACTTTTTTTTTTTTTTTTTTTTCAAGTTGGTCCGAGCGCGCTGAGATTTGGCATGCGGCGAGCCTGGGGGCCCGAGATTACCATGTGAAAAAATTTTTTGGAAAAATCCAAAATGGCGGCGGACAGGGGCAAATCAAATTTTCGAGTAGGTTAAGCGAGCCCGAAGGGCGAGCTTCAGGCCGGGAGGCCGAAGGCCGACCCCGCGACGGGCCGACAGGCCCGGAGCTTCACCCCGAGTGGCCAGGCGCGCCCTACCCCCAGTAATTTTGAGCGAGGCCGAAGGCCGAGCTGCGGGAGTGAGGAACAAAGCGAAATCCTATATAAAAACTGTCTTAAGCGAGCCCGAAGGGCGAGCTTCAGGCTGGGAGGCCGAAGGCCGACCCCGGCGGAGGGCCGAAGGCCCGGAGCCTTCACCCCGACCCCCAAGCGTGCAACCCCCAGTAATTTAAAGCGAGGCCGAAGGCCGAGCTGCGTGCGTACGGTGCTCCCAAGCGTTCTACCAAGTCGACTGTCTTGATAAGCGGAGCCGGCGGGCCGAAGGCCCGACGGCGACGCGTCGAGGCTAGCGAAGGCCGAAGGCCGAGCTCCGCGTAGGGCCGAAGGCCCGAAGCGTCACCTGAGAGGGGGAAGTTGGAGCTTAAACACGACCCAATAGGAAAAGTGTCTTAGACAAGCGAAACGGCGGGCCGAAGGCCGAAGGCCGTAGGCCCGACGTGAGCTTGTCCAGACACTTTTACTATTGGGTCGTGTTTAAGCTCCAACTTCCCGCACTACTCCCGAAGCGAAACCAACCCTCCCCGAGTGTCTTAGTAAGCGAAGCGGCGGGCCGAAGGCCCGACGCTGAGCTTCGAAATCCAGCGAAGGCCGAAGGCCGAGCTCCGCGTAGGGCCGAAGGCCCGGAGCGTCCCATTGGATCGCCCAAGCACGCGAGGCCGAAGGCCGAGCTGCGAGAGTGCGGCCCAAAGCGGAATTACAACCGCATTACCTTTCCCCTTTGGAAAACAAATATTCTTTATACTAAAAATAACGGGAAAAGTGCATTTATAGAGCGAACCGTTCACAAGTTAACTGTCTTAATAAGCGAAGCGGCGGGCCGAAGGCCCGACGCTGAGCTTCGAAACCCAGCGAAGGCCGAAGGCCGAGCTCCGCGTAGGGCCGAAGGCCCGGAGCGTCCCATTGGATTGCCCAAGCACGCGAGGCCGAAGGCCGAGCTGCGAGAGTGCGGCCCAAAGCGGAAGTACAACCGCATTACTTTTCCCCTTTGGAAAATAAATATTCTTTATACTAAAAATAACGGGAAAAGAGCATTTATAGAGCGAACCAATTACAAGTTAACTGTCTTAATAAGCGAAGCGGCGGGCCGAAGGCCCGACGCTGAGCTTCGAAACCCAGCGAAGGCCGAAGGCCGAGCTCCGCGTAGGGCCGAAGGCACGGAGCGTCCCATTGGAACGCCCAAGCACGCGAGGCCGAAGGCCGAGCTGCGAGAGTGCGGTCCAAAGCGGAAGTACAACCGCATTAACTTTCCCCTTTGGAAAAAAAAATCTTCTTTATATTAATAACAACAAAAATAACGGGAAAAGTTATAAAGCGAACCGGCAACAAGTCAACTGTCTTAATAAGCGGAGCCGGCGGGGAAGTTGGAGCTTAAACACGACCCAATAGTAAAAGTGTCTTAGACAAGCGAAACGGCGGGCCGGAGACCGAAGGCCGTAGGCCCGACGTGAGCTTGTCAAGACACTTTTACTATTGGGTCGTGTTTAAGCTCCAACTTCCCTTCAACCCCCAAAGTAACTATATTGCGAAGGCCGAAGGCCGAGCTCCGCGTAGGGCCGAAGGCCCGGAGCGTCCCATAGGATCGCCCAAGCACGCGAGGCCGAAGGCCGAGCTGCGGGAGTGCGTGCTCGCACGCGGACCATTACTTGAAAGCAAAGGTACAACTGCTTTACCTTTTTCCTTTGGAAAACTAACTTTTTCACTAAAACAACGGCACCTACAACAACAACTCATCAACAACAACATCAACAACAGCACCAACTACAACACAAACAACAAACTACACGACTACCGCGGGGCCCTCGGGCCCCGCGCACCAAGCAAAACTCTAGTTAATTAATAATATATATAGCTGCAAAACCACTGATTTCTAATGTATATGTTTTATTTGGAGACTGTGGGGTTTAGGTGGAAAAAAAAAATTGATTCGTATAGAGCTCGGAATTTGTAGGTGCAGAAAAATATGGATTTTTCGATCTGATGGAAGACAAAAAACCTGCACAAGAGCCCGGCTAAACGGTAAGACTTAGTGGGGGGGTGCTCGACCAAATGTCATAGAGGACCCTGGGCAGTTTCTAGAGCCGCCATTTTTTTTTCAAAATGGCGGATTCAAAATGGCGGCCAATTTTCAAAACGGTCCTAGCGCGCTGAAATTTTGGTCACGGAATCTCGGGCCCCTCTAGGTTCGTATGGTAAAAAAAATTTTTGGAAAAATCCAAGATGGCGGAAAAAATGGCCACTTTAGTTTTGTATGGCAACTCTGAAACGGTGCGCGATAGGTGGGGGGTGCTCGACCAAATGTCATAGAGGGCCCCGAGAGAAAAAAAACTGCATCAAAAAATTTTCAAAATGGCCGACTTTTTTTTTTTTTTTTTTCAAGTTGGTCCGAGCGCGCTGAGATTTGGCATGCGGCGAGCCTGGGGCCCGAGATTACCATGTAAAAAAAAAATTTTTGGAAAAATCCAAAATGGCGGCGGACAGGGGCAAATCAAATTTTCGAGTAGGTTAAGCGAGCCCGAAGGGCGAGCTTCAGGCCGGGAGGCCGAAGGCCGACCCCGCGACGAGCCGTCAGGCCCGGAGCTTCACCCCGAGTGGCCAGGCGCGCCCTACCCCCAGTAATTTTGAGCGAGGCCGAAGGCCGAGCTGCGGGAGTGAGGAACAAAGCGAAAACCTATATAAAAACTGTCTTAAGCGAGCCCGAAGGGCGAGCTTCAGGCTGGGAGGCCGAAGGCCGACCCCGGCGGAGGGCCGAAGGCCCGGAGCCTTCACCCCGACCCCCAAGCGTGCAACCCCCAGTAACTAAAAGCGAGGCCGAAGGCCGAGCTGCGTGCGTACGGTGCTTCCAAGCGTTCCAAGAAGTCAACTGTCTTGATACGCGGAGCCGGCGGGCCGACGGCCCGACGGCGACGCGTCGAGGCCAGCGAAGGCCGAAGGCCGAGCTCCGCGTAGGGCCGAAGGCCCGAAGCGTCACCTGAGAGGGGGAAGTTGGAGCTTAAACACGACCCAATAGGAAAAGTGTCTTAGACAAGCGAAACGGCGGGCCGAAGGCCGAAGGCCGTAGGCCCGACGTGAGCTTGTCAAGACACTTTTACTATTGGGTCGTGTTTAAGCTCCAACTTCCCGCACTACCCCCGAAGCGAAACCAACCCTCCCCGAGTGCCTTAATAAGCGAAGCGGCGGGCCGAAGGCCCGACGCTGAGCTTCGAAACCCAGCGAAGGCCGAAGGCCGAGCTCCGCGTAGGGCCGAAGGCCCGGAGCGTCCCATTGGATTTCCCAAGCACGCGAGGCCGAAGGCCGAGCTGCGAGAGTGCGGCCCAAAGCGGAAATACAACCGCATTACATTTCCCCTTTGGAAAACAAATATTTTTTACGGCCTTCGGCCTTCGGCCCGCCGTTTCGCTTGTCTAAGACACTTTTCCTATTGGGTCGTGTTTAAGCTCCAACTTCCCGCACTACCCCCGAAGCGAAACCAACCCTCCCCGAGTGCCTTAATAAGCGAAGCGGCGGGCCGAAGGCCCGACGCTGAGCTTCGAAACCCAGCGAAGGCCGAAGGCCGAGCTCCGCGTAGGGCCGAAGGCCCGGAGCGTCCCATTGGATTTCCCAAGCACGCGAGGCCGAAGGCCGAGCTGCGAGAGTGCGGCCCAAAGCGGAAATACAACCGCATTACTTTTCCCCTTTGGAAAACAAATATTCTTTATACTAAAAATAACGGGAAAAGTGCATTTATAGAGCGAACCAATTACAAGTTAACTGTCTTAATAAGCGAAGCGGCGGGCCGAAGGCCCGACGCTGAGCTTCGAAACTCAGCGAAGGCCGAAGGCCGAGCTCCGCGTAGGGCCGAAGGCACGGAGCGTCCCATTGGATCGCCCAAGCACGCGAGGCCGAAGGCCGAGCTGCGAGAGTGCGGCCCAAAGCGGAAATACAACCGCATTACATTTCCCCTTTGGAAAACAAATATTTTTTATACTAAAAATAACGGGAAAAGTGCATTTATAGAGCGAACCGGTTACAAGTCAACTGTCTTAATAAGCGAAGCGGCGGGCCGAAGGCCCGACGCTGAGCTTCGAAACTCAGCGAAGGCCGAAGGCCGAGCTCCGCGTAGGGCCGAAGGCACGGAGCGTCCCATTGGATCGCCCAAGCACGCGAGGCCGAAGGCCGAGCTGCGAGAGTGCGGCCCAAAGCGGAAATACAACCGCATTACATTTCCCCTTTGGAAAACAAATATTCTTTATACTAAAAATAACGGGAAAAGTGCATTTATAGAGCGAACCAATTACAAGTTAACTGTCTTAATAAGCGGAGCCGGCGGGCCGAAGGCCCGACGGCGAAGCGTCGAGGCTAGCGAAGGCCGAAGGCCGAGCTCCGCGTAGGGCCGAAGGCCCGAAGCGTCCCCTTCGAGGCTCGCCAGCGGGGAAGTTGGAGCTTAAACACGACCCAATAGTAAAAGTGTCTTAGACAAGCGAAACGGCGGGCCGAAGGCCGAAGGCCGTAGGCCCGACGTGAGCTTGTCAAGACACTTTTACTATTGGGTCGTGTTTAAGCTCCAACTTCCCTTCAACCTCCAAAGTAACTATATTGCGAAGGCCGAAGGCCGAGCTCCGCGTAGGGCCGAAGGCCCGGAGCGTCCCATTGGATCGCCCAAGCACGCGAGGCCGAAGGCCGAGCTGCGGGAGTGCGTGCTCGCACGCGGACCATTCCTTGCAAGCAAAAGTACAACTGCTTTACCTTTTCCCTTTGGAAAACACAAACTTTTACACCTAAACAACAGCAAAAACAACAGCACCAACTACAACAACTCATTAACAACAACATCAACAACAGTACCAACTACAAAACAACAGCACCACGCACACCGCGGGGCCCTCGGGCCCCGCGCACCAAGCAAAACTCTAGTTAATAATATATATAGCTGCAAACCGACTGATTTCTAATGTATATGTTTTATTTGGAAACTGTGGGGTTTAGGTGGAAAAAAAAAATTGATTCGTATAGAGCTCGGAATTTGTAGGTCCAGAAAAATATGGATTTTTCGATCTGATGGAAGACCAAAAACCTGCACAAGAGCCCGGCTAAACGGTAAGACTTAGTGGGGGGGTGCTCGACCAAATGTCATAGAGGACCCTGGGCAGTTTCTAGAGCCGCCATTTTTTTTTCAAAATGGCGGATTCAAAATGGCGGACAATTTTCAAGTTGATCCTAGCGCGCTGAAATTTTGGTCACGGAATCTCGGGCCGCTCTAGATGCCTATGGAAAAAAAAAATTTTGAAAAAATCCAAGATGGCGGAAAAAATGGCCACTTTAGTTTTGTATGGCAACTCTGAAACGGTGCGCGATAGGTGGGGGGTGCTCGACCAAATGTCATAGAGGACCCCGAGAGAAAAAAAACTGCATCAAAAAATTTTCAAAATGGCCGACTTTTTTTTTTTTTTTTTTTCAAGTTGGTCCGAGCGCGCTGAGATTTGGCATGCGGCGAGCCTGGGGGCCCGAGATTACCATGTAAAAAAAAATTTTTGGAAAAATCCAAAATGGCGGCGGACAGGGGCAAATCAAATTTTCGAGTAGGTTAAGCGAGCCCGAAGGGCGAGCTTCAGGCCGGGAGGCCGAAGGCCGACCCCGCGACGGGCCGACAGGCCCGGAGCTTCACCCCGAGTGGCCAGGCGCGCCCTACCCCCAGTAATTTTGAGCGAGGCCGAAGGCCGAGCTGCGGGAGTGAGGAACAAAGCGAAAACCTATATAAAAACTGTCTTAAGCGAGCCCGAAGGGCGAGCTTCAGGCCGGGAGGCCGAAGGCCGACCCCGGCGGAGGGCCGAAGGCCCGGAGCCTTCACCCCGACCCCCAAGCGTGCAACCCCCAGTAACTAAAAGCGAGGCCGAAGGCCGAGCTGCGTGCGTACGGTGCTCCCAAGCGTTCCAAGAAGTCAACTGTCTTGATAAGCGGTGCCGGCGGGCCGACGGCCCGACGGCGACGCGTCGAGGCTAGCGAAGGCCGAAGGCCGAGCTCCGCGTAGGGCCGAAGGCCCGAAGCGTCACCTGAGAGGGGGAAGTTGGAGCTTAAACACGACCCAATAGGAAAAGTGTCTTAGACAAGCGAAACGGCGGGCCGAAGGCCGAAGGCCGTAGGCCCGACGTGAGCTCGTCAAGACACTTTTACTATTGGGTCGTGTTTAAGCTCCAACTTCCCGCACTACTCCCGAAGCGAAACCAACCCTCCCCGAGTGTCTTAATAAGCGAAGCGGCGGGCCGAAGGCCCGACGCTGAGCTTCGAAACCCAGCGAAGGCCGAAGGCCGAGCTCCGCGTAGGGCCGAAGGCCCGGAGCGTCCCATTGGATCGCCCAAGCACGCGAGGCCGAAGGCCGAGCTGCGAGAGTGCGGCCCAAAGCGGAAGTACAATCGCATCACTTTTCCCCTTTGGAAAACAAATAATCTTTATATTAATAACAACAAAAATAACGGGAAAAGTGATAAAGCGAACCGACAACAAGTTAACTGTCTTAATAAGCGAAGCGGCGGGCCGAAGGCCCGACGCTGAGCTTCGAAACCCAGCGAAGGCCGAAGGCCGAGCTCCGCGTAGGGCCGAAGGCCCGGAGCGTCCCATTGGATTGCCCAAGCACGCGAGGCCGAAGGCCGAGCTGCGAGAGTGCGGCCTAAAGCGGAAGTACAACCGCATTACTTTTCCCCTTTGGAAAACAAATATTCTTTATACTAAAAGTAACGGGAAAAGTGCATTTATAGAGCGAACCAATTACAAGTTAACTGTCTTAATAAGCGAAGCGGCGGGCCGAAGGCCCGACGCTGAGCTTCGAAACCCAGCGGAGGCCGAAGGCCGAGCTCCGCGTAGGGCCGAAGGCACGGAGCGTCCCATTGGAACGCCCAAGCACGCGAGGCCGAAGGCCGAGCTGCGAGAGTGCGGCCCAAAGCGGAAGTACAACCGCATTAACTTTCCCCTTTGGAAAAGAAATCTTCTTTATATTAATAACAACAAAAATAACGGGAAAAGTTATAAAGCGAACCGGCAACAAGTCAACTGTCTTAATAAGCGGAGCCGGCGGGCCGAAGGCCCGACGGCGAAGCGTCGAGGCTAGCGAAGGCCGAAGGCCGAGCTCCGCGTAGGGCCGAAGGCCCGAAGCGTCCCCTTCGAGGCTCGCCAGCGGGGAAGTTGGAGCTTAAACACGACCCAATAGTAAAAGTGTCTTAGACAAGCGAAACGGCGGGCCGGAGGCCGAAGGCCGTAGGCCCGACGTGAGCTTGTCAAGACACTTTTACTATTGGGTCGTGTTTAAGCTCCAACTTCCCTTCAACCCACAAAGTAACTATATTGCGAAGGCCGAAGGCCGAGCTCCGCGTAGGGCCGAAGGCCCGGAGCGTCCCATTGTATCGCCCAGGCACGCGAGGCCGAAGGCCGAGCTGCGGGAGTGCGTGCTCGCACGCGGACCATTCCTTGCAAGCAAAAGTACAACTGCTTTACCTTTTCCCTTTGGAAAACAAACTTTTTCACTCAAACAACGGCACCTACAACAACAACTCATCAACAACAACATTAACAACAACACTAACAACAACACAAACAACAAACTACACGACTACCGCGGGGCCCTCGGGCCCCGCGCACAAAGCAACATACTAGTTAATAATATATATAGCTGCATCCCGACTCATTTCTAACCTCTCCCTATTTCTTGGAAACGGCTGAACGGATAGGGATGATTTTTTGGCCACGTATAGAGGAAATCGGGAGACGTATGGGAAAAATATGGATTTTTCGATGTGACTCCTGGATCAAAAAATGTTTGACGGCCCGGCTAAGCGGTGAGAGATAGAGGGGGGGTGCTCGACCAAATGTCATAGAGGACCCTGGGCAGTTTTGGAGGCCGCCATTTTTTTTTCAAAATGGCGGATTCAAAATGGCGGCCGATTTTCAAAACGGTCCTGGCGCGCTGAAATTTTGGTCACGGAATCTCGGGCCCCTCTAGATGCCTATGAAAAAAAAAATTTTGGAAAAAATCCAAGATGGCGGAAAAAATGGCCACTTTAGTTTTGTATGGCAACTCTGAAACGGTGCGCGATAGGTGGGGGGTGCTCGACCAAATGTCATAGAGGGCCCCGAGAGAAAAAAAACTGCATCAAAAAAATTTCAAAATGGCCGACTTTTTTTTTTTTTTTTTTTCAAGTTGGTCCGAGCGCGCTGAGATTTGACATGCGGCGAGCCTGGGGGCCCCAGATTACCATGTGAAAAAATTTTTTTGGAAAAATCCAAAATGGCGGCGGACAGGGGCAAATCAAATTTTCGAGTAGGTTAAGCGAGCCCGAAGGGCGAGCTTCAGGCCGGGAGGCCGAAGGCCGACCCCGCGACGGGCCGGCAGGCCCGGAGCTTCACCCCGAGTGGCCAGGCGCGCCCCACCTCCAGTAATTTTGAGCGAGGCCGAAGGCCGAGCTGCGGGAGTGAGGAATTAAGCAAAATCCTATATAAAAACTGTTTTAAGCGAGCCCGAAGGGCGAGCTTCAGGCCGGGAGGCCGAAGGCCGACCCCGGCGGAGGGCCGAAGGCCCGGAGCCTTCATCCCGACCCCCAAGCGTGCAACCTCAAGTAATTTAAAGCGAGGCCGAAGGCCGAGCTGCGTGCATAAGGTGCTCCCAAGCGTTCCAATAAGTAAACTGTTTTGATAAGCGGAGCCGGCGGGCCGAAGGCCCGACGGCGACGCGTCGAGGCTAGCGAAGGCCGAAGGCCGAGCTCCGCGTAGGGCCGAAGGCCCGAAGCGTCACCTGAGAGGGGGAAGTTGGAGCTTAAACACGACCCAATAGGAAAAGTGTCTTAGACAAGCGAAACGGCGGGCCGAAGGCCGAAGGCCGTAGGCCCGACGTGAGCTTGTCAAGACACTTTTACTATTGGGTCGTGTTTAAGCTCCAACTTCCCGCACTACTCCCGAAGCGAAACCAACCCTCCCCGAGTGTCTTAATAAGCGAAGCGGCGGGCCGAAGGCCCGACGCTGAGCTTCGAAACCCAGCGAAGGCCGAAGGCCGAGCTGCGAGAGTGCGGCCCAAAGCGGAAGTACAATCGCATCACTTATCCCCTTTGGAAAACAAATAATCTTTATATTAATAACAACAAAAATAACGGGAAAAGTGATAAAGCGAACCGACAACAAGTTAACTGTCTTAATAAGCGAAGCGGCGGGCCGAAGGCCCGACGCTGAGCTTCGAAACCCAGCGAAGGCCGAAGGCCGAGCTCCGCGTAGGGCCGAAGGCCCGGAGCGTCCCATTGGATTGCCCAAGCACGCGAGGCCGAAGGCCGAGCTGCGAGAGTGCGGCCCAAAGCGGAAGTACAACCGCATTACTTTTCCCCTTTGGAAAACAAATATTCTTTATACTAAAAATAACGGGAAAAGTGCATTTATAGAGCGAACCAATTACAAGTTAACTGTCTTAATAAGCGAAGCGGCGGGCCGAAGGCCCGACGCTGAGCTTCGAAACCCAGCGAAGGCCGAAGGCCGAGCTCCGCGTAGGGCCGAAGGCACGGAGCGTCCCATTGGAACGCCCAAGCGCGCGAGGCCGAAGGCCGAGCTGCGAGAGTGCGGCCCAAAGCGGAAGTACAATCGCATCACTTTTCCCCTTTGGAAAACAAATAATCTTGATATTAATAACAACAAAAATAACGGGAAAAGTGATAAAGCGAACCGACAACAAGTTAACTGTCTTAATAAGCGAAGCGGCGGGCCGAAGGCCCGACGCTGAGCTTCGAAACCCAGCGAAGGCCGAAGGCCGAGCTCCGCGTAGGGCCGAAGGCACGGAGCGTCCCATTGGAACGCCCAAGCACGCGAGGCCGAAGGCCGAGCTGCGAGAGTGCGGCCCAAAGCGGAAGTACAACCGCATTAACTTTCCCCTTTGGAAAAGAAATCTTCTTTATATTAATAACAACAAAAATAACGGGAAAAGTTATAAAGCGAACCGGCAACAAGTCAACTGTCTTAATAAGCGGAGCCGGCGGGCCGAAGGCCCGACGGCGAAGCGTCGAGGCTAGCGAAGGCCGAAGGCCGAGCTCCGCGTAGGGCCGAAGGCCCGAAGCGTCCCCTTCGAGGCTCGCCAGCGGGGAAGTTGGAGCTTAAACACGACCCAATAGTAAAAGTGTCTTAGACAAGCGAAACGGCGGGCCGGAGGCCGAAGGCCGTAGGCCCGACGTGAGCTTGTCAAGACACTTTTACTATTGGGTCGTGTTTAAGCTCCAACTTCCCTTCAACCCCCAAAGTAACTATATTGCGAAGGCCGAAGGCCGAGCTCCGCGTAGGGCCGAAGGCCCGGAGCGTCCCATTGGATCGCCCAGGCACGCGAGGCCGAAGGCCGAGCTGCGGGAGTGCGTGCTCGCACGCGGACCATTCCTTGCAAGCAAAAGTACAACTGCTTTACCTTTTCCCTTTGGAAAACACAAACTTTTACACCTGAACAACAGCACCAACTACAACAACTCATTAACAACAACATAAACAACATGACAAACAACAAAACAACAAACTACACGACTACCGCGGGGCCCTCGGGCCCCGCGCACCAAGCAAAACTCTAGTTAATAATATATATAGCTGCAAACCGACTGATTTCTAATGTATATGTTTTATTTGGAAACTGTGGGGTTTAGGTGGAAAAAAAAAATTGATTCGTATAGAGCTCGGAATTTGTAGGTCCAGAAAAATATGGATTTTTCGATCTGATGGAAGACCAAAAACCTGCACAAGAGCCCGGCTAAACGGTAAGACTTAGTGGGGGGGTGCTCGACCAAATGTCATAGAGGACCCTGGGCAGTTTCTAGAGCCGCCATTTTTTTTTCAAAATGGCGGATTCAAAATGGCGGACAATTTTCAAGTTGATCCTAGCGCGCTGAAATTTTGGTCACGGAATCTCGGGCCGCTCTAGATGCCTATGGAAAAAAAAAATTTTGAAAAAATCCAAGATGGCGGAAAAAATGGCCACTTTAGTTTTGTATGGCAACTCTGAAACGGTGCGCGATAGGTGGGGGGTGCTCGACCAAATGTCATAGAGGACCCCGAGAGAAAAAAAACTGCATCAAAAAATTTTCAAAATGGCCGACTTTTTTTTTTTTTTTTTTTCAAGTTGGTCCGAGCGCGCTGAGATTTGGCATGCGGCGAGCCTGGGGGCCCGAGATTACCATGTAAAAAAAAATTTTTGGAAAAATCCAAAATGGCGGCGGACAGGGGCAAATCAAATTTTCGAGTAGGTTAAGCGAGCCCGAAGGGCGAGCTTCAGGCCGGGAGGCCGAAGGCCGACCCCGCGACGGGCCGACAGGCCCGGAGCTTCACCCCGAGTGGCCAGGCGCGCCCTACCCCCAGTAATTTTGAGCGAGGCCGAAGGCCGAGCTGCGGGAGTGAGGAACAAAGCGAAAACCTATATAAAAACTGTCTTAAGCGAGCCCGAAGGGCGAGCTTCAGGCCGGGAGGCCGAAGGCCGACCCCGGCGGAGGGCCGAAGGCCCGGAGCCTTCACCCCGACCCCCAAGCGTGCAACCCCCAGTAACTAAAAGCGAGGCCGAAGGCCGAGCTGCGTGCGTACGGTGCTCCCAAGCGTTCCAAGAAGTCAACTGTCTTGATAAGCGGAGCCGGCGGGCCTACGCCCCGACGGCGACGCGTCGAGGCTAGCGAAGGCCGAAGGCCGAGCTCCGCGTAGGGCCGAAGGCCCGAAGCGTCACCTGAGAGGGGGAAGTTGGAGCTTAAACACGACCCAATAGGAAAAGTGTCTTAGACAAGCGAAACGGCGGGCCGAAGGCCGAAGGCCGTAGGCCCGACGTGAGCTCGTCAAGACACTTTTACTATTGGGTCGTGTTTAAGCTCCAACTTCCCGCACTACTCCCGAAGCGAAACCAACCCTCCCCGAGTGTCTTAATAAGCGAAGCGGCGGGCCGAAGGCCCGACGCTGAGCTTCGAAACCCAGCGAAGGCCGAAGGCCGAGCTCCGCGTAGGGCCGAAGGCCCGGAGCGTCCCATTGGATCGCCCAAGCACGCGAGGCCGAAGGCCGAGCTGCGAGAGTGCGGCCCAAAGCGGAAGTACAATCGCATCACTTTTCCCCTTTGGAAAACAAATAATCTTTATATTAATAACAACAAAAATAACGGGAAAAGTGATAAAGCGAACCGACAACAAGTTAACTGTCTTAATAAGCGAAGCGGCGGGCCGAAGGCCCGACGCTGAGCTTCGAAACCCAGCGAAGGCCGAAGGCCGAGCTCCGCGTAGGGCCGAAGGCCCGGAGCGTCCCATTGGATTGCCCAAGCACGCGAGGCCGAAGGCCGAGCTGCGAGAGTGCGGCCTAAAGCGGAAGTACAACCGCATTACTTTTCCCCTTTGGAAAACAAATATTCTTTATACTAAAAGTAACGGGAAAAGTGCATTTATAGAGCGAACCAATTACAAGTTAACTGTCTTAATAAGCGAAGCGGCGGGCCGAAGGCCCGACGCTGAGCTTCGAAACCCAGCGGAGGCCGAAGGCCGAGCTCCGCGTAGGGCCGAAGGCACGGAGCGTCCCATTGGAACGCCCAAGCACGCGAGGCCGAAGGCCGAGCTGCGAGAGTGCGGCCCAAAGCGGAAGTACAACCGCATTAACTTTCCCCTTTGGAAAAGAAATCTTCTTTATATTAATAACAACAAAAATAACGGGAAAAGTTATAAAGCGAACCGGCAACAAGTCAACTGTCTTAATAAGCGGAGCCGGCGGGCCGAAGGCCCGACGGCGAAGCGTCGAGGCTAGCGAAGGCCGAAGGCCGAGCTCCGCGTAGGGCCGAAGGCCCGAAGCGTCCCCTTCGAGGCTCGCCAGCGGGGAAGTTGGAGCTTAAACACGACCCAATAGTAAAAGTGTCTTAGACAAGCGAAACGGCGGGCCGGAGGCCGAAGGCCGTAGGCCCGACGTGAGCTTGTCAAGACACTTTTACTATTGGGTCGTGTTTAAGCTCCAACTTCCCTTCAACCCACAAAGTAACTATATTGCGAAGGCCGAAGGCCGAGCTCCGCGTAGGGCCGAAGGCCCGGAGCGTCCCATTGTATCGCCCAGGCACGCGAGGCCGAAGGCCGAGCTGCGGGAGTGCGTGCTCGCACGCGGACCATTCCTTGCAAGCAAAAGTACAACTGCTTTACCTTTTCCCTTTGGAAAACAAACTTTTTCACTCAAACAACGGCACCTACAACAACAACTCATCAACAACAACATTAACAACAACACTAACAACAACACAAACAACAAACTACACGACTACCGCGGGGCCCTCGGGCCCCGCGCACAAAGCAACATACTAGTTAATAATATATATAGCTGCATCCCCACTGATTTCTAATGTATATGTTTTATTTGGAAACTGTGGGGTTTAGGTGGAAAAAAAAAATTGATTCGTATAGAGCTCGGAATTTGTAGGTCCAGAAAAATATGGATTTTTGGATTCGACTTCCGGGTCGAAAAATGTTTGACGGTCCGGCTAAACGGTGAGAGATAGTGGGGGGGTGCTCGACCAAATGTCATAGAGGACCCTGGGCAGTTTTGGAAGCCGCCATTTTTTTTTCAAAATGGCGGATTCAAAATGGCGGCCAATTTTCAAAATGGTCCTAGCGCGCTGAAATTTTGGTCACGGAATCTCGGGACCCTCTAGATGCCTATGAAAAAAAAAATTTTGGAAAAAATCCAAGATGGCGGAAAAAATGGCCACTTTAGTTTTGTATGGCAACTCTGAAACGGTGCGCGATAGGTGGGGGGTGCTCGACCAAATGTCATAGAGGGCCCCGAGAGAAAAAAAACTGCATCAAAAAATTTTCAAAATGGCCGACTTTTTTTTTTTTTTTTTTTTCAAGTTGGTCCGAGCGCGCTGAGATTTGGCATGCGGCGAGCCTGGGGGCCCGAGATTACCATGTGAAAAAAAATTTTTGGAAAAATCCAAAATGGCGGCGGACAGGGGCAAATCAAATTTTCGAGTAGCTTAAGCGAGCCCGAAGGGCGAGCTTCAGGCTGGGAGGCAAAAGGCCGACCCCGCGACGGGCCGTAAGGCCCGGAGCTTCACCCCGAGTGGCCAGGCGCGCCCCACCCCCAGTAATTTTGAGCGAGGCCGAAGGCCGAGCTGCAGGAGTGAGGAACAAAGCGAAAACCTATATAAAATCTGTGTTAAGCGAGCCCGAAGGGCGAGCTTCAGGCCGGGAGGCCGAAGGCCGACCCCGGCGGAGGGCCGAAGGCCCGGAGCCTTCACCCCGACCCCCAAGCGTGCAACCCTTAGTAACTAAAAGCGAGGCCGAAGGCCGAGCTGCGTGCATAAGGTGCTCCCAAACGTTATACCAAGTAAACTGTCTTGATAAGCGGAGCCGGCGGGCCGAAGGCCCGACGGCGACGCGTCGAGGCTAGCGAAGGCCGAAGGCCGAGCTCCGCGTAGGGCCGAAGGCCCGAAGCGTCACCTGAGAGGGGGAAGTTGGAGCTTAAACACGACCCAATAGGAAAAGTGTCTTAGACAAGCGAAACGGCGGGCCGAAGGCCGAAGGCCGTAGGCCCGACGTGAGCTTGTCAAGACACTTTTACTATTGGGTCGTGTTTAAGCTCCAACTTCCCGCACTACTCCAGAAGCGAAACCAACCCTCCCCGAGTGTCTTAATAAGCGAAGCGGCGGGCCGAAGGTCCGACGCTGAGCTTCGAAACCCAGCGAAGGCCGAAGGCCGAGCTCCGCGTAGGGCCGAAGGCCCGGAGCGTCCCATTGGATCGCCCAAGCACGCGAGGCCGAAGGCCGAGCTGCGAGAGTGCGGCCCAAAGCGGAAGTACAATCGCATCACTTTTCCCCTTTGGAAAACAAATATTCTTTATACTAAAAATAACGGGAAAAGTGCATTTATAGAGCGAACCGGTTACAAGTTAACTGTCTTAATAAGCGAAGCGGCGGGCCGAAGGCCCGACGCTGAGCTTCGAAACCCAGCGAAGGCCGAAGGCCGAGCTCCGCGTAGGGCCGAAGGCCCGGAGCGTCCCATTGGATTGCCCAAGCACGCGAGGCCGAAGGCCGAGCTGCGAGAGTGCGGCCTAAAGTGGAAGTACAACCGTATTACTTTTCCCCTTTGGAAAACAAATATTCTTTATACTAAAAATAACGGGAAAAGTGCATTTATAGAGCGAACCAATTACAAGTTAACTGTCTTAATAAGCGAAGCGGCGGGCCGAAGGCCCGACGCTGAGCTTCGAAAACCAGCGAAGGCCGAAGGCCGAGCTCCGCGTAGGGCCGAAGGCACGGAGCGTCCCATTGGATCGCCCAAGCACGCGAGGCCGAAGGCCGAGCTGCGAGAGTGCGGCCCAAAGCGGAAGTACAACCGCATTAACTTTCCCCTTTGGAAAACACATCTTTATATTAATAACAACAAAAATAACGGGAAAAGTTATAAAGCGAACCGGCAACAAGTCAACTGTCTTAATAAGCGGAGCCGGCGGGCCGAAGGCCCGACGGCGAAGCGTCGAGGCTAGCGAAGGCCGAAGGCCGAGCTCCGCGTAGGGCCGAAGGCCCGAAGCGTCCCCTTCGAGGCTCGCCAGCGGGGAAGTTGGAGCTTAAACACGACCCAATAGTAAAAGTGTCTTAGACAAGCGAAACGGCGGGCCGGAGGCCGAAGGCCGTAGGCCCGACGTGAGCTTGTCAAGACACTTTTACTATTGGGTCGTGTTTAAGCTCCAACTTCCCTTCAACCCCCAAAGTAACTATATTGCGAAGGCCGAAGGCCGAGCTCCGCGTAGGGCCGAAGGCCCGGAGCGTCCCATTGGATCGCCCAGGCACGCGAGGCCGAAGGCCGAGCTGCGGGAGTGCGTGCTCGCACGCGGACCATTCCTTGCAAGCAAAAGTACAACTGCTTTACCTTTTCCCTTTGGAAAACACAAACTTTTACACCTAAACAACGGCACCTACAACAACAACTCATCAACAACAACACTAACAACAACATCAACAACATGACCAACAACAGCACCAACTACATCACGACTACCGCGGGGCCCTCGGGCCCCGCGCACAAAGCAACATACTAGTTAATAATATATATAGCTGCAAACCGACTCATTTCATATATAGATGTTTTATTTGGAGACTGTGGGGTTTAGGTGGAAAAAAAAAATTGATTCGTATAGAGCTCGGAATTTGTAGGTCCAGAAAAATATGGATTTTTCGATCTGATGAAAGACCAAAAACCTGCACAAGAGCCCAGCTAAACGGTAAGACTTAGTGGGGGGGTGCTCGACCAAATGTCATAGAGGACCCTGGGCAGTTTCTAGAGCCGCCATTTTTTTTTCAAAATGGCGGATTCAAAATGGCGGCCAATTTTCAAAACGGTCCTAGCGCGCTGAAATTTAGGTCACGGAATCTCGGGCCCCTCGAGATGCCTATGGAAAAAAAAAATTTGGAAAAAATCCAAGATGGCGGAAAAAATGGCCACTTTAGTTTTGTATGGCAACTCTGAAACGGTGCGCGATAGGTGGGGGGTGCTCGACCAAATGTCATAGAGGGCCCCGAGAGAAAAAAAACTGCATCAAAAAAAATTCAAAATGGCCGACTTTTTTTTTTTTTTTTTTTTCAAGTTGGTCCGAGCGCGCTGAGATTTGGCATGCGGCGAGCCTGGGGGCCCGAGATTACCATGTAAAAAAAAATTTTTGGAAAAATCCAAAATGGCGGCGGACAGGGGCAAATCAAATTTTCGAGCAGGTTAAGCGAGCCCGAAGGGCGAGCTTCAGGCTGGGAGGCCGAAGGCCGACCCCGCGACGGGCCGTCAGGCCCGGAGCTTCACCCCGAGTGGCCAGGCGCGCCCTACCTTCAGTAATTTTGAGCGAGGCCGAAGGCCGAGCTGCGGGAGTGAGGAACAAAGCGAAAACCTATATAAAAACTGTCTTAAGCGAGCCCGAAGGGCGAGCTTCAGGCCGGGAGGCCGAAGGCCGACCCCGGCGGAGGGCCGAAGGCCCGGAGACTTCACCCCGACCCCCAAGCGTGCAACCCCAAGTAATTTAAAGCGAGGCCGAAGGCCGAGCTGCGTGCACAAGGTGCTCCCAAGCGTTCTACCAAGTCAACTGTCTTGATAAGCGGAGCCGGCGGGCCGAAGGCCCGACGGCGACGCGTCGAGGCTAGCGAAGGCCGAAGGCCGAGCTCCGCGTAGGGCCGAAGGCCCGAAGCGTCACCTGAGAGGGGGAAGTTGGAGCTTAAACACGACCCAATAGGAAAAGTGTCTTAGACAAGCGAAACGGCGGGCCGAAGGCCGAAGGCCGTAGGCCCGACGTGAGCTTGTCAAGACACTTTTACTATTGGGTCGTGTTTAAGCTCCAACTTCCCGCACTACTCCCGAAGCGAAACCAACCCTCCCCGAGTGTCTTAATAAGCGAAGCGGCGGGCCGAAGGCCCGACGCTGAGCTTCGAAACCCAGCAAAGGCCGCAGGCCGAGCTCCGCGTAGGGCCGAAGGCCCGGAGCGTCCCATTGGATCGCCCAAGCACGCGAGGCCGAAGGCCGAGCTGCGAGAGTGCGGCCCAAAGTGGAAGTACAATCGCATCACTTTTCCCCTTTGGAAAACAAATAATTTTTATATTAATAACAACAAAAATAACGGGAAAAGTGATAAAGCGAACCGACAACAAGTTAACTGTCTTAATAAGCGAAGCGGCGGGCCGAAGGCCCGACGCTGAGCTTCGAAACCCAGCGAAGGCCGAAGGCCGAGCTCCGCGTAGGGCCGAAGGCCCGGAGCGTCCCATTGGATTGCCCAAGCACGCGAGGCCGAAGGCCGAGCTGCGAGAGTGCGGCCCAAAGCGGAAGTACAACCGCATTACTTTTCCCCTTTGGAAAACAAATATTCTTTATACTAAAAATAACGGGAAAAGTGCATTTATAGAGCGAACCAATTACAAGTTAACTGTCTTAATAAGCGAAGCGGCGGGCCGAAGGCCCGACGCTGAGCTTCGAAACCCAGCGAAGGCCGAAGGCCGAGCTCCGCGTAGGGCCGAAGGCCCGGAGCGTCCCATTGGATCGCCCAAGCACGCGAGGCCGAAGGCCGAGCTGCGAGAGTGCGGCCCAAAGCGGAAGTACAATCGCATCACTTTTCCCCTTTGGAAAACAAATATTCTTTATACTAAAAATAACGGGAAAAGTGCATTTATAGAGCGAACCAATTACAAGTTAACTGTCTTAATAAGCGAAGCGGCGGGCCGAAGGCCCGACGCTGAGCTTCGAAACCCAGCGAAGGCCGAAGGCCGAGCTCCGCGTAGGGCCGAAGGCACGGAGCGTCCCATTGGAACGCCCAAGCACGCGAGGCCGAAGGCCGAGCTGCGAGAGTGCGGCCCGAAGCGGAAGTACAACCGCATTAACTTTTCCCTTTGGAAAAGAAAATCTTCTTTATATTAATAACAACAAAAAAAAACGGGAAAAGTTATAAAGCGAACCGGCAACAAGTCAACTGTCTTAATAAGCGGAGCCGGCGGGCCGAAGGCCCGACGGCGAAGCGTCGAGGCTAGCGAAGGCCGAAGGCCGAGCTCCGCGTAGGGCCGAAGGCCCGAAGCGTCCCCTTCGAGGCTCGCCAGCGGGGAAGTTGGAGCTTAAACACGACCCAATAGTAAAAGTCTCTTAGACAAGCGAAACGGCGGGCCGGAGGCCGAAGGCCGTAGGCCCGACGTGAGCTTGTCAAGACACTTTTACTATTGGGTCGTGTTTAAGCTCCAACTTCCCTTCAACCCCCAAAGTAACTATATTGCGAAGGCCGAAGGCCGAGCTCCGCGTAGGGCCGAAGGCCCGGAGCGTCCCATTGGATCGCCCAGGCACGCGAGGCCGAAGGCCGAGCTGCGGGAGTGCGTGCTCGCACGCGGACCATTCCTTGCAAGCAAAAGTACAACTGCTTTACCTTTTCCCTTTGGAAAACAAACTCTTTCACTCAAACAACGGCACCTACAACA